>NC_138530.1:110891654-111309611 GCF_964234715.1 Podarcis melisellensis | reverse complement strand
GAGCCTTCCCTCCACTCCTGGCTCCGGTGGCAGTTCCCTGACAAGGGTTAACCAGGCCGAGTGTGGTTTAATGATAAGAACCAAAAAAGGAAGCGAGGGAGCTTTGATGTTGCCCAGTTATCAGCACCTGGTCCACAGACTAAGCAGGGAACGCAAGTCTTTATGGTGAGATGTGGTTCAATTTAAATTGCAGCAATTGTTCCTAAATTTCCACTTGTACATATAAATTACTCTGTGCAAATTTATGGAAATTGGTCTCCTCTTTTGTTCTCTTTCTCTTTTTTGGCAACGCATAACTGACCACCCTGTTATTATCTCGGCTGGCAACCAAAAAAGACTAATGCACTAAGTTAGCCCACTATCTTTGGCCAGGTATGGAACCAAATCTGGATTTTCAGAGTCTAGGAATGGAGAGGATTTCAGTGACTCCAAATTCCAAAGAAGACTCTCCTGATCAACAAAATCCTGAAATAATGGAGCGGATGGAAACAACCATGTCCCTGAGATTGATGACATCTCATAATATCCCATGGTTCCCAGGAGGAATTGCAGTCACATTTTCAACCCACGAGGCACTAAGCACTCCAGGTAGTTACAGCTTATCCACACCTCCACTTGCCCTGCCCCTTTCCCTCTGGGAAATCGGATCTTTAGTGCTGAATTGGAGCAAATGGCAATTGGGTTTTATGCAGATTGCTATTTGTTCTGATTTATCGCCAAAGAGTGGGTTTTCCAAGGAAAAGTGGTAGGGCAAAGGCAAAACACTTGGACTGATGCTTTCTGAGCATATGGGGCAAGTGAAAGTGCAGTCAAGCCCTTAGTATCTGTACAGAAAGAAAGAATAACTAAAGAAGAAGAGAGTCAGTGCTTGGGTCACCTTATTTATTTATTTGGAATTTTAAAGACTTTGCACAGAAACAGGATGGAGCAGACTCGCTGACAGGACTGGGTGATATACCAATATATCGTCCAAAACAGGGATCAAAGAAATGCTGTTTACCTTCCCGCCAGAGAGGTACCTATTTATCTACTTGCACTTTGACGTGCTTTCAAACTGCTAGGTTAGCAGAGCAACGGGAGCTCACCCCATCACAGGGATTCAAAGCGCTGACCTTCCAATCAGCAAGCCCAAGAGGCTCAGTCGTTTAGACCAGTGTTCCCCAACCTTGGGCCTCCAGCTGGTTTTGGACTACAACTCACATCATCCTTGACCACTAGTCTTGCTAGCGAGGGATGATGGGAGTTGTAGTCCAAAAACAGCTGGAGGCCCAAGGTTGGGGAACACTGGTTTAGACGACAGCACCACCCTCGTCCTTCAGCTCCATAAATTACCATGTAGCATATATTCAACACACAAAAAGCCAGCCATTTGTTGTTGACAGAGGACAGCTGGACATATAAAGGGCCCCATTACCTCCAGTAGCTTAGGGCCTCATCAAACCTAAATCCAGCCCTGAACATAGGCTTTGTTTTCAGTTGTGGTGGGGCCAGGAAAATGGCTCAAAGTTGAACTATCCAATAGTTCTGAGCCGATAGCAAAATAAGACTTAATGTGGATGAGCAGACAAAGAACACGGGCAATTATGATAATGGCTGAATAGGGGCTGGAACCCGGCATCTAGTTCACAGATGATGAATGAAGTTCCTGACTCCTGTTCATTTCTTATTTAAACCTTCCACAACGGCTAATCTGAAGCACCATGTGTACCCTTGCTAATAAAATAGCGGATAGCGGAAAACAGCTCCTGAGATCAAGGAAGGTTAAGCGCTGAGATTTTCTTCTGTATTAAGTAATTACGAACGCAACCAGAATGACTCTTTGAGCAAGTCTTCCTACTCGGGTTGTTTTTATTACACGCTTTGCTCCATTTGCCTAATCAGATAACTGGGCCGCATTCTCTCAGTGCCGTGACACCGTATTTCATGTGGCGGCATGATGTCACAGAAGGAGTTGTGATGATACAGCGCTGCTAATCAAGGAAGGGGCTGGGGGGAGGCGCGGCGATCCGATCTCCCTTCGACTTTCATTTACGCTGCCCAGCGGGGGAGAAGAGTTTGAGGAAGCAACTCATTCCCTGTCACGAGTTGTAGATTGCCTCATATCTGCAAAGGCTCCTTTCAATTGAAGGTCAGTGGAAACAAAATTAAAAAAATTCCTTCCAGTAGCACCTTAGAGACCAACTAAGTTTGTTATTAGTATGAGATTTCATGTGATGGCCTGGGATTCAGACTCAGATTCTGAACCTGAGAGATCCCAGCCTACACAGGATTCCCTGCCTCCAGAACCAGCTGAGCCGGGGCTGGGGCTTGAGCCTGAAGGGTCCTCACCTGTGCTGGGTCCTCAGGTGCAGGCATCAGCTGAGTCTGCTCTGGCTCCTGAGGTGATGGAGGACCCACTGCCTGCAGGTGCTCCACTCTCAGCCCCATCAGGGGAAGCGGAGGTTGCCTCTGGGTCCGGTAACCCTCCAGCCTCTCCTGAGCTGCAGAAGCTCAGGGCAGAGAGACGGAGGGAACTATGTTCCCGCAGGAGGAGTGCTCGCCTCCAGGCCAGGAGAGGTCACCTGAGGATCGGGGCCACCCTATGCCTCGGGGCAGATAAAAGCCGGCCAGCCCCAGTCCCAAGTTGAGCAACATTGTTGGTTGCTAGTTCCTGCATGAACCCTGTCCTGCTTTTCTGCCTGAGCTCCTGACCCGCCCTGGCTCCCTGCTTGCATGCCTGTTCCTGACTTCACCCGACTCCCTGCCCAGCACCCAGCTTCAGCTACTATGGTCTGTCTCCACGTTGCACCTTTGACCATGGACCGGACTTGGACCTCGCCTCTCGGGTAACCCACGGGACCAGCACATTTTGCGTGCATGCACACTGATACACTGAAACAGAAGTCATCAGACCCTTATATATAGTGAGAGGGTGGGGAGGGGTATTACTCCAAAGGGTGGTGGGAATGGGTGATTGGCTGATAGGTCAGTGGGTGCCTTGAATGTTATGTTTAGGCTGATACCTGACCCAGAGGAAGACAGTTGTCCCAAAGGCTGCTAATGTTTGTATTTATTCTTTCTTTTTTAACCATTTGAAACTGGTTCTTCTCAACCAGCCTGAGTGCATATTTTCTGCTGCACTGGTACATTTTCTCCAAGATGGTTACACTTTCTCCAAATCTGCCCCCATTCCTTGGGATCTACTTTCTCCAAATGCCCTACAAACTCTGCTTCTTATTATGAAATCCCTGCCTAAATTCAGCCAGATCTGGAATAAAAATCGGCTATACAGTTGCCAGAATCAGTACGGTCATAGATGCTGTAGCAGATGATACAGGAACCACAAGCAAGAGAAGCCTTAAGTTAGTATCTCCTCACCTGTCCTTTTGGCTACTTTGGGGTTTGTTGATGTATATATTTTTAAACAACACACACTCAGATTTAATATATTGTTATAGATTGGAAGGGGGCTAAACCCTATAAATTAACTGGTAGGATTTTGATTATTTTTTTTGGGGGGGTTGGAAGGTTGCCTGGGTAAATGGGTGTGAGGTAACAGGAAAACAAAGTTGCTTAGCAGGGTATTCTGAGAAGAAGGAAGAACACTGGGATCCATCTTGGGCAGGCTGGCGGAAGGCTGGCTGCACTACTGTGGGTCGCAAGACCCCCTTAAAATGACCATGCTGTAAGATCTGGACTCCATGCAGACTGAAGGTGTAACTAGATGAACAAACCATATTTCTTAAAGCTATGACAGTCTCCACCATGCCTGTTCTCCAGAGGAACACAGATCCTGGGTGAGTGTTGGAACCTCATGTTGGAAGAGCAACAGCAGAGATCATTCAGTTGATGACTTAGTGATGACTTAGTGATGAAGCAGATGCACAGATTGGCTGCGTAGCTCTGAGGGAACTTTCCTCTGGACGATTAGATGAATCTAGCTCTGTCCTCGGCAAGAGACAAAACCTACCCCTAAAAAGCAAAAGCAAAAACCAAAAACCCACAACCTTTCTTCTCAAAACATACACTGTTTTTGTTCAGCTATATAATAATGCAAATGGGCTATGAAACACCTCAAAGCCACTAACAGCAGAATGAAATCAATTTAAACCAATTTAAAACAGCAGGTGTCAGGTGCCACAACTAAAATGGCCCTGTCTTGGTATTCTCTCCCACTCCTTCCTCTCTACATCTGATGACAGGATGACCCAGGTGGGAGTATGGTGTAATATTCTCCAAACCAGGCAGGGTAGCAGTTCTGGGCATTTTAAAAAATCTTGCCACATAGCATTTCCTTGATCCATCTGCATTTACCAATTGTATCTATTAGACTTTTTCCTTGTCTGACAGGAAACCAGCATTGCTTACAGTAGTACTTTCTTTTGGCGTGGAATAAATAACAGGTGATGTGCGAGTAGTTGTTGATTCCTGGTATCATTTTAGTTGGATGCATTGAGCAGTATTGGTTGGCAGGGCTGAGGAATGCAGTGACAGCAGCTGGTACTACCCTCCCTTCTTCATGCAGTTGGAGGTGGTTGGAGGATGGATGGTGGCTAACAGATTGAGGTTGAATCCTGACAAAACAGAAGTACTATTTTTGGGGGACAGGGGGCTGGTGGGTGTGGGGGACTCCATGGTCCTGCATGGGGTATCTGTGCCCCTGAAGGACCAGATGCGCAGCCTGGGAGTCATTTTGGAGTCACAACTGTCCATGGAGGCGCAGGTTAATTCTGTGTCCAGGTCAGCTGTCTATCAGCTCCATCTGGTACGCAGGCCGAGACCCTACCTGCCCGCGGACTGTCTCACCAGAGTGGTGCATGCTCTAGTTATCTCTCACTTCGACTACTGCAATGCACTCTATGTGGGGCTACCTTTGAAGGTGACACGGAAACTACAACTAATCCAGAATGCTGCAGCTAGACTGGTGATTGGGAGCAACCACCAAGACCACATGATACCCGTCTTGAAAGACCTACATTGGCTCCCAGTACGTTTCCGAGCACAATTCAAAGTGTTGGTGCTAACCTTTAAAGCCCTAAACGGACTTGGTCCTGTATACCTGAAGGAGCGTCTCCACCCCCATTGTTCTGCCCAGATGCTGAGGTCCAACTCTGAGGGCCTTCTGTCAGAGCATGCCTCTAGTTTATCTGAATGTCACAGGGAGACCCTGGGAGGAAGTGTGGGTCAGGATATGAGGCCACACGTTTAGGGTGACCTAAAGCCTTTTCGTTCTCATCAGAGGCCGACGCGTCAAATGGAGGCACATAAAACTGTAAACGACAGCAGAGGAATGACAATCAGTTGGCAGGAGATAAATATATGCCACATAGTGTATTGGGAGGAGAGAGAGAATGAGTTTGCGTCGACATGACATTTTTTTTAGCACACTGAGTGCTAAACGAGCCTTTGGGAGGAAGCATGGGGACCACTTGTAGGGGCTTTTTGCAGTTAGGTGAGTTGGAATGAAAGGAGCCCCCATTTTATAGAATTGCAGAGACTGAGTTTTCTCCCTCTCTTCCCCAAGCCCCTCTTCACCCCACTGTTACCATGACAGGCTGCTATTCAGCTGGAAGCAGATACGCGAGGCGAGGACTTAGGTGGGCTGAGGGAAGAAAGGAACGAGGAGCAGAGCGTTGTCTTGTCATGGTAATAAAAGGGATGGAGGCAGCAGCAGCACACTCCATAAAGAGAAAAGTTGGCGTTTTCCCCACCTCAAATATAAAAGTCATATTCCTGAGAAAACTGTATTAAGAATGTAAAAGAAAGGTGAAAAACCTTTCATCCAGCTGACTCCGTAGAGAAATCCCTCGCTAAAGAATGGATAAATAAAGGCATTTGCCCTTAGCTATTCTAGCATGAAAGGAACGTCTTATGAATACTTAGCAGATTAATGAGACAGAGGACTCGTAAATATGTCAGGAAAAATGAACACTGCGCTGGCAATGAAATAGATGCCTCATTGGGATGCAAACTCATATTAATGGGGCAGGTGTTCTGCGGGAGGCTGCCCTGATAGTAGGGTGGACTGCATAGCTGGACCGGTGTGTCCTTGGTGTCTAGGTTATGGGATGCAGTGAATCTCCAGAAGGTCACTACTCCACCGTGTAGCAGAACAAGGGAGGAGGGGGTGTTCTGCCAGACAGAGGTGGCTGGCACAAAAACGGATATCTGAGGCAGTAGGCAGTGTGATATTTTTCACTGCTGAGGCTCCCTTGCTTGGCCAACATCTTGACTGACCAAGCAAGCCTCTGGAACAGAGGTGGGGGACCTCAGCCCCCAAGGCCTAAGGGCAGCCCTCCAGGATACTGTATTTGCCCCTTGGAAATTTCCCCAGGCCATACACCCCTCACCAAACTTGTTTCACGCCTTCCCTGAGAATTTTGGCTGGCTGGGGTTTGTCCTTGAACTCCGATAATGCCTCTTGCTTGTCAGGGTAGAAAGGGGCCTGTAAGTGTTGACGTTAGTGAAGCGAAATCCCAGCTAAGAAGCTCAAATCACATATATATGACTGACACCCTTCTTTGGAAATTAAACCAATGTCCAGACTTCAACTTTACTTGCAGAAACTTATAGATGAATTAAAACATAACATTTACAATCACATGCTTGACCAAGCGTAGGCTTATAGTCTCTTCTTCTAACTTCCAAACAACTGTATTTTTTCCTCTCTTTCCAGAGCTCAATCTTCTGTATCTCAAATAGGCCATGCCTTGCAGCTCCTAGAAGAGATTTCCACTTTTACGTTCTCCTGCAGTTTTGTTCTCTTTCTTTTAAGCAGAGAAGAAGCACTCCATCACTCTATTCAACTTAGCAGTGTTCACAGTGGATTCTTAAACACACTCCTCTTGCTTCACATAAAATGCAGTCTCTCCTTCACCAGGTACCTCCCATGTGATGAACGTTAACAAACCACATGAGAACTACTGGAGAACTCACTTGAGTTATGAACCAATCAAATTTCAACACATAGTAATGCATACAAGCATTTACAAATTCAGTGAATTAAATTACTATACTGTAGCAAGTGCCCTACTGTACAAAGGTAAAATTTACATTTGTCGCTCCACCCACTTTTGCCTCTAGCTCCACCCACCAGTGGAGTGTGGCCCTTGGAAAGTTTCCCAGAAAGGGATTTGGCTCTCAGGCTACAAATAGTTCTCCACCCCTGCCGTAGAAGCTGAATCTCTGTAGCCATCTTTGGACATCACCACCACTCAGTTCAGCTTGTTAGAAGGACCGATAAGCAACACCTAGTGATAGTAAGACGCGACAAGGGAAACTGCACTTCTCCAAACTGCTGTAATGTCCAGGTGGTCATTTTTCACTTCATTGCACCTTCCACATGAACTTAACACACAAGAGCTGGCCAGATATGCACTGCAGAGGAGTTCCAGCAAATCAGATTCATATTGCGGATCAAGTGACACTACGAAGCGGGGATGAAATGAAGGTAGGTGTGCCCTTGAAGCAGCAAAATAAAGTGGTTTCCCAGATCAAGGAGTGAAGATGAATAGCAGTTGGTTTTTTGTTTTTGGTTTTTTTGCGTTGCCCTATGACAGTTGGCTCAAACCAGCATTTGCGTAACCTAATGTGGTCAATGTTCTGTGTCTTGCTTGTAAACAGACCCTCCCCTCTCCCTTTTCCAGAGATGATTGGCATTGGAGCTGGGGGCAGGCTGTGTTTGTGAGGACCTCCTTGGACACAGCTCAGTTGGTTAGAGCGTTGTGCTGATAATGCCAAGGATGCAGCTTTGATCCCTTTATAGGACAGCTGTATATTCCTAAATTGCAAGGGGTTGGACTAGATGAGCCTCAGGTTCCCTTCCAACCAGTGCCGGATTCACGTATAAGCTAAACAAGCTATAGCTTAGGGCCCCACTCCCTTGGGGGCCCCCCCAAAAAAATTAAAGAAACAAAACCTGGACGTACAACAATTACTTTGATAAAATACATATTTTGTTATGTGCAAATAGATACCTATTAGGTCCATAAATATGGGGATGCGGGGGGCGCTGTGGTCTAAACCACAGAGCCTAGGGCTTGCCGATCAGAAGGTCGGTGGTTCGAATCCCTGCAACGGGGTGAGCTCCCATTGCTCAGTCCCTGCTCCTGCCAACGACTTAGTCATGCTGGCCACATGACCCAGAAGTTGTCTGCGGACAAACTCTCGCTCTCTCGGCCTATAGAGTGAGATGAGCGCCGCAACCCCAGAGTCATCTGTGACTGGACCTAACGGTCAGGGGTACCTTTACCTTTACCTTTACCTTTTAGGTCCATAAATTACCATATAGCATATATTCAACACAAAAACAGAAACAATTTGTTGTTGACAAAGGACAGCTGGCCATATCAAGGGCCCCATTACCTTCAGTAGCTTAGGGCCTCATCAAACCTAAATCTGGCCCTGCTTCTGATTCTATGATTCATTTGGAAGTTGCTGCTGTCACTCAATCTAATGCCTCCTTACTCTTCTGTCAGGTTGGAAAATCTGCATAGAAATTGATCTAAGAACTAGTCCTTATGGAATGACTGCTGCTGGAATTACCAGTACTTCCAGTTTGGGATGGTGGCAGCACCAGATCTGTTGGCTGCAATCAGAGGACGGACGGTATAAAAGGAGAATTCCTGGATGCCAAGAGCCAGGTTTGGGACAAGTACTCATTGGTCACAAAATATGCAGAAAATTAAAGCATGGAAATATAGGCTGTGCAGTGATGGCCTAGCACATGGTGAATAACTGCCTGCAAACTATGGTTTGCTGCATGGGGTGACTGCTTTGGCGAAGCACATCCCATGTACAATGACAGTCCTCACAGCACTCTCTTAGCGGAAACTTTCCTCCACCACTGTGGCACTTTGAGAATTGCAAGCTAAATGGGGCACAAGCCTATTTATTTGTTTATTTTGGTGGCAGGAAGAGCTGTTTCCTGTGTTTCATCTGAGTCTATTTCCCCTTATTTAGTAGGAGACTAAGTGGAAAGTTTATGGCTCTTCAGATCTCCTTCGGAGGCATCTGGAAGAAAGCACTTTTGTTTCAAAGCATTTTCAAAAAAGCATTATGAGAGGATACACACTGTTGGCAAAATGCTCCAAGTCCATTTAAACGGCTTTAACGGCCTGGGCCTTAATTTGCAATGCCATATCTTCCTTGAGCGCCAAAATAAACGTCCCTACCAACATCCTCCTTAAATTGTGCTGCCCAGAATTGGAGACAACATTCCAGGTACGGTCTGACCAAGGCAGAATTGAGTGTTACTATTACTTTCCTTGATCTGGACACTATATTTCTGTTGATGCAAACTAGAAGAGCACTAGGTTTTTTGCTGCCTGCTGCATCACACTGTTGACTCATGTTAAGCTTGTGGTCTACCAAGACCCCTAGATCCCTTTGTGCGTCTGGTTCTTCCTGCCTAAGTGCAGAACCTTACATTTGTCCCAATTGAAATTCATTTTGTTAGCTTGGTCCGAGTTCTCCAATCCAGTCATTTTGAATTCTTTCTGCCTTCTGCAGTGTTAGCTACGCCTCCAAGTTTGGTGTCATCTGCAAATTTGATGAGCATCCCCTCAATTCCTTCATCCAAGTCATTTATAAAGATGTTGAACAACAATGGGTCCATGACGGAACCCTGCAGCACCCCATTTTCCACTTTTTTTCCAGGATGACGAGGAACCATTAATAAGGACTCTTTGGGTTCGGTCAGTCAACCAGCTACAAATGAACCTATCAAGTACCTTATTCAACCCACATTTTATCAACTTTCTCACAAGAATATCACAGAGGACTTTGTTAAAACACTATTGAAATTAAGATACACTATGATCACTGCAGATGGTGACAGCAGTCACGAAATTAAAAGATACCTGCTTCTTGGGAGAAAAGCAATGACAAACTTAGACAGCATCTTAAAAAGCAGAGACATCGCCTTGCCGACAAAGGCCCGTATAGTCAAAGCTATGGTTTTCCCAGGAGTGATGTATGGAAGTGAGAGCTGGACCATAAAGAAGGCTGATTGCCAAAGAATTGATGCTTTCGAATTATGGTGCTGGAGGAGACTTTTGAGAGTCCCATGGACTGCAAGAAGATCAAACCTCTCCATTCTGAAGAAAATCAGCCCTGAGTGCTCACTGGAAGGACAGATCCTGAAGCTGAGTCTCCAATACTTTGGCCACCTCGTTAGAAGAGAAGACTACCTGGAAAAGACCCTGATGCTGGGAAAGATGGAGGGCACAAGGAGAAGGGGACGACAGAGGACGAGATGGTTGGACAGTGTTCTCGAAGCTACCAGCATTAATTTGACCAAACTGCAGGAGGCAGTGGAGGACAGAGGTGCCTGGCGTGCTCTGGTCCATGGGGTCATGAAGAGTCAGAACTAAATGACTAAACAACAACAACAATCCCCTGATCCACCAAGTTTGCAACTCCATTAAAAAAAGAGAGAGATTTGTCTGGCATGACTTATTTTTGAGAAGTCCATGATGGGAGTTCCAAAATTTAGGGGCTGCCACAGAGAAAGCCCTATCCTGGATTGCCATTCCCCACATTTCTGAGGGCAACAGAACTGCCATTTTTAACACCCTTTGTACTGTCCCCTTCTACTTTCCTAAATATCTGTGACATCATTTCAGCATTGCTTGTTTTTATTGGAACTTCTGTCTCATGCTCCAAAATGACTATATTGTTTTTTAAAATCATTTGGCATTTATGCAATATAGATTTTTTAAAACTCCTACTGATAGATTCCTCCTTCCCCCACATTTTTTTCCCTGCACACAAATACCATAAGAAATTAAAACATGCATGAATCAAATAAAGTTCATGGTAGAAAGATGAAAACAAATGTGCCTTTGACATCTCAAGCTTACTGTTCCATTTTCCTGTAAATCTATCAAAATTTGTGTCAGTATGATTCCTTCAGAAATAAGTTAACTTGGACATAACAGCAATATTCCATATTTTCAAAGAGAAAGGGGGGGGGGAGTGTCAGCCTTTACCGATAACTTGATGTACAGGTTTTAGCTACTGTTGGAAGATGGATTTGCTAATTCTAAACCTGTCTCTAACTCTATAACAACTGATGGAGCTTCATTACTGCGTCTGTGCTATCCCAAAAGCCCCAGTTCAATTGGACCTCTGCTGTTACACTCCTAGAGTGAGAATGAGTCTTCCAAGCAGCAGCAGCAGCAGCAGCAGCAGCACCAGAATAGCTTTGCTCTTCAATTTAGACCAGGAGTTGAAAAAAACAAGAGAAAACCTCTCAACCCCATGGCCCACCCCCAGGCCATTGTGGCTGGTGCCCGTCAGGACTTTGTAGGGTGGGAGGCAAGGGTAGGTGGAGCCAGAGCCAATGAGAGGTTGAATCCACTCATTCTAGCTTTGTCCCATTCCTCCTTCATGCTGGGTTCTACAAGGGCAAAACTGAGAAGGAGGCTAACAGTGAGTTACCCCTGGGACTGGTGCAAGTAAGAAGGCAGGTGGGCTTGGAGGAATCAAGTCTCAGGTTTGCAGAACAGAGCCCCATTTATCCCAATGGACCAGTCTCCACTGAGCTAAAGTTCAGAAAGCAGGGGGACGCAGTCATCTCCTGGTGTCTTGGTTAGCCATTGACTGCTAGGTTCACTGAAGGCAAAGGAATATCCGGTAGTTTGGTGGACTCATTTCTGCACATCTCCTAGAACTTCTGTGGTCCAGCAATGTATCTTTGAATTACAAATCCAGACAACATACTCAGTCTCTGTTTTAAGAGTTGAGGCATAACTCATCTGTTTTCTGTGATCCAGAATATGCACATAAGATCATAAGAAATGCAGTCCAAATTTTACCTTTTGTCTTTTTTACAAGTCCCAAAAATTGGCCAATAGTCTATTGATGGACCACAGCTTGCCTCCTGCCCACCCTTGTTCTGGAGAAACCATTGCTAAGTCAGTTTGGGTCATAAGACAGAGTTCCAATATGCATCGAGGTGAACATCAGATCCAGAAGAAAGGACTGGGAAAAGTCTACCCCAAGTATCACCATGGCTTGTCAGCCAAGGCCACAAACATCCAACGAAGGAATTTAGACAAATGTTTTAACTGAGCATGGATGGCTTATCCACCTCTATGGCACCTTCTGTAAGTTTGTCACTGTAAGGTACAATGTATGAACATATGAGGATTCCTTGAACTGAGTTGGACTATTGAACCATCTAGCCAACTAGTGCCTTCTCTGATTGACAGTGGCCCTCCAAAGCTTTGACTGGAGGCCTTCTCCAGTCCTGTCACCTCCAAACCTTGTAATGGGTTCTGCTCACCTGAGCAGCCTTACTTTTATATAGGCAAAGAAATGGGGCACGAGTAAGTAGGAATAGGCAAATTGATCAGTTTGAGTTTCTATCAGTTTCTCATTTTCCCAGTCTTAAATGTGGTTCATTTCCACCTACATTTGAGTCTATATTTAAAGAGTCTGTATGAAGATTTGCATGCATTCCCATGCATATTTCTGCTAATGTATGCATTTTTGTACATAATCTTGAGCAGCATATGTAACTGTGTACATCATTTACACTCCTCTCTGTGTGCTCATAGGGACTCGGGTGGTGCTGTGGCTTAAACCACATAGCCTAGGACTTGTTGATCAGAAGGTTGGCGGTTCGATTCCCCTTGATGCAGTGAGCTCCTGTTGCTTGGTCCCTGCTCCTGCCAACCTAGCAGTTTGAAAGCACGTCAAAGTGCAAGCAGATAAATAGGTACCGCTCCAGCGGGAAGGTAACCGGTGTTTCCGTGCACTGCTCTGGTTCACCAGAAGCGGCTTAGTCATGCTGGCCACATGACCCAGAAGCTGTACGCCAGCTCCCTCGGCCAATAAAGCGAGATGAGCGTCACAATCCCAGAGTCGGTCATGACTGGACCTAATGGTCAGTGGTCCCTTTACCTTTATGTGTGCTCATGTGCAATTTTCACTAATAGGCACCATGTTGACATACATTTATGTTGTGACATGTATTGCAAAATTCAGAGAAGAGAACATTTTGAAGGGAAAGTGTCTTTTGGTTCGCGTATTGGTTTCGGAAGTGCGGCGACAAGATCCCCAGTAAGTTTGCATTGAAATGCAAGATGAACAGATTTATCCGTCCATCCTTACAGGCAGGGAAGCGATTATAGAGAATACTAGCTCGAAATGAAAGGAACGGGAAACCAATTGAGACGTAGTAAGGCTTCTCAGGAAGTCTCTGCCTGCCTCCACCCTGGCCCCATGTTGAGGAAGTAAGTGCAAAGTAGAAGCACAGAGACCATTCAGAAGAACGTCAAGGATCTCTGTGGCTGGCAAAAATGGCTCCCATGTGTAGGTGTTTAATAGGGCTATCATATCAAGTAACACTGCATTAATCACCATGGTAACCAGGCAGGAATAAGCGGTCTGAAATGGTCCCAGGCACCTCATGCAACAGGCGTTAGTGAGAGGAGCTCACCTCATCACCCTGGCTAGAACCCAGGGGCCAAAATGGCGGCGCTGGCTGAAGCCTGGTGAGTAAAAGCTGACCTGACAGCAATTTGATGCATATCATGTGGTGGGAGGACATGTATAAACCACAGAAGTAGGGACGGTGAAAGGGAAGACCGGCTATTCACTGCCTGGGTATCCCTTTCTGAAGCTACTTCTCCACCTAGGCCTCTCTGAGAGGAAAACAACAATTGGGGACTTTGGGCAAAGTGATTTCAGTAAAAACTTTGTTGTTGTTGTTTAGTCGTGTCCAGCTCTTCGTGACCGCATGGACCAGAGCACGCCAGGCACTTCTGTCTTCCACTGCCTCCCGCAGTTTGGTCAAACTCATGCTGGTAGCTTCGAGAACACTATCCAGCCATCTCATCCTCTGTCGTCCCCTTCTCCTTGTGCCCTCCATCTTTCCCAGCATCAGGGTCTTTCCCAGGGAGTCTTCTCTTCTCATGAGGTGGCCTCAGCTTCAGGATCTGTCCTTCCAGTGAGCACTCAGGGCTGATTTTCTTCAGAATGGAGAGGTTTGATCTTCTTGCAGTCCATGGGACTCTCAAAAGTCTCCTCCAGCACCATAATTCAGTAAAAACTAGTTAGGGGCAAAGTTCAGTTCACCCTAGGGGCAGAATTCTGAGGTGAATGGGAGCAGCAATTGCCACTCTTCAATTGAATGGAAATCAACCCAGCAAATATAATCAGTTGTTGTTGTTGTTTTCAGCCCACAGCCAAAACCCAGTTGATTAAATCCTGCCCTTTGCATTTTCTTTCCATTGCAATGATTGACATTTTATTTATTCCGCTGCATTTATACCCCACTTCATCCCACTCAGAAGCTCGTGGTTCTTCTCCCACTCCTCATTTTATCCTGACAACAACCCTGTGAGGCAGGTCTCCCAGTGAACTTCGTGACCAAGTTGGGATTTGAGCCCTGGTCTCCCAGGTCCTTGTGCAACACTTTAACTGCTACATTACATAATGGCCATATAATTTATAATTGATTAGATAAATGGCCTAATTTCACTGCTGTCGACAGTCAGACAAATAGCATAGTTTTCGGAGGAAGAGGAATGGCAGCGGAGCAGAAAAATGGTGCCTTCTTGCATCTGTAGTTCCCTGTTTGCCCTGTGGTGATACAATTTCATATTAAATTGACAATATTCTACATAGGAAGCTACCTTAATAATAAAAGGTAAAGGTACCATTAGGTCCAGCCATGGCTGACTCTGGGGTTGCGGCGCTCATCCCGCTTTATTGACCGAGGGAGCCAGCGTACAGTTTCCGGGTCATGTGGCCAACATGACTGAGCCACTTCTGGCGAACCAGAGCAGCGCACAAAAACGCTGTTTACCTTCCCGCCAGAGCAGTACCTATTTATCTACTTGCATTTTGACATGCTTTTGAACTGCTAGGTTGGCAGGAGCAGGGACCAAGCAATGGGAGCTCACCCCATGACGGGGATTCGAACCGCCCTAGGCTCTGTGGTTTAACCCACAGCGCCACCTGTGTCCCATAATAATAATAATAATAATAATAATTATTTTATATTATTTATACCCCACCCATCTGGCTGGGTTTCCCCAGCCACTCTGGGTGGCTTCCAACAAAACACTAAAATACAATAACCTATTAAACATTAAAAGCTTCCCTAAACAGGGCTGCCTTCAGATGACTTCTAAAAGTTTGGTAGTTATTTTTCTCTTTGACATCTGATGGGAGGGCGTTCCACAGGGAGGGCGCCACTACCGAGAAGGCCCTCTGCCTGGTTCCCTGTAACTTGGCTTCTCGCAGCGAGAGAACCGCCAGAAGGCCCTCAGCGCTGGACCTCAGTGTCCAGGTAGAACTATGGAGATGGAGATGCTCTTTCAGGTACAGCGAATCAGACCACTGGTCCATTCGGCTCAGTGTTGTCATTCACAGACCTACCAGTAGATGCCAGAATTTGAACCTGGGAACTTCTACATGCAAGGCGTGTGATCTGTCGCTGGTCTATGGCCCTTCTCCCCCTCCTTCGTTTTGTAAGAAATGAACCTTCTCCCATGTTTCAGAGTTTTTAGACAATGAACAAAATAATTGCAATGACTGACACTCATTCAAGCAACCCAGCTGACTACACAAAGAAAAGGCTGAACTAAAACAGCCATTAAATGACTCCAGAGAAGGAACCTTTTGGTTCATTTTTAAGCCTTCTGCGCTGGTCTTCCTCAACACAGAATTGATTGCTGCCCCATAGAAATCAATGAAGGAATCCAAGGTATTAGTGCAGCTGTGACTTTAAGCAGAGTTAAAGCCTGAGCTAGAATGACTATTGGTTTCATGCCAAAAAAAGGTGCTTTGTCTTGCTGCGTTTGTGAACTTTTTAATTACTCTGCCATTATTATTATTTTTTAAAAAAAGGTTTGCAAATACAGGGAGGGAAATCGGTTTATTTACTCCGCCAGCAGCCTGATTATCTATCTGTAATAAATGGGAAAAGATTAAGCCATCCTCCAGAGTGGAATGGATTTTGGGCTAACATGGCGAACCTCACTAACTTTATAAAAATAACAGACGGAAGGCAACAAGATGATTCATACAGATGTGGAGTTATTTAATTCACTACTGGGATGATAAGGGACAAGATGCAGTTCAGCTGAATGTTGTTTCAGGAGCAATTTGAGTGTGTGTGTGTGTGTGTGTGTGTGTATGATTTTCTTCTTTTTAAAAATGTTTTCTCTCTATTTTCCTCTCTCTTACTTTCCCCCTTAGTTTCTCCTCCCTCTCTTTTATTTTTCTGCACTGTAGTGTCTCCACAACCTTACCTTTTGGAGAGCTTAATTTGGTGAATTAAGTGCCTCTGTAATTATTGATGTCTTTTATATTATTCTGATGCATCTTGACGAAGTAATTTTATCAGGTGTCACATATACTTAGCATAACTGTACTGTTACATGTAACTAATTTAAGGTGGAAATTATGGCACTTATTTAATTTAAACCACGTTTCTCTGCCAATGCAATTACAGTCCATCACTATTGTACCCATGCTACAGGTCGTGGGGCTATGGCTGAGACTGTGTACGTACGCCAACCCTGCAAAGTAGCCCAATGTTGTTATAGCCCATTTTTCTGGGAGGAGAGGACGAGAGTGGTGAATGACAACCCCGGGGTGTAGTCTAGGGGGATCTACACACAAGGAAAAACACTACAGTGGTACCTTGGGTTACATACGCTTCAGGTTACAGACTCTACTAACCCAGAAATAGTACATCGGGTTAAGAACTTTGCTTCAGGATGAGAACAGAAATCGTGCTCCAGTGGTGCGGCGGCAGCAGAAGGCCCCATTAGCTAAAGTGGTGCTTCAGGTTAAGAACAGTTTCAGGTTAAGAACGGACCACTGGAACAAATTAAGTACTTAACCTGAGGTACCACTGTATAAGTAAGTCAGAAATTAAATTGCTATAACAAAAGGGGGGAAATACTATGGAAAATTACAAATTATTTTTTTTTACTCTCCGCCATCTGTTGTTGCATGTTTATAACACATTCAAAACGCTTCTTGCCCTTTTTTTAAAATAATAATAATAATAATGTAGCTGAGTCCCAAGTCTACTGGGACTTGTGGCATGTTGGGGTTAGTTTTTTGTTTGTTTGTTGGGAAACGAAGGGTTTGTGTGAAGTTGATTGCAGGAGTACTGCAATACCTTAAGGGCTGGAGTGGCTGAAGAGACACTGGGGGAAATGAGGGAGACATTGGGAAATTCAGTGGAAAATAAAACAAGGGTTCTTCTTTCTTTCTTTGGCAATCACTCATAGCCGAGTAAGATTGTCTTCCATGAACATGGTCTTAACAGTGAGTCCGTAAGTGACTGTGGAGGCCAATTCTGGATCCACACGTCCTTCCACAGTGGGGACATTGGTTCCTGGGTGGGAGTTGATCACGGTGTGGATTTGCCAAGAGTGCCTTCTTCTTAGCACATTTCTCCCTTGCGTCCTGAGTTTGAATGTCTTCAAAACCCATGATACCTTTGGGTTACAACTTGGGCGCTCGCAGGCCAGTGTTTCCCAGTTGTCAGTGTTTATACTACATTTTTAAAGATTTGTCTTGAGACAGTTTTTAAACCTCTTTTGTTGACCACCAGGATTACACTTTCCATTTTAAAGTTTGGAACTTACGTCCAACATGACCAGTACAACGAAGCTAATGTTGAAGAATCATTGCTTCAACACTGGTTATCTTTGCTTCTTCCAGTACACTGATATTAGTTTGTCTGTCTTTCAAGTGATGTGTAAAAATTTTCAGAGACACCATTGAGGGAATCTTTCAAGGAGTTGGAGATGGTGTTTATAAGTGGTCCATGTTTCACAAGCATATAGTAAGGTTGGTAGTACAATAGCTTTGTAAACAAGCATTTTGGTTTCCCTGCAAATGTCCTGGTCCTCAAACATTCTGCACTTCAGTTGGGAGAAAGCCGCACTCGCAGAGCTCAGGCGTTGCTGGAAAATGAGGGAGACATTGGGAAATTCAGTGGGAAATAGAACAAGGGCTACCCGTATAGGGACAGCAGATCTACCCATCAAGAACTAACAACGGAATAGACCAGGAATAAAAATGTCTCAGGCCAACTTTGCCAGGCGAAACCTCCACTAAGCTCACTTTCTATAATGATATGCTATATAAGCATGGTTTTTTTTGTTTGGAGTATTTGTGTGTATGCTATAAATGTTAAATTATTTTTGCTATAATTTTAATGATATTATTTAATATTATTATTTACTGATTTTTCTTCTTATGTGTCTTTTCTCCCTTTGTATGTTTTAAGCTGCTTCCATTTTAGCTGTGAGCTAGTGCTGCGGGTTAACCACAGAGCCTAGGACTTGCTGATCAGAAGGATGGCGGTTCGAATCCCCGTGATGGGGTGAGCTCCCGTTGCTCGGTCCCTGCTCCTGCCAACCTAGCAGTTCAAAAGCACGTCAAAGTGCAAGTAGATAAATAGATACTGCTCCGGCGGGAAGGTAAACAGCTTTTCCATGCGCTGCTCTGGTTCGCCAGAAGCGGCTTAGTCATGCTGGCCACATGACCCGGAAGCTGTACGCCGGCTCCCTTGGCCAATAAAGCGAGATGAGCGCCACAACCCCAGAGTCGGCCACGACTGGACCTAATGGTCAGGGGTCCCTTTACCTTTAAAGCTACCTTGAGTCCCTATCAGGGGAAAAGGGGGAATATATACATATATGATACTGACTTTGTTCCTCCCCCTAGAAAAAAATAATGGGAATGCTCACTTAGGCAGTCATTTTCCAGCTTGGTCTTAATGCATTGATTGACAGAGCAGGGAGTACCATTCCAATGGCTCTCTCCTATTTACAATAGATGGGCTGCCGGGAGTGTTTTGCATCTTTCACAAAAGCTCTGATTTCCATTTGTGATTTGAGGGCTGCCCGGCCAATCAGAACTGCAGAAACTCTCTTGCCCCATTGCGGCCAAATGCAGGCTCCTCGGGATTAATGTGAATCAAGGGTCTCTGTTTGAAGCACAAGAGCTTTTATGTAGCCTTGTATGCAAATGTGTGAGATTCTGAGATTGCTCAGAGCAGTACAGGAGCCATTGTTAGTGCGGTCAGAACATCTCAAGAAAGAGGAGGAGTGGTGGTTGCACAAACTGGGTGGCCTGAAGGGACCTCTCTCTCTCTCTCTCTCTCTCTCTCTCTCTCTCTCTCTCCCTCTCCCAGCAAATTTTTAAATTGCTGGTGCTTTGACCTTTTGTGGGTTTTGACAAATTAGTGCTTTATTATTTCAATTCTCCACAATCGGGTAATTTCTGTGCCGATGATGCATTGGGAAGCTGCCTGACTCTGAGTACGGCTGGGCGATATCTGGTTTTCAACATCGCAATAGATCACTAGCTAAACATCGCAACAGATCACTATATTACAATGTCTGAAATAAGGATGGAACCGTGTAGAGGTGAACAGTAGGTCCGGGCGATATCTGGTTTTCAACACTGTGATATGTCGCCAGCTAAGCATCATGATGTCAGGGACGCGGGTGGCGCTGTGGGTTAAACCACAGAGCCTAGGACTTGCCGATCAGAAGGTCGGCAGTTCGAATCCTTGAGATGAGTGCCGCAACCCCAGAGTCAGCCACAACTGGTCAGGGGTCCCTTTACCTTTACCTAAGCATCATGATATACAATATATATATTGTATATATAGATATAGATATAGATATATACACACACACACACAATATATCATGATGTCCGAAACAAGGATGGAGCTATGTAGAGGCATTGGCTGGCTTCATGGTTTGAACTGCATCATGGTTTTTGCCAGTGCCTGCTCTTGTCATTCGTTGCACCCTGCATGAAGCAGGCGACAGCTGAGCCGGCAGAGTTAACAGAGGCTGCAGGAATCGAGAGAAGCTTGCCCTGGCTCCACGGTTTTTCCCGTGTGATTTTTGCATAGCACACACAGACACGTCATGATTCGTGTTATATTGCCAGGTCAAAAATTATAAAACCGATCTCACAATATGGACTTCAAACCGGTTTTGGACAATATGTCTACCCATTTCCTAGCCCTAATACTGAGTCAGGCCATTTGTCTATATGGCTCAGTATTGCCCACATTGACCTTTTCCAGGGTTTCAGACAGGAATCTCTCGCAATTCTAGGTGGAGATGTTATGGATTGAACCAGGGACCTTCTGCATGCAAAGCCATTGCTCTACCACTGAGCTATAGCTTTCAGTGGGGGAGCCCCTGATGGCATGAGCCAGGGCCAATCCCTGAGGGTGTCAGGCTTTGGGGAATTGGCTTCCTCCCCCGTGGCCATAAATGAGCAGATTAAACGAAAGGAATTCTTACCAGTTAGTTTTTTTAATAAGCACAGTGAAGGACAAAAGAAAGCATCAACCCAGAGTGGCGGTGCTCCCAATAAAGGTTTACACCCCCTCCATCCCTATTAATCTACGTCACTCCTATATCTGAGCTTGTACCCTCTGTGCTTTCTGCTCTGAGACTTTCTGAGCTCTTCTTGATCTTGGGCTGGGCAGAGGAATACTGTCCAGAGGCTGTCCTCTCTCTTCCAGTGTTTCTTCTCCTAGCTGTTCCCCATCCAGTATTTCCCAGCTTCTGCCTTCTGAACTATGCCCCTCTGCAAACCACTGTCCCAAATCTATACTGTCCTCTTCCTCCTGGGAAGATTCAGGAGCAGGGGGAGGGGTTGGCTCCCACCATTCTCCCTCAGTGTGGTGTAGTGGTTAAGAGCGGTAGACTCGTAATCTGGTGAACCGGGTTCGAGTCTCCGCTCCTCCACATGCAGCTGCTGGGTGACCTTGGGCTGGTCACACTTCTCTGAAGTCTCTCAGCCCCACTCACCTCACAGAGTGTTTGTTGTGGGGGAGGAAGGGAAAGGAGAATGTTAGCCACTTTGAGACTCCTGAAGGGGAGTGATAAAGCGGGATATCAAATCCAAACTCTTCTTCTTCCTCTCAGTGCAGCCCTCCTCAGCACGGTCCCTGATAGAGGGCTGCCCCGATTGGAATGGGGAGTGGAGTGGACACATGTCTTGTGTAGGAGAGGGACAAATGTCCTCTCATGGACACAGCACCACATACCTAGTTATCCATACTTGGTCTCTAGTGACACCTGCATGTGTGGGCGTAAAAAAAGCAGCCCCCCCGGGTGGAAAGTTACATGGAAAGCAGCCCAGAGTGAAACCAAGTAAACTTGCCAGTCAGTCTGTGGCTCGGACAAAATCATTTCTGTCAATCTTGCTGCAATATTGCCAGCAAAATCCCCCAATGAACGGGTGGAAATATTGCTTGTTACGAAGCTGAAAAAGGCACAGCTGGAAGATTCTCACTTCTTATATTATTAAACAGTTGGCACGTACTATTTGGAGAGGCCCATCCAGGCTGGTCTCTGGGAATTTCACTGCCCTAGGCAAACTGGGGAAAGGCGGGGCTCTGCTTTCTCTACCCAGCTGACTTGTTCATGCCATTTTTTATTTAGTCTGTGTCACGGGAAGTGAGCCAGCTTGTCAGTAACTGCCCAGATGCCTAATTGACTTCTCTGCTTCTCTCAGTACCCAGAGGCAAAGAGTGTTGCCTGACTAGGCCCAGAAGCTACCCCTGTTCAGGGCAGAAAAGCACTGCTTTCCCCCCACAATTGAGGGGGCCAGTGCCGCGCTGCGTACATGAGTGATGTCAGCATGTTGTGTGCCATGCTGATGTCATGGGCACACATTGTGCGCTGTGCTGACACGCCGTGCGAACGCTGCAGGGCATGCACAAATGACAAAGGCATGCCACATGCGTTGTGCAATTAAGGTAAGCATGGTGTGCGGCGGGTGCACGGCCGCTACAGAATTTTGGGTGGCCCAGTCCCCTGCATGAAAATGGTCCCGTCCCAGATGGTGCACATAAACCTATTATCAACCAGATCAGGTGTGGAGGAAGTTGCAATCCTCCAGATGTTTACTTGCTTGTTTATATATTGCATTCACATTCCACCTTTCCTCCCAGGAGCTCAAGGCGCCATACATACTTCCCTTCCTCCCTATTTTATCCTCACCAAAACCCTGAGAGGTAGGTTAGGCTGAGTGGTTGTGACTATCCAAAGGTCACTCAGTGAGTTTCATGGCTGAGCTTTGAACCCTGCTCCCTCTCAGCTCCTGGTCCAGCACTCAAATGACTATACAGTTGCTAGACTCCATCTCCCATCATCCTCAACTAACATGGTCCAGTGACCCAGGAAGATGGGAGGTGTAGTCCAACGAGATCTGGAGGTGTAGCCTTATTAGACTTTACCGATTGGTGGGCTCTGCATTGCTCCCGGATGGGAGAAAGGAAGTCAAATTACACCGAGGGTTGGTTCAGAGAAAGAGTTATTTATTTCTGCTCTCCGGAGCAGCAGAAAGGCACTTGCGTGGTCAGTCCACAGCAAGTCCAAAGAAATGGGGAATTTCATGCAGTATATATATCCTCCAGGCACCCTCCCCCCCTCCCCCAGTAATCCAGCCACGTCAGCTTATACGCGCAGGTTGACATCACAGATGTTCCTGCTCCGGCACTCTTAACCATAAAAGGGTTTTTCTTCCTGTACTCCTACCATAAAAGGGTTTTCCTTCCTATACTCTTATCTTGGAGCAAGAGGTCACCAACTCCAAGAACACACTCTGGCGCTGTTCCCGGACTAGGTCTGTGTGTCAGAGTGTGGTCAGGACGTAAGATAAGACCTAGACATATCATCCCTACTCCACTGGAACAGCCAAGGTCATCCATTGCCGTGACTGATAAAGGAGAGAGCTTTGTTTATACAGCTGTGTTCTTGTTATGCATTTGCTCAACAGCATTTTAGAAATGCTCTCTTGGAGAAGAAGAAAAGGGGGGTTTTGAGTCATTTCAAACTGACTGCACAGAAACCCATTCCTTCAGCTTCCACACCTCTGAACTCAAGAAAGTAACCGTTCAGCTGAAAGAACCAAACACCCGACTTCCAGTTGGCTGTGGGAGCCATATCGGACACGGATTTAGCCTCTTGGGAAAAATCCGAGCTTAATGGGAGATTGGAACTTCGCAAGGGTGCTGCGAGCTCAGAAAAAAAACCCTAAAGGGAGTTTAGGGTATTGGGGACCCAGCGGCACCCCTGGCGTATCTCCCCTAAGGCGAACGTTCCTGTAAAAAGCTTCGGAAGCCCAAGGGGATGGAGGCGCGGGTGCATTGGGAGTCTCCCCACCCTCGAAGACTGGCAGATAAAGATGGTAGAATACATCGAATTGGCAAAGTTGACGGGAAAGATATGAAATTGGTGCAATGAATTGTTTCTTAAGGACTGGAGCAAATTTATAATTTATTTGAAAGAAAATTGTAAATATTTGAAAACGTTTGCAGCTTTAACATGAAATGTTTGGTGGTGTGAAATTAAGGAGCTAATTTACATATAAGAGGGTGAATGATAAAAGTCAATATAAAGTAAAGAAGTGGCTATAGAAATGCGAATGATTTGATAAAGAAAAGTGGAAGTCAGAAAGAGGGAGGGAAGGAGGTCGATGCTCACTCTGAGTAATACTGTAGTTACGGATTTTATGTAGTAATAATAATAATTTATTATTTGTACCCTGCCCATCTGGCTGGGTTTCCCCAGACACTCTGGGTGGCTTCCACAGAGACCAAAAATACACTAAAATGTCACACATTAAAAACTTCCCTGAAGCCTTAAGATGTCTTCTGAATGTCAGGTAGTTGTTTATCGCTTTGACATCTGCTGGAAGGGCGTTCCACAGGGTGGGCGCCACTACCGAGAAGGCCCTCTGCCTGGTTCCCTGTAGCTTTGCTTCTCGCAGTGAGGGAACCGCCAGAAGGCCCTCGGCGCTGGACCTCAGCATCCGGGCAGAATGATGGGGGTGGAGACGCTCCTTCAGGTATACTGTAATGAATGTGAAATGTAATTTTGGAAAACTCAATAAAAATTATGTGAAAGAAAGAAAGAAAGAAAGAAAGAAAGAAAGAGAAAAGAAAGAAAGAAAGAAAGAAAGAAAGAAAGAAAGAAAGAAAGAAAGAAAGAAAAAGAGATGAAAGAAAGAAAGAAAGAAAGAAAGAAAGAGAAAAGAAAGAAAGAAAGAAAGAAAGAAAGAAAGAAAGAAAAAGAGATGAAAGAAAGAAAGAAAGAAAGAAAGAAAGAAAGAAAGAAAGAAAGAAAGAAAGAAAGAATCAAACACCCAAGTTATATCACTGGTTCCTGAGATGTCCCTTGTCTTCACTGGCCAAGCGGCGCGGAGATGAACTCTGCGCAAGTCGGAATGTGGAGATATGATGCCTCCCTTTCTTTCGACTATTAAGGACTTGAGTTGTCAGCTCCATCATCTGGGCTAGCATTACTGTGTGGAGGAGTGGAAACTGCTCTGTTTACTGTTTTCGTGGCACTTGCTTGGCTTGAGAGCTCTACCCTGTACACTGATGAGACTGTGGAGGAGTATAGAATGGCTGTGCGATTCAAAGTGAAGCAGGGCATACCGACGATTATCGTTTGGGCAGCATGCCAAACTCACTACCTCCCACTTGGTCACTTGCTGAACATTTGCTAAAAGCTGGGTTCTTTCTCTGCAGCGTGTGGCTGGCCGTGTGATGTGCAAGTAAGATGAAGACTCGCTGCTGCATTTCCCACAAGTCAGAAGGCATTGTTCCAAATCTAGGTGCAATATAACCAAAGAGCATCTTAAAGCCAGGAGAAGCGACTGGAAAAATTAGCGTGACATCTTGCTTAAGCTTGGAGAAGCAACTGCGGCTGGCCCGAGACGTCGCATACCTTCAGGAAACCAGGCCTACTGCTGTCTTCTCTGAGGTTTTCCTTTTTGGGTTATTATTTTTTTGCTGCTTGATAGCAGTGTCAGGGCAGTGTGTCCGACCCTCTGCAGGCCATTTTGCTCTGTAATTTCTCTCTCCCAAGGAAGGGTCCTCTCCCAAGGTAGCAGCCTCAGAGAGTGCTTCTGCCACTTTGTAAAGCAGCAAACGTTGCTTAAAGCTTCACGGTCATAGCCTACGAGACTTTTAAAAGGAGTTGAGTGGCAAGTCCCCCTCCCCCCTTGTGAAATAAAGACACAGGACACTTTATTTAAGGTTAATGGGCGTAAAAGGCCACAACTTTATTGATTACAGAAATTGAGAGGTATTGGCTTAGGCATTGGTTCCTATCGACTAACCGGCTTCAGCCCAATTGCATGAAGACCGGTAAGGGTTAACCACCAGCGGGGGAAGTCCTGCTGAAGTACGTCAACTAGGATCCCCCCAGGTGTCACCGCTCGGGGGCGTGCCTTAGGCCCACACCTCCATAGGTGTAATGGTTCTAGGGGTTGCTCGTGCGTAAGGTGCTGCCACTCGTGGCTAGGTTACCTGGTTGAACCCTTTCTGTCTGGACAGCCCTTCGCTTCGTGGCTGTTTCAGTCGCTGACAGAATCCATCAGTGGGCGTTTCTTGAACTTCTTCCAGCAAAGCAGTTCTTTGATGCCAAGTCTCCTCCTACTCTCCCTGCGCGGAAGTCTTCTGCGCAGGGAGGGTGTGGGCAGCGGAGCACCCGTGCTCTCTCCGCTGGTCTCCGGTGAAGAGTCCTGGAGCCTTCTCTCCGATTCCCCCATCTGCCCCCCTTCACTCCTGGTGTTACACTGATTTCCTTCCCCAGCAGATGAGCTGCCTCTCTCCCTGCTGGGACCCTCTCCGGCATCGCTCTGGAGCCCTCCCTCCACCTCTGTCTCCGATGGCAGTTCCCTGACAATAGGCTTCGGACAGGGCAACCCTCCCCCGGAATCCTTTACCAGACTACCCTTTGCTTGGGGAAGGTGATGGCACTTCCTTCCCCCCACTTCATTTGCATAACAATACCCCTGCCAATGCCTAACCGCCAATACGGGGAAAGTTGTGACCTTTGCTATGAGGTAGGTGAAAAAAACCAATGGCAGGTGCCAATTCGCCAAGTGGAAAAATTCCTACCAGGCCCCTTGACGGCGACCAACCGAAGTCCATAGCGAAGAGAGGGCGTTCCCTGGGTGCGCCGGCCATAAATAGCCCGGGCCACGCCTCCCTGCGCAGCCGATTGGCTAGGCAGGGAGCTGACGCACCCAAGGATTCCCTCATTCTCACGTAGGCTGTAAGCCAGCCCCCGCGTGTGTGGGGAAGGCGTGGGCCCACAACCCCACCTCCTCTCCAGCTCAGAAGTGGCTTTCTCTGGGTAACCTTGCCCACAATGCCTTGCTCAGAGGCAGTGGCGGTGGAAGGGGGGTACGGTAGGTGTGGGCCGCCCCAGCTGTTATTTCCCCAAAAGCTTTTATTACCTTACACGGCCACCACATATGGAAAAAGTACCTTCCTTCTCTTTACATTTCCAGCAGGTATTTGTACTTGTCTTATACATTTTTGCTAACTTACTAGGGCTTGGCTTTTCTTGATGTTGTTGGCATCCATCTGTCTCGGGAGACAATGGAGGAGTGTGCCTTGCAAGGGAAGTGTTCCAGATTAAACTAAACCACAGAGCCTGGGGCTTGCCGATCAGAAGGTCGGCGGTTCGAATCCCCGCGACGGAGTGAGCTCCTGTTGCTCGGTGCCAACCTAGCAGTTTGAAAGCACGTCAAAATGCAAGTAGATAAAGAGGTACCGCTCCAGCGGGAAGGTAAACGGTGTTTCTGTGCGCTGCTCTGGTTCGCCAGAAGTGGCTTAGTCATGCTGGCCACATGACCCGGAAAAACTGTCTGTGGACAAACATTGGCTCCCTCAGCCAGTAAAGTGAGATGAGCGCCGCAACCCAAGAGCCATTCGCGACTGGACTTAACTGTCAGGGGTCCTTTACCTTTACTTTACCATATGATTTAACCGGATTGGGGTTTCTTAAAATTTCAGAGTGGAATAAGTCCTACCATGACAAGAGAAAATCAATAGTAAGAGTGCAGTAAAACTTCAGAGTTGAGAAAGAGAACTTCTGAGCCCGGCCTTGGCTGGGGAGGGCAGGGTATAAATAAAAATTATTATTATTATTATTATTATTATTATTATTATTATTATTATTATTACTACTACTACTATTATTGGTAAAAAAAAATGTGGTGATGGTGCTCTTATAGGGATAAAAATGCCATTGATTTTTATTCATGCCAAAATGGACATTATCCGATCCAAAATGGCGGCCAAAAAGAGATACCAGTGTCATAAAAAAAGGACAGGGTATATGTAACTTTTCCAGTCAGTGGATTTTTTATTTTTTTAAAAAAAGTGTTCTGCTTTCCAGTCTCGTGAATGATTCCACATATGTTTAGACCTCAGGCACATGGTGAAACTTTTATAAGGCTGGGAGGCAAACGTGTGTGTTTGATTCAACCTCGGTGGAATCATCGGTTAGTGTTGGGAAAAACCCAATTCCATCTTAGGCAATCTGCCACTCTAGCCTGTCATGCACTGTAAGGAAATAGCAAATGAGCTCCCCCTAGTGTCTGCAGTGGAATCAGCGCCCCTTCCTGCTCAAACAAATTGTGACAAATGCCACTCATTTGCTTGATAATTCAGAGCAGGGTTTGAATTTTTCAAAGTTTTGTGTTCAATGCGGGGAAGGAGAAAAGGGGTGACCCAAACTGGAATGTACTAGGAAGGTGATTTCAACATTTTAAAAGGGTTAAGTGGAGAGGGAGGTTAGTCTTATTGTTGACAAAGTCATGCTTTAGTCCCATTCAACTCTATGGGACGACTTAGTTATGTCTCACATGAGCCCCATTGAATTTAACAGAACTAAAGCATGATTAGTTTGATCTGGATTCAATGCTCTTTGCTTTGTTTGCTGCCTCAGATCACAGCAAAATGCCTCTTGGCCAGCTGTTGACCACCAATTTTACCTCCGAGAATGCCGTGATGTAGGATTGTAGCCAACCAAATCGTACTCAAGAGTAGGCCCATGGAAATTAATGAAGCTAAGTTGGTCAGGCTAATTAATTTCAATGGGTCTACTCTTAGTAGGACTAACATGTGATACAATGCATAGCATTGATCAAAGAGGAGGGGACTGGTGACTGGTGGCAACCCAAAGGAGCTACTTTTTCTGATAGAAAAGTACTAACCACCTCCACCTATGGTAGCCCCTTAAATATTTGGAAGATATTTGCTCCCCCCCCAAAATAAAACATGTCCCCCATTTCTTCCCAGTTGGAGGTGAAGTGGAAGATTTGGGGAACATCTCTAAGCCCTACAAAGCCAATATCTCTAGATGGCGCTGTGGCACTGAGCCTCTTGCGTCTGCTGATCAGAAGGTCAGCGGTTCAAATCCCCACAAAGGGGTGAGCTCCCATTGCTTGGTCCCAGCTCCTGCCAACCTAGCAGTTCAAAAGCACACCAGCGCAAGTAGATAAATAGGTACCGCTGTGGCGGGAAGGTAAACAGTGTTTCCATGCACTCTGGTTTCCATCACGGTGTCCTGTTGCGCTCAAAGCTCATGACCTGGAAAGCTGCCTGTGGACAAACGCCAGCTTCCTCAGCCTGCAAGAGAGATGAGCGCCACAACCCCATAATCGCCTTTGACCGGACTTAACCATCCAGGGGTCCTTTACCTTTTACCTATATCTTCATTACGAATTGTATGCCCCTATTTGCTTGCACTCTGTTTCCAGAGTGTACTACTACTAATAATAATAATAATAAGTTTTATTTATACCCTGTCCTCCCCAGCCAAGATCGGGCTCAGGGCAGCTAACAACCAATAATAAAAATAAGGTCATTAAAATACAACTTTTAAAACGAGATTAAAATACAACATTAAAACATTAAGATGCAGCCTCTTCACAGGAGGAGAAAGGAAAAAAGAAAGAGGGGGAGGGAATCAAATTGATTCCAAGCCAAAGGCCAGGCGGAACAACTCTGTCTTACAGGCCCTGCGGAAAGAAATCAGATCCTGCAGGGCCCTGGACTCATGAGAGAGAGCGTTCCACCAGGCCGGAGCCAGTGTTGAAAAGGCCCTGGCTCTGGTTGAGGCTAATCTAACTTCCTTAGGGCCCAGGACCTCTAGGGTGTTGCTATTTATGGACCTTGAGGCTCTCCATGGGGCATACCGGGAGAGGCGGTCCTGTAGGTACGAGGGTCCTAGGCCATACAAGGGGTATGAATGGAACTAGAAGCGCCAGCATGCCCAAACAACAAAATCCAGGGAGCAACCAGCGATGTACACAAACAATAAAGGGAGAAGTGTATCTCAGAGATGCTGGAGAGGATACATGTTTATTCTTATATTAACCCAGCTGGAAAGGATGAGTGTTTCATTATTAAATAGCAGAGCTGATAGTTTTGAGCAGGAGTGCGCAGAAAGAAAGATGCTCCTTCAAGAGCAGAAGATGAAGGCTAGATCCTTCCTCCCTTTGTGTTTCCTCCACAGAGGTCCAAGCTCCCTGGGAGAACAAAGCACCCACCTTCTTTTGGCAAGAGGCAGAGAGGCTGCTGCCAGCAGCCTGCAAAGAGGTGACGAGCTATTTATCTTTCTTTCATCCTGTGACAGGTTGAAGACGGATGGCAGTCCTCCACTCCTTACCCATCATCATGTTTACTTAGGAGAAAGCCAGGCAGCCTGGCTGTCTTCCCAATGAATGGATCAATTGTCTGGGGCAAAAAGGGCGACTATGGCACAGGGGTGGCCAAATCTTCCATTTTTTCTGTTCCTCTTTTTTTCCTTCCAGTCTGCAGCTCAGTTCTCCACATTTACAGTTTGCAAATTTCATTTTTTGTTGTTGTTTTTAAAGTCTTCGCGAATATTTGTTTGCATTTTCGTTTTTCTCCAAATATGCAGTTTTTCATGCAATCGTGCCTAACATGCATATTTCCATAAACAATGCTCACAAATATAATGTGCTTTTGTATGTTATTTTCACTAGCAGATGCGCTTATATGCACACCTTACTCAAGCTGGAGAACTGCATTGCAAATTTCAGAAAAAGTGCAAATTTCTATTGTGTTCCGGTTCACATGCAGTTTGGGGAAAGTGTGAATCAGATTAGATTATTTCTTTATTACATTTGTTAGTCACCATTTACACATACAGGTGAAACTTGGAAAATTAGAATATCATGGAAAAGTTCATTTATTTCAGTAATTCAACTTAAAAGGTGAAACTAAGATATGAGATATCTTGCTTTGCATGTCATGAGTCTATGTCATGTTATAATTGTGGTGATCATGGCGTACAGCTGAGGAAAACCCAAAATTAACAATCTCAGAAAATTAGAATATTAAATGAAATCAGCAAAACAAGGACTGCAAATAGAGCAACATTGGACCTCTGAGAAGTAGAAGCATGCATATGTACTCAGTACTTGGTTTGGGGCCCTTTTGCATCAATTACTGCCTCAATGTGGTGTGGCATGGATGCTGTCAGCTTGTAGCACTGCTGAGGTGTTATGGAAGACCAGGAAGCTTCAATAGCAGCCTTCAGCTCTTCTGCATTGCTCGGTCTCATGTCTCTCAACTTTCTCTTGGCAATGCCCCATAGATTCTCTATGGGGTTCAGGTCAGGCGAGTTTGCTGGCCAATCAGTCACAGTAATCCCATGGGCATTGAACCAGGTTTTGGTACTTTTGGCAGTGTGGGCAGGTGCAAATGTCCTGCTGGAAAATGAAGTCAGCATCCCCATAAAGCTCGTCTGCGGAAGGAAGCATGAAGTGCTCCAAAATCTCCTGGTAGACGGCTGCATTGACCTTGCACTTAATGAAGCACAGTGGACCAACACTGATGACATTTGGGGTTTTCATCAGCTGTACGCCATGATCATATCTCACTTTGCATGTCATGAGTCTATCTCATACAGTGGTGCCCCGCAAGACGAACGCCTCGCAAAACGAAAAACTCGCAAGATGAAAGAGTTTTCCGTTTTTGAGTCCTTCCACAAGACAAATTTCCCTATGGGCTTGCTTCGCAAGAAGAAAGTCCATAGGGAAATCTCTGGGGACCTCTTTTAAATGCTGGCGGTGGGGAGCAAAGCCTTTCGCCCCCCTCCGGCCTTCAGAAGAGGTCCAGGAAGGCCGGCGGGGGGCCGAAACGCTTTGCTCCCCACCGCCAGCATTTTAAAAGCGGTCCAGGATAGCAGGGAATTGCGCTGCGCTTTCCCGCTATCCCGGACCGCTTTTAAAATGCTGCCCGTCGGGAGCAAAGACTTTCGCCCTCCGCCGGCCTTCAGAAGAGGTTCTGGACCTCCTCTAAAGGCCGGCGGGGGGCGAAAGTCTTTGCTCCCCCCCCCGCCTGCCTTCCCGGGACAGCGGAGACTTCTCCGCTGTCCTGGGCGATCTTAAAATGCTGGCGGGGGGCAGCAAAGCCTTCGCTGCCGTCCCCCAGCATTTTAAAAGCCCCCAGGACAGCGGAGACTTCACTGCCACCCGCCAGCATTTTAAAATCCACTGTCCCGGGGGCTTTTAAAATGCTGGCGGTCGATAGCAAAGCCCTCCTGTCCCCGGAGCTTGCGGGGCGGGAGGTGGGGAGAAGGGCTTTTCTTCCCACCGCCAGCCTTCAGAACAGCCTTCTGAAGGCTGGCGGTGGGAAGAAAAGCCCTTGGCCCCCCCCCCAGCCTTCAGAAGAGGTCGGGGGACAGACTGTCCGCGGACCTGGTCTGAAGGCGGTTTCCATAGGAACGCATTGATTGATTTTCAATGCATTCCTATGGGAAACCGTGCTTCGCAAGACGAAAAACTCGCAAGACGAAAAAACTTGCGGAACGAATTAATTTCGTCTTGCGAGGCACCACTGTATATTAGTTTCACCTTTTAAGTTGAATTACTGAAATAAATGAACTTTTCCACAGTATTCTAATTTTCACCTGTATGTCCACACACAAGCATCAAAGCGAAGTAGCAAGAGTCCATATAACAAGTAAAACCAGTTAAAACGGAAAACAATGTACAATGCAAATACCTAAAATTGTCATTCAATTTGCCTTCAGTGCAATCTGGATGTGGCATGTGCTGATGGCTGTAAGATGTATGCACACAGCAAATGGAAAGTATCTGGGCCAGTCCATTAAACACTGCTGCCTTTTCTTGCCACAGTGACACACTGTTTGGTGGTTAAAAATGAAAGCCAAGATTTATGCTTGGCGAAACCATGTGGCAGACTGTACCATTTTGGACCATAGGGGCATGGGTGGTGGTGGTGGTGAGATCATAACTCTGCACAATTGCTCCCCCAGGTAAAATTATGTCACGTACAGATCAGAAGTAGGTGTAACCTAGGCTACTCCCTGGTTGCTAACTGTCTATGTTCAAGAGCAGGGGCCGGATGTGGCCCAATCGCCTTCTCAATCCGGCCTGTGGACGGTCCGGGAATCAGTGTGTTTTTACGTGGGTAGAATGTGTGCTTTTATTTAAAATGCATCTCTGGGTTATTTGTGGGGCCTGCCTGGTGTTTTTACATGAGTAGAAGGTGTCCTTTTATTTAAAATGCATCTCTGGGTTATTTGAGGGGCATTGGAATTCGTCCCCCCCCCATGTAGTACGGCCCACCACATGGTCTGAGAGACGGTGGACCAGCCCATGGCTGAAAATGGTTGCTGACCCCTGTTCAAGAGCATCTCTAAATGCAATGCATGATCCCTATTCTATCACCTGTTCTTTCCTGACCATACTTCATAGTACAGTTACGGCCAGCCCACCCATAAGGCAAGGTGAGGGGTCCACCTCAGATGGCAGGATGGATCCGCAGGAAAAGCAGATCTAGTCTCCATGGAATGCATCACCCCTTATACCTGATGTAGGTCTTCACTCACTCCTTCTTCCCTGGGGGGATGCCATTTTGTGGTTTGCTTCAGGTACCAAAATGTCTTGGACCAGCCCTGAGTAGAGTCCTCCTTGGACCGTAGCATGAGATTCTGCTCACAATGCAGATCTGCCCTTAGAGATGCTTGAATGCTGTGTTATTAGCCAAATGCTATGAAACTAATCAGTATTGTTCTGGAATGGGGGGTGATTATTATATTCTAATCAGCTAATGGGTTACAGAGAGAGAGAGAGGAGCTTGATTTCTCTGAATGGCCAAGACTTTGTCCAGATCGGAGCAGACTTTAGACCATGGGTAGGCAAACTAAGGCCCGGGGGCTGGATCCAGCCCAATCGCCTTCTGAATCCGGCCCACGGATGGTCCAGGAATCAGTGTGTTTTTACGTGGGTAGAATGTGTCCTTTTATTTAAAATGCATCTCTGGGTTGTTTGTGGGGCCTGCCTGGTGTTTTTGCATGAGTAGAATCTGTGCTTTTATTTAAAATGCATCTCTGGGTTATTTGTGGGGCATAGGAATTCGTTCATTCCCCCCTCCATATAGTCCAGCCCCCCCCCACGAGGTCTGGGGGACAGTGGACCGCCCCCCCTGCTGAAAAGGTTTGCTGACTCCTGCTGTAGACCCTTACCATAACACAGACTTACTGAGATTTCTTCCACTGATGTTCAAAATGAATGCACACAGAGGCCTTTCAGCAGGGAGTTTTTCTACCAGCTACACCCTGGAATTAATTTAGGGGGGGGGGCATCCCGTTTCTATTCAACCTCATTTTCAAAAGCATTCCAAGATTGTAAATAGTCACAATCATATTATCAGGCATGAACTACTCTCCCATTTAAAATATTGATAGATCTTGCAGACCGTGAGGGAATCGGTTTGAGAATAGGAAAAGCAATATCCTGTTAGACAGGCAAAATGAGAAACTGACTTATCAGACCAGCAAGTCATCGACTAAAGATTGAGGGACAGGTGAGCCTGGTATTTTGCTCCTACGATGAGAAATTTGAAATATGTTGTTGCTCTAGTCTAGTTTGATGTGTGGGGCTCAGCATGCAACTCTCTCAACAGCAAATCTTCCTCACCTTTCTCTGGAGGGAAAGTAGGTCAATAAATGGGACGTGGGTGGTGCTGTGGGTTAAACCACAGAGCCTAGGGCTTGCAGATCAGAAGGTCGGTGGTTCGAATCCCCACGATGGGGTGAGCTCCCGTTGCTCAGTCCCTGCTCCTGCCCACCTAGCAATTCAAAAGCATGTCAAAGTGCAAGTAGATAAATAGGTACCACTCCGGCGGGAAGGTAAACAGTGTTTCCATGCGCTGCTCTGGTTCGCCAGAAGAGGCTTAGTCATGTACACCGGCTTCTTTGGCCAGTAAAGCGAGGTGAGTGCCGCAACCCCAGAGTCGGCCATGACTGGACCTAATGGCCAGGGGTCCCTTTACATTAACTTTAAGACATTTTGACACCTGAGGCGAACTCCAAAATGGTTCCCCCTTCCCTGTCAGGGAAGAAGGGATAAGTGAAGATCTACATCAGGAACAAGGGGCAGGGAGAAAGAAGAGAAAGGTTGACATCTGGATATGCTGGCTCTGGGGATTCTGCAGCCTGAGTCAGTCACCTCACTTGGCCTCAGTGGGGGGCCAGCCCTATCTACACCCCTTCTGCACATTTCTACATATTTCTGCCAGGAAAGATTGTCAGGATTTGGAATCCCACTTTTTAACAGTTGTAGAGATTTTCCTTTCCCTTTCATCTGCTGTGCAGAGCATAAAAACCAGAGCACATCTCTTTCCAACCTCCCTTAAGGCCACTAATTAGCTGTGGAAACCAAAGGCTGTTTTGTATCTCTTGCACAGGCATTCATGCAGCAATCGGGCACACAGAAGAGGCTCTTTAGCAAGGTCCCTCTTCCCTGCATCCATCTGCCGCTGCTCTGTGCTCTCTCATCTGTTTTTCCTGCCTGAAAGGCTCGTGAGTGCTGTGTCCAATTTTTATGAGCTTTGATTTTTTAAAACATTTTTTTTTGCAAGGTGTGGGGGTGGGGAAGCCTTGCACTGGATGCACAAAAGCCCCTTGAAACCTTACTCACCTTTCCTATTTGGGGGGGGGTGCCTTTTCTAATGCTGCAGCATCCAGGGCCAGAGTTAAGATTATCTGCTTTGTTGAATTATCTTAGCCTATTAGGTAAAGGTAAAGGGACCCCTGAGCATTAGGTCCAGTTGTGGCTGACTCAGGTTGCGGTGCTCATCTTGCTTTATTGGCCGAGGGAGCCGGTGTACAGCTTCTAAATGGCCTCGGTCCAGTATATCTGAAGGAGCGTCTCCTCCCCCATCGTTCTGCCCGGACACTGAGGTCCAGCTCCGAGGGCCTTCTGGCGGTTCCCTCCCTGCGAGAGGCCAAGTTGCAGGGAACCAGGCAGAGGGCCTTCTTGGTGGTGGCGCCCGCCCTGTGGAATGCCCTCCCACCGGATGTCAAGGCGATGGACAACTACCTGACATTCAGAAGACATCTGAAGGCAGCCCTGTTCAGGGAAGTTTTTAATATGTGACATTTTAGTGTATTTTTCATTTCTGTTGGAAGCCGCCCAGAGTGGCTGGGGAAACCCAGCCAGATGGGCGGGGTACAAATAATAAATTATTATTATTATTATTATTATTATTATTATTATTATTATTATTATTATTATTATTATTATGTGGCCAGCATGACTAAGCCGCTTCCGGCGAACCAGAGCAGTGCACGGAAACGCCATTTACCTTCCCGCTGGAGTGGTACCTATTTATCTACTTGCACTGGTGTGCTTTTGAATTGCTAGGTTGGCAGGAGCAGGGACCGAGCAACGGGAGCTCACCCCGTCGCGGGGATTCGAACCACCGACCTTCTGATTGGCAAGTCCTAGGCTCTGTGGTTTAACCCACAGCGCCACCCTTTATCTTAGCCTATTAGGGACCATGTAATAAGCACAATGACGTCACAGCGCCACAGTGCCGTCTAGCCAATGAGATCTGGAGCATCAGATCAACTCTGCAGGGTCAAGCTAGTGGCCCACCGAGTCCAGCCAATCTGATATCCATCGGAAGCCCTTGAGCAGGACTGAAGCACTCTCCGCTCCAGCAGTTTCAAGCAACATCTGGAACATTATTTGGGTATGGGATGACCTCAGAGAAAGCAAATGCAATCTCCTGGTGCGCTCACTCTTAGAGGAGACAGGAGGGCACATATCCCCATTGCCAAAACCATTTGGCTAATGTTTCATAGCCAGATGCTCTGCCCATTTCAGCTGTCACAGTTACGTGTGACCAGTTGGATGATGATAAGCATAGCTGAGCACATTCAGAGATGTGTCAAGATGGGCATCCCATTGGAAACAATACAGGGTGAACGAAGAACTGTCATGAAATCCTACTCAATATTGATCCAGAGCAGATTCCATTGTAGTTAGCAGAGTAAAAACTTAAACACATTGCAGGATTCCCAAACAATGGATCAAAGGCAATTGTATTTCACCCAGCAGAGCGTTACTGCTACTAAAGGCAAATGAACATAATGGTCACAAATCCAATATATTCAAGATTGGCACTGTCCATAAGAAATCCAATTGCAGCAGACTTAACTTAAACTTAAAATAACTTATAATAAGTCTAAATCTTAACAGTAAGCATACTATGTACAGAACACCACACCAGAAGGGAAAGAGAAACCCAGGCTCCTTCTCGCCCTACTTTTATAGTTAGCATGACCTTGACAGAAGAGATAACAGAACCAGTTTAAGCCAGCTGTACTCAGCTTCTCGGAAGGAATAACCCAAACATCATGAACCTTCTGCTTGTTTCTTTCACACAGAGAAGCGTCCAGAACCCTCTTGAATTAAGTAGAATGGGAAAGATCTCTTCAGATCAGATCAATACTTTCTGCACTAAGAAATGCAAACTGACAGGTGGGAACCCAGAAATGGAGGCCCTGCAGTAACTGAGATGTGCATTTGAATACCCATCCCTATCCCCATTCCTGCCCCCCCCCCCCCATATTAACAACACAGGATTGGATTGGAGCATAAAGGAGTGTTGACTCAATTGCATGCCCTGGGAACATAGCGCATCATCTCCCCAGCACCTCTCCCAATGCAGCAATGTGTACTTTCAAAAAGGGTTGCAATAAATAAATAAATGGATGCCATAAAGGAGACAAACATGTTTTGTGAAATGCAGCCCTCTCCCTTCAGTTCCACACTTAAAATTGCCAACCTGCAATTCTTTGTATAATCTGTACCTGGCATCCTCTAATACAAATCTGTTCCCTTATTAGAGATCTACTTATATTATCAACGCCCACATCAACACGCACAGCTAATTGCATGCTAGCCGTAAATCAAGAAACTTTCAAAAACATTTCAAACTGGATTCAGAAAGGCAACACAGGTAGAGATGGCAACATACTAGACCTGATTCAGTCTACTGGACCAAAGCTATGGATATGAGTGCCATATTGTCTCTCGGCCTAGTGGCAGGTGTGGCCAGTGGTGGGCGTGGTCAAGACAAAAGTGGGCGTGGCTCCCCTGACAAACCACACCCTCATGCACACCTGTGTACAGCTAGGGCCCAGTGACTCCTAACCTATCCGTTTGATTTCAACCATCACTGTCAATGACGGACAGAAAAAAGTGTAATGAACAATTAGTACAGCAAGCATTATATTTTGAAAGCTGCTGCCATCTATGTGGTCTCGGGCAGCATGCCAACTCAGGAGACTCTTGCGATTTATTAATGGGTTATCTTCTCTGAGCTTCTCTGGAGATGCTTCTTACAGACAAGGGCTTCATTCCCCATACTGATGGAATCTCTTTAGATCGCTCTTGCAAGCTGACTCCCGGACAAGTCCCTCGCTGCAGATTGTGCCAGCAGCAAACCTCAACCTTTCCTCCCATTAACATTAAGAGGATGGCACCCTTAGGCTTGTGGGCTGTGCTTTTCCTGCAGCCCTTGCCTACACAATGCAGGTCCTCGCTCAAAGATGCTCCACCAGCTGAAACAGATGAGAAACGGTTGCTTGGTGTTGCTGCTATTTTGCAGCCTCCTGAAATAAAGGTCGATACCCTGTACCAACAAAGGTCCGTATAGTTAAAGCTATGGTTTTCCCAGTAGTGATGTATGGAAGTGAGAGCTGGACCATAAAGAAGGCTGATCGCCAAAGAATTGATGCTTTTGAATTCTGGTGCTGGAGGAGACTCTTGAGAATCCCATGGACTGCAAGAAGATCAAACCTCTCCATTCTTAAGGAAATCAGCCCTGAGTGCTCACTGGAAGGACAGATCCTGAAGCTGAGGCTCCAATACTTTGGCCACCTCATGAGAAGAGAAGACTCCCTGGAAAAGACCCTGATGTTGGGAAAGATTGAGGGCACAAGGAGAAGGGGACGACAGAGGACGAGATGGTTGAACAGTGTTCTCAAAGCTACCAGCATGAGTTTGACCAAACTGCGGGAGGCAGTGGAAGACAGGAGTGCCTGGCGTGCTCTGGTCCATGGGGTCATGAAGAGTTGGACATGACTATATGACTAAACAACAACAACACCCAGTACCAGTGATTGTGAACCTTTTAGAGACTGAGTGCCCAAACTGCAACCCAAAACCCACTTATTTATCGCAAAGTGGCAACACAGCAATTTAACCAGCATATCTCATTTTTCCTGTGTTTTCCAGGTTTCTTCTTTATGACTGCTATTGTAATAAATAATCCTTCAGAAAAGTTAACGCATTACTTTCTTCGTTAAATTATCTTCCCATCGATATATAATTTTATGGTATAACTCAGTGCTTTTTTTCTTCAAAAATGTTTAGGGGTACTCTCATTTTGACTCAATAAAATCACCTCTGGGGGGGGCGGGGGCAGGTTAAATACATCCCTTGCCTGCTCACTTGCCACCCCGGCCCAGCCTTCCCTCACTTAGCACTGGGGCCGCAGGGCTGCATTCAGAATAAAAACTGAAACTTTGCAGAAAACCACAAAGCCAACAAACTTGCAAGTTGTGAAAAAGCAGCAACACAACAAATTGAAAAAAGCAAACCAACCGCTAATGAATCTAAATCAGAATAAAACATAAAACAACCCTGACCCTGACCTTGACCTTGACCCTGACCCTGACCCTAATCCTAATTCTTACCTTAACCCTCCGGGACGCGGGTGGCGCTGTGGGTTAAACCACAGAGCCTAGGACTTGCTGATCAGAAGGTCAGCGGTTCGAATGCCCGCAACGGGGTGAGTGCCCGTTGCTCGGTCCCTGCTCCTGCCAACCTAGCAGTTCGAAAGCACATCAAAGTGCAAGTAGATAAATAGGTACCACTCCGGCGGGAAGGTAAACGGCGTTTCAGTGTGCTGCTCTGGTTCACCAGAAGCGGCTTAGTCATGCTGGCCACATGACCTGGAAGCTGTACGCCGGCTCCCTCGGCCAATAAAGCAAGATGAGCGCCGCAACCCCAGAGTCGGCCACGACTGGACCTAATGGTCAGGGGTCCTTTTACCTTTACCATAACCCAGCCCCCCTCTCCTCCTCATTCCTCCCTTATCCCCAGTACAGAAGCTACGGCCCTGCTGGGGAGACAGTGCTCATGCCCACAGAGAGGTCTTTGAGTGCCCTGTCTGGCACGCATGCCATAGGTTCGCTACCACTGCGCTGTACAGTCATGGTTAAGAATGGCTGGATCTGGTTGATTTCAGTTTCTCATCTTTCCACTCTTTACTTCAGGTCTCCATATCTCTGCATCAGTTTGCTGCTTTTTAAAAAAAGTCCTCATGAAAATCTCTCAGCGTTTTGGTCACATTTCTTCCAATACACACATTTTTACCTGATGTACATGGGTGGGGCTGTGGTCTAAACCACTGAGCCTCTTGGGCTTGCCGATCAGAAGGTTGGCAGTTTGAATCCCCACGACGGAGTGAGCTCCTGTTGCTCTGTCTCAGCTCCTGCCAACCTAGCAGTTTGAAAGCACACCAGTGCAAGTAGATTAATAGGTAACACTGCAGCAGGAAGGCAAACAGCATTTCTGTGTGCTCTGGTTTCTGTCACTGTGTTCCGTTGCGCCAGAAGCAGTTTAGTCCTGCTGGCTACATGACCTGGAAAGCTGTCTGCGGACAAACGCTGGCTCCCTCAGCCTGAAAGCGAGATGAGCACCGCAACCCCATAGTCGCCTTTGACTGGACTTAACCGTCCAGGGATCTTTTACCTTTACCTTTTTACATATTTTTGCAACCACATTTCCCCAACGCAATCCATGTTATATGTTATTTCACTAATATGTGCATTTTAATGCATGCTTTCCCTCAACGCACACATTTTATAATCTTTAAAAAAAAGAACTGCAACACAAATTCAGAGGAATCATGTGCCTTGATGGTTGTGTTTCATTTTGCATATTGTTTCAGAAAGCATTAATTAGGTAGGTTCATGTTAGAATTCAAACCAAACTGAATTTCTCCCCCTTCCTTAATCATGGTGGTATCTGAAGCATCACAAATCCAGGAGAGCAACCATCAAGCTTTGCTCCATCTGACTCACCCCTAGGGCGACTAGAGTAATAAAGGAACCAAGTATTAAGTTGCCCTTCAGCCAAAGTCCTCTTTGCCACTGTGACTCTGTCGCATCCATAATTCAGTCCAAGAATGCAGGGAGAATTGCCCATAGACAGGGCCGTCTTAAGCATATCCGGCGTTGTGGTGCAAATATATCTCCGGCGCCCCCCCCCATTTCCCAGAGTTGTTGACCTTTTTTAAGGGGGGGGGGGCTCTTTTACATCGCGTGGTCCGATGTGCGCTCAGCGCTGCACGTAAGTAAGAAGCCCAGATCACAGCCCAGATGGCCTCCCATGCCCACCCATGAAGCCTCCCTCTGAGCACCCGGCCCTGTCAGAGTTTCCGTACGACCGAGCTGAAATAGCTCTCTTCCACATTGTATCTTCCGAATCCAACGGTGATTAACAACCTAAGCCTTTAATGAGACTTTAGGCACACTCCCCATTCCGCAGAGTATCCAAACAGCAGGAGGAGCCGAGAAATATGTACTACATTGCTACGTTTATTTCTAACTACGCAGGACAGAAAAGAATATGCATCTGCTCTCTGTGAGAGTCAGTGAACAACAGGAACAAAGAAACAGGAAACCAGTAACATCAACATCTGTCTCCCGTGAGACTACCAACAGTCTGGAATGTAAACAGAGTCTTGTGACTCCAAAATCTGCACAGTGGCAAACCAGAAATCTAACAGGCACCCCTTACCTGCCCCTGTCTGGGGATGTCCGGGCAACAGGAGGGCCAGCAAACAGATCAGGTGGCTCGCCGGCTGTCCCATCCTCACTCGGCGCTGAGATTGCACAGGGTGCTTCGCTGCTCCATTCACAACTCCGTAGGGAGGCGCGCAGGCAGCGACGTGGCCAGAGAGGGCGGGAGAGGCACACCCGCGCTGCCCCACGCCCGCCCCTGATTGCACCCACTAGGTGCCCAGGCAGCCCCGGCAGGAGGGGACGCAAAGGGGCTTCCCTGAGCCAGACGCAGCGTGCTCCGATGGGTGGCTGAGAAGAGCAGGCTGCCCCAGAGCAGGGAAGGGAGTGCGCCCTGACTCTCCTTCCCGGGTAAGACGCCCCTGCCCATAGAACAGAACCCTCTGCAAGGGTGGGTTCCAGGCCCATTCCAGAAATTCATCAGAGATGGATGCACTGCAACTTGGGATGACAATGTACCTTGCCCTACCCACTGCACACTGTGTCTTGAAGCCTAATATCAGACAGGCAGCTTTTCAGTTACCATTCCAGATACCATGGGAACTTTTCAGAAAGGAAACTGGTGCTTCCACTTACCTTCAATTAACACACATGGAACCTCCAGGTAGGGAACGCCTAGAAAGAACCAGAGTAATTTGTGATGGTTGTGAAATCGAAGTATCCTTTTAAGGGTTAACATTGGTCATTCCTAACTCTTAACTTGTGATCTTGCTGATTGTTGATTTGTGATGCGGCGCAAATCCTAGACCCTTCTTTGAATATGGGATAGCCTGGCCTCCTTCAACAGGAAGGCCATGAAGTGGTTTCTGTGTGTTTGACTGCATTTCCCACTCAGACTTCATGTCCGTATTCAGCCTCTCCTTCCCCTTCCACCTCACCTCACACAATGACAGCCATTTAAAATGAAAACAAATGCAATTAACCTAATCAGCGGTGCACGTTTTGGTCCAGGATCACACCAAACTTGCAACTTGTATATGTGCATATCCAATTTTGCGATGTTTGCTGGGGAAACAGTTAACAGTTCCCAACTTTATTTTTTTCTGCGCATTTCATATTTTTAGCTTGGTAATTGTGACTTTTGCATTTTTAATGCTGTGCACTTCGTACACATGAAGATGGAATATCTTAATTTGAGGTTTTGCCGAAGATGATTTGCATGTTTGGATCTGGGGCGATGTACAGTCTGTTGTATCTGCCCACCCACCCACTGTTTTTCTTTGGGATGTGCACTTTAAAATATGGAATTTAAAATAGCTGAAGTGATTTTTTTTATTTTTTATTTTACATATACCTCACCCAAGAGACAGTCCTTGCCTCAACCTGTTTGTGAGTGCCCAGATACATCGCTCTCCTCTTTCTCATCCCCTCTTTCTACAAAGCTAGACAAGGTACGGGTTATTATGGATCTTATTGGCAATCTGCATTTTCTTTGAAACTTTTCTTTACCTTCTCTCAGATGCAGCAGAGGGTTTGATCCTGCCTCCTTCCCTATCCACTAGGCATGCTTGCTCTGTCTCCAACAACACCATCACCCTTTCAACTATGTAGTTGTTTTCGGGATTTGGGGTGGTGGTATAGATATATACAGGGACGCGGGTGGCGCTGTGGGTTAAACCACAGAGCCTAGGACTTGCCGATCAGAAGGTCGGCAGTTCGAATCCCCGTGACGGGGTGAGCTCCGGTTGCTCGGTCCCTGCTCCTGCCAACCTAGCAGTTCGAAAGCACGAAGTGCAAGTAGATAAATAGGTACTGCTCTGGTGGGAAGGTAAACGGCATTTCCGTGTGCTGCTCTGGTTCACCAGAAGTGGCTTAGTCATGCTGGCCACATGACCTGGAAGCTGTATGCGGCTTCCTCAGCCAATAAAGCAAGATGAGCGCCGCAACCCCAGAGTCGGTCACGACTGGACCTAATGGTCAGGGGTCCTTTTACCTTTATAGCTATATACCATGCAAGATTTGCATTTTTAAGTGCGTACGCCCAATTCAAAGATAGCACCCACATATAGATTTCCCGTGAGTAGGGGTCAGAGATGGAGCAAGCACATCTGGTAGAAAAGGCATAAAGGCATGTGCTTTTAGGGAGATCATCATGCAAACTGGGTCCCTATATTCTTTTGTAGTATATTCAACACAGCAACCAGGCAGCTTTTTTCATATAGTTAAAACCAAAACTCGGGCATCAATTTTAATCAGTTTACTAACTGAATTTTTATCATCTTCTTTCCCCTCTCCACTGCATTGCATGTTAAAATTCAGAGCAATAAACTTCAGTTCTTTTGTCATGGTGGAAAATCTATAGGTTTCTGAAGGCATAAACATGAAGGACTATGCAAAATATCTGAAGAGCCACCTCCATAATCCAGCAAGAAATTCATATATGCATTTGAAGAGGGTGTTTGATTTGTTTTTTGCCTTTTGAAAAGGAAAACCCACTGAGTAATGTTCTGCCTCTCACCTAAGGAACAGCCCGCACACTTGACGTTCGGAGCACAGTGCTCTTTCGCCTTATTGGCTATGTATTGCTATAAAATGTGCTCTTGGAAAAGACTCAGATGGGCCCCACAGTAATAAAGGGGAGGGTAGGGAATGATGCTAATGTCAAACATTTCAGTTCCCAGTGGAGACAACATAGCTCAAAGCAAGATGACTTGCAAATGTCTAAGAGAAATCTCTGGAAAGGTCAGGCACAACACCAAGGGGGGAAAAGAGAGGCTTGAAGCATGAGTTTCGATAATGGCTTTTGAGTAAAATATACAGGGCGGAATTGCATGTTACAAGGAAAAGACAGAGGTCCTATCCCTGGGTTTTCATTGCCCCAGTAATGAGGAGGCTGATAGATGGATAGATAGATGATAGACAGATAGAGAAATAGAGAAAGAGATCTGGATAATTTTAATTAATTTTTTCTGTTTTACAATTTAAAATACTCATTTCACACCCTTATGATATCAATGACTTCCTGTCTTATCTTTCACTGGTTCATTTTACATATCGTAAAGGTAAAGGACCCCTGACAGTTAAGTCCAGTTGTGAACGGCTCTGGGGTTGCGGCACTCATCTCGATTTACTGGCTGAGGGAGCCGGTGTTTGTCCGCAGACAGTTTTTCCTGGTCATGTATCCAGCATGACTAAGCTGCTTCTGGCGAAACCAGAGCAGCACACGGAAACACCATTTACCTTCCCGCCGGAGCAGTACCTATTTATCTACTTGCACTTTTGATGTGCTTTCAAACTGCTAGGTTGGCAGGAGCTGAGACTGAACCACGGAAGCTCACTCCGTGCCGGGATTCGAACCGCTGACCTTCTGATCGGCAAGCCCAAGTCTCAGTGGTTTACACCACAGTGCCACCCACGTCCCATGCAAACCTTACTATAAATAAATACATGTTTAAAACGATGACACAACTATCTTAAATTATAAAATCCTTATCTTTCAGCGGGATATTATCCACGTTACCCTGCTGGCATGATGTAAAGCATACTTTCCCAAACAATTGCTTCTATTTTTATTTCAAGGGACCTTCTTTAATCCTTTTATGACATATACATAGTTATATATGCATGTGGTGTACTCACTAGGTCTAGAGTGCAAAATACTGGAGCTTATCTTGATGAGAGGTTAGGCTTTTAGACTGATGAGAAGTCAAGATTCTTATTTACATTGTATTCTTTAAAATGGGAGATAAGCATAGACTCTTCACATCTTAATCCTCTGTGGCATTATATCTGTGCTTTTAATAAATCAGCTCATTGTTTCTTGTAAATCGCCCCCCTCTCACTTTTCAGGGGGATAATGTATGACTTTCTTAAAGGGTTTGGCTTCCAAGGCTCCTTTTTATAAAATCATGGCTTCTCATAAGAGTCTGTGGCTCGGCTCTGTATTTTGGAAAGTTCTTTTTCACTTTCTCTGTTGTCTCTGCGTTTAGACACCTCAACACAAGCAAAATCTCCATGACGTTAGCTGAAGGAGTGGGCTTTTGTTGATGTTTGATGCAACTGAATTGTATGCCATTAAGAATCAAGATGGTGGACTGAACCTCTTAAAACTGTACTGATTTTCACCCCCGATTTTGGAACTGAACTGATCTTTTCAGTTTCTTAGAGTTCCTGAGCAACACCAGGCCTTTTCCACTAGTTGTTAATATCGGGGATGGGCAAACTCCCAAGATAGCGTGTTCTCCAATAAATGAGAGCACGTGTTGCGGTGTGGGCCACTGGGCCAGACCTCTTGTTGCCAGGCAGGTTAATAGTTGTTGCCTGGCATTGTGATTGGATAACCGGGTTGCTGGGGCAAATTGTATGTTGCAAATTGGGTGGGTGGGACCATGGTCTTTAAATATTGGTGCACTCTGGTTTCTCTTTCTCTTTGCAGAGTGCATCGGATCACCCGCCCGCCCGCCCTCTTTTCCGGTTGACCTTGCTTTGCCTGTCATGGGGTCGTCTGCCTTGGCGCAGGGGCCTAGTAGGAATTTTGCCATTTGGTGATTGGCTGTGCCATTTGGTTTTTGCCTACTACTCAGCAATTCGTCACAACTTGTAAGGTTGCGGTTAGGCATTGGTTATAATATGCTGGTGGTGGAGGGGTCAGGATAGGCCGTGCCTGCCCCTCCCATTGCGATGAAGGGAATTCCGTTAAAGGAATCCTGGGGCTTGCCATGATTTCGTCCAATCCCTGTCATGGGACCAGGGCCGCCCAATCCCTGTCATGGGAATCCTTGTCATAGGATCTGGGCCAGCAAGCTTTCGGGGAGCTGCTGGGGTGAGCGGCGTGGGTCCGACGCTTAGCTCAAATGACCCCCAGTTTGACTTTCTCTTCTACTGGCTACCGATCGGACCTTGGGATGTCAGTTCTGTCCCAGGCGGGGGGACAGATAGTCATAACCAATGTCTAAACAACCACTCACTGATTTTGTATTTTAATAAAGATGTGGCCAAAATAGTGCCCCAAAACCAAAACTATATTACGTGTTATGTGTGAAGTTATTTGAGGGGTGGCCTGGGGACCTACACACGCAACCAGCTGGCTTGCATCAAGGCCTCTCCCACAGGGTGAAGCAGGAGACTGGAATTGAAACGAAACCCAGTGCTTGTTCACCTGGTCAACCCAGAGTGGGGTGTTCCTCTGTCCAGGGGTATCTTACCCATAGAGGCTAGTGGCGCAGGGTGCCAGGGCGCCAAATTCTGGAGGGCACCAGGGGAGGTGGTGCCTCCTGGCATCAGCTCGCCACCCTCACCTGCCTCCACCATGCAGTGCCGTGCCTGGAGCCTCCGTCTGCCATGACCACCGCAACACGAAGCGGGCAGCTGAGCTGGGAGGCGCCGCATCCAGCCTCCGCCTCTTCCCCGCTGGAGGAGCTGCCCTCCAGCCACTGCCAGCCTCCCACAGCGCCACCAGCAGTGCCGTCCTCCCTAAAAAACTCTGGGAAACGGGGGGGGGGGAGGAGCTTTGCACCACAGTGCCGGATATGGTTAATTCGGCCCTGCCTCTGCCTCTCTCTCCCACAACCCACCATCACCCTGGCTAAGAATGTGGTGTTGTCATTTGTTTAAAGCAGGAATAGGAAACCTGTGGCCCTTCAGAAGGTGTTGGGACTACAGCTCCAATAATCTCAGATCACTGAGCAGGTTAGCTAGGGCTGATGGGAGTTGGAGTCTGGGAACAACTTCTGGGAAGCTATCCTTAATAAAAGGAGTCCAGCAACTGCCCTCCAAAATTGACCATGCTCAAGGGATTGCAGGTGCAGCAGTAAAACTGCTAGCCCTTTTGCAAAGCTAAGCAGGGAGCAGTATGGTTTGATGTCGGATGGGGTGCCACGCGTTGAGATTCCTGCATTGGAGGGGTTGGAACTCTACAGTTCCATGATAAGCATTTCTGAATGTGGAAGGGCGAGGGAGAGAGAAGTGGAGGGAGGCAAAAAAAGTACCCCTTTGTTTCTCATTGCTGCTGCTTCAGCCACAATTCCCAGTCTCAATAATCAGGCAAGGAAGAATGGAAGGGACAGAGTGTCTGTTGGGCTTTGGTTTGTGTGGCAGAGATGGACGGAAGACTTCCTTTTCCAGGTAAAGGGACCCCTGACCATTAGGTCCAGTTATGGCCGTCTCTGGGGTTGCGACGCTCATCTTGCTTTATTGGCTGAGGGAGCCAGCGTACAGCTTCTGGGTCATGTGGCCAGCATGACTAAGCTGCTTCTGGCAAACCAGAGCAGTGCACGGAAACACCGTTTACCTTCCCACCAGAGCAGTACCTCGTTATCTACTTGCACTTCGTGCTTTCAAACAGCTAGGTTGGCAGGAGCAGGGACCGAGCAACGGGAGCTCACCCCATCACGGGGATTTGAACTGCCAACCTTCTGATCGGGAAGTCCTGGGATCTGTGGTTTAACCCACAGTGCCACCCGCGTCCCTTTTCCAGGTACTCACAACCTATTTGGACTTGGGTCTTCAAAACTCCCTGGGTTTGATTCCAAGCCGAGCTCAAAGAAATTCTCACACCATATGTAAATAGAATACCATGTTGTTGCTTTTGTTGTTCTTTATCACTTACAAAGCTCCAAATCAATTAATACAGTGGAAGAAGGAAATGTAGTTGTTGAAGCAATGTCAGAGTTGAGATTTCTACCTTCAAGAGATTGGACTAGAGGACTCTGGGGTCAACTTCCAACTCTGCAATTCTATGATTCTATAAATGTCCCGTCTAGCCAGTCCACCACCAACTTTAATTTAAATGCATGATAGTGTTGTTGAATATTTAGTGCTCCTACCCTTCTCTTTTCCCCCTTCTCATGCAGAATTTTTTACTTCACTCTGGGGGCTTCGTTATTCCATATAAATGCTAATAATATTATTTTGCCACTCTTTTAATCTTTTGTCTGGAATGTGAGTCACGATCCAACACATGGTTACTTGGAAGTAAACCCCAGTGAGTTCCTTGGGGTTATTCCCAGGGACGTGTAGGTTGGCAACATCCTGCATAGGTCTGACTTAAAAGTAAGCCCAGCTGAGATCAATGGCAATTATTCTCAGGCAAATGTATACAGAATTGGCTTTATAAAAATTTTAGTACTTATTTTAGTGACAGATACGTTTGTGTGTAGGGTGTATGTATGTGTACACAAATGCAAGATATATCGTTGACCCTCTTGTCTGTGCTTAAACCACTTGAGATCTGTTATGTGCTGCGACAGGACAGGGCCTTCTCTGTTGTGCCACCATGGCTGTAAGATGCCCTTCTTTCGAAGATACAGTTGGCACTTTGTCTAGTTAGTTTTTGCTATCAGCTGAATGCCTATTTCCTGGGCCAAATATTTGCAGAATATTAGGGCTCAGACCTGGTTATCTGTTTTTGCCGCAGTGGCTGTTGCTGGGTAATTTTTTGCTGTCCTTTTATTGAATAATTTGTGCTAGTTTTGTAATGAACCAATCATTCAGTGTAGCAGCAGTGGGCAAAATTCCCTGCCCATTGACCTTAGGTAAATGCCCTTGCTGTGCTCCTTACAGTGCCTGCTAAAAACTGTTTTTTAATTTAGGCAAGCCTACCCAGCTATGTGAAGCTGGCATGTATTTTAATATGCAATTTTATTTTCCAATCTATATTTTTAAACAGCTGTTTTTATTTTTGTCTTTTAGGTCAGCTTGTCTTTAATTTATAACTTTAATAAATAGTTTTAATATGCATGTTATATTTTCTGTAAACTACTCAGAGGCTTTCACAATTTACAATAAGAAGTACAGAGATTCCACACAAACACAAATACACACACACACACACACACACACACACAAGCTGGTTTATTGTATCCTGACTTAGGATTGCTTGCCCAGGCAAGGCGGGCTAGAAATATTTTGAATGAATAGTGTATGCTTTTGTGTGTTGCAATTCATGTTTTTGCTAGGACTGTACAGTAATATGAACTTACATTTGATGGCTGTCTCTTTGCCATTTTATCCCATTCTTTTGTAGCCCGTTGATTGTATTGTAGATTGTTATAACTATAGTTTGTTTCCCCCCCCCCAAAAAAAGTCAAGTCAACACACCACGAATGTTTTTTTTCTTATTATACTAAATTGTACTTCTCTTTTGCATATATTTATCATCAGTGCTTTTTTTTTTCCTATGGGGGATGCAGGGGTACACATACCCCTAAACATTTTGTGACTCTAGACTTCCGGTCGGCGCCAGCGTTAATGGCGGTCCTTGCTTCGAGCTCCGAAGCAGGACTGCTCCGTGAGTTCGGGTCTGACCCGCTACGGCGAGCGGGGGACCCCTAAAATCACAGGCGCTGAAGCCTGTGAGCAAGGAGATTCGGTGGGCACCTTTGCGCCCCCCGGTATCGCGAAAGAGCCTTTTTAAAGGCTCCGGAGCGGCAGCGGGTGTGAGCGCGGTGCTGAGGATCGCAACCCAGCCCACGGAGCGAAGCCGCGTCGCCATTGACGGAGAGCGCCGATTCCTTCCTGAAACTACCGATTGGAAATAATACCCGTGAGTAAGATTGATAAATAAAGGGAATGGGACTCTAAAATTTAAGAATTTAAGAAGATTTGGCTGAAAACGGGTCAGGCAAAAATTAAGGAAGTCAGCCTCCCGGAACTACATGTTTGACTGAGCAACGAAAAAAGTAAGCTGCATTTAAAGGGATCGTATTTATCTTTCGCAACTTCGTTAACCTGACATCGAAAGAGGACCTCCCCCCCGGAGAGTGGGAGGGGGGGGAAGAAAAACTGACTTAATTTTGTTTGGTGGAAGAGAGGAGTTTGGAAACGGAAGTTTTCCGCTGTCAACACCTCTGGCCAGGCTGCCGGGGTAGCGAGCGCCTGGGAGTGAACTGTCAAACTAGATGTGATACAAAGTAAGATTTATCTGAAGCAAAACAATGGGACTTTAGTGGACAGAAACTGTAATATTTAAAAATCGCAACAAAGTAGGGTTTTTACTTGGACTTTCACTTTTGGAACTTGGTATGGCTACTTCTTTCCCTGTTTCTTTGTTCCTGTATTGGATATAATGTACTCCCTCTAGAGGTCTAAAAGAGAGACTGTTGCTGTACTGAGGCAGAAACAGTGGGATTTTCCACTTGCAGCTGTTCCTGTGGGAACGACCTTGAGATATGAGCGGCCCACTGGATGAAATATCAACAAGATCCAAAGCAAAGCAGGCTCAGGCTCAAAAGAAAAGAGGCTCCTTGTCAGGAGCATCAGCTACACAGGAAAGAACAACAACAGTATCAATGGATTCTATGACACAGGCTTTACTCAGGATAAATGAATCTTTAGAAGCACTTACCAAGCAATCTACAGAGAACTCTAAGAAATTGACAGAATTGACAACAAGATTGGATTTGAACACAACAACAATATCGTCTAATACAGATTCTATTAATCGTCTAATTCAGGAAAGTACAGAAACAAGGAGAATAGCCGAGAGCGCTAGGAGCACGGCCGAGGAAACTAAAGGGAAATTTGTTCCTATTGCAAAGAAAGTATATGAACATGATGCAGCCTTGGCCCTTATGGAATTGGAGAGGAAAGGCAAGAACTTGAAACTGAGACTGGTACCTGAAGAGGAAGAGGACAAGCTTGGGGAATTTCTTACAGACAAGTTCCAAGAATTCTGGAGTGATGAATTGGAGGAAGAGGAAGAGGATTTCGCAATAACTACAGCCTTCCGGATTGGCAGAAAGCAAGGTAAGAAACCAAGGGACTGCTTAATCACCCTTAGATCCAAGGAAGAAAGAGACAAGATATTGAATCTACATTTCCGGAAGGCATTGGTTATTAAAAATTCCCAAATACAGATTTTTAAAGATATTCCCAGATACTTTTTGGAGGTGAGAACACAATTTAAAGACTTAGTTGACCTATTGAAACAAAACAGCATTCAATTTAGGTGGGAATTCCCACAAGGGCTGTCTTTCAACTTCAAAGGGAAGAAAATTAAAATAAAAACAATTCAAGACAAAGAATACTTTTTGGAGAGAAATTTTGAGGACTTTCAGAAAGGAACCGTGAGAGAGAGGGAAATACCGGACATTGCAAACCTATCGTTTGGATTGAACCAAGCACCGACTGACGAGGAACAAGAACTTGGAGCAGTGGGTGGGAAAAATACACAATAACAAAATGTCCCTGCAACTTCTGAGCTGGAACTGCAATGGTCTAAACCATCCCCGAAAAAGAGACCAAGTTTTTCATATATTAAAGAAAGAACAGTTAGACATAATCTGTTTGCAACAAACCCATATTGCCAGGATACATAGGAAACTTCTGATAAATAAGAGATTAGGACTGGAATTTGTTTCCTCAGAGAAAGTTAAGAAAAGAGGAGTGGTGATTTATGCCAAGGAAAAATGGGAACCAAAAATGATTTTTAAAGATGATGAAGGAAGATACCTGGCAGTAGAAATTCAAATTCAAGGGGAAAAGATTTTAATTGTTGGGGTTTATGCTCCTAATGAGGGGAAGGCAGAGTTTTTCAAGAAGTTGCATGAGACTCTAATGGACTTTATGGACTTTAAAATCATATTGATGGGCGACTTGAATGGAGTTGTCTCCACAAATATGGACAAAGCTCAAAGACAAGTAATATCTAAGGATGGGAGACTACCAAAGACTTTCTTTGAACTCACTGACACCATGGACTTGATTGACATTTGGAGAACAAGGAACCCTCTGGAAAGAGAGGGAACCTTCTTCTCTGAAGCAAAAATGACCTGGACTAGAATTGATCAAATTTGGATTTCTAGCAATCTGGCACCAAGAGTGAAAAAAACAGAAATCTGCACAAAAACCTGTTCCGACCACAATGCAGTTAAGATGGAAATGAAATTAACAACGGCTGGAACCTTTAGATGGAGAATGAATGACACCCTATTTAGAGATGAAGAAACTTATCAAAAGGCCCAAAAAATAGTGAAGGACTATTTTGAGATAAATTTGAGAACGGAGGTGGAGAAAAGAATAGTATGGGACGCAAGTAAGGCCGTGATGCGCGGTTTCCTAATCCAGCAGAACTCTATAAAGAGGAAAAAACAAAATGAGAGGAAGGAAAAGATTTTGAAACAGATAAAAGGAGAGAAGAAATTGAGATCTAAACCAAAGTCTCAGGAGATCTTAAGAGAAATAAAATATTACCAGACACAATATATGGAATTGATGAATCAAGAGATAGAATGGAAAATAAAGCAAATGAGACAAAAGACTTTTGAATCAGCAGATAAATGTGGGAAGCTGCTATCATGGCAATTGAAAAAGAGACACAAGTTAAATACTGTGACATCCTTGGAAATAGATGGGAAGCTTGTTAACAAACCGAACGAGATAAGTAACTGTTTTCAAAGCTTCTTTAAAAAATTGTATGCACAAGGGCCTGTAAACGAACAAGAAATGGAGGAATTTGTTGGAAAGTATGGATTACCAAAAATTACAGAACAAAATAAAAGGATTTTGAATGAAAAAATTACAGAACAGGAAATAGAGGGTGCCATTCAGAATATGAAATTGGGGAAATCACCAGGACCAGACGGTTTAACTGCGAAATACTACAAAGCCCTTAAGGAATGGTTAATACAACCATTGAAGGAAGTATGCAACCAGATACTAGAGGGGAAAAAGGCTCCCGAATCGTGGAAAGAAGCATTCATCTCACTTATACCGAAGACAGAAACTGAGAAACATCAAGTTAAGAACTACCGCCCTATATCACTCCTGAATGTGGATTATAAAATTTTTGCAGACGTTTTAGCGAAAAGATTTAAGAGGGTACTGGCAGAGGAGATTCACAAGAATCAAACAGGCTTTCTCCCAGGGAGACACATGTCAGATAATGTGAGGAATATTATAGACATTTTGGAGCTGCTAGATGTGGACATTAACAGAAAGGTTGTTCTGATTTTTGTGGACGCGGAGAAAGCCTTTGACAACATTTCTTGGAAATTTATGAAGAAGAATCTCCATGGGATGGGGGTAGGCCAAGGGTTTGAAAACGGTATAGGTGCAATATACTCTGAACAAAGAGCTAAATTAATTGTGAATAATGTGGTAATGGATGAAATACCAATAGAGAAAGGTACACGACAGGGATGCCCTATATCCCCTTTACTGTTTATATCTGTCCTGGAGGTTTTACTAAACATGATCAGAAAGGACCAGCTGGTAAAAGGAATACAGGTCGGAACTAAACAATATAAGTTAAGGGCATTTGCAGACGATTTAGTGTTAACTTTGCAACAGCCAGAAGCTAGCACCAAAAGAGTTTTGGAATTAATGGAGATATTCGGCCAGGTCGCAGGATTTAAATTAAACAAACAGAAAACAAAGGTGCTGGAAAAAAATCTAACAAATGAGGAGAAAGATAGGTTTCAGAGTGAAACCGGGTTGGAAATAGCAAAAAAGATTAAGTACCTGGGGGTAAATCTAACATCTAAAAATGTGAATCTATTTAAAGATAATTACGAAAAATGCTGGTCAGAAGTAAAGAAAGATCTAGATATATGGTCTAGGCTGAAACTTTCCTTGTTAGGCCAAATTGCTGTTATCAAGATGAATGTATTGCCAAGAATGTTATTCTTATTTCAGACGTTGCAGATTTTGGACAAAATGGACTGCTTCAAGAAGTGGCAGAAAGATATATCTAAATTTGTCTGGCAGGGCAAAAAGCTCAGAATAAAATTTAAGATTTTAACTGATGCAAAAGATAGAGGGGGCTTCGCCCTGCCAGACCTAAGACTTTATTATGAATCAGCAGCATTTTGCTGGTTGAAGCAATGGCTACTTCTTGAAGATACAGACATTCTTGATCTGGAAGGATATGACAATAGTTTTGGTTGGCATGCATATCTGTGGTATGACAAGGTAAAGGTCTATAAAAGCTTTAAGAACCATATTGTCAGGAAAGCATTGTATAATGTTTGGAATAGATATAAGGATTTACTGGAAAGTAAAACCCCTAGGTGGTTGTCACCAATGGAAGCGAAAGCAGTGAAAAAACTTAATATGGACTCTAATTGGCCTAAATATTGTGAAATTTTAGAATATGATGGTGAAAAACTGAAGCTTCAAAGTTTTGAGAAGCTAAAGCATAAAGTTCGAGACTGGCTACATTACCGCCAGATAAATGAGACATTTAAGCAGGACAGGAAACTTGGTTTTCAGAAGGAGAGGTCAAAGTTAGAAACAGAACTGTTAGAATCCAATACTAAGAATTTATCTAAAATGTATAATTTGCTGCTGAAATGGAACACACAGGATGAAACGGTGAAATCAGCTATGATTAAATGGGCACAGGACATCGGTCATGATATTATGTTTGTTGACTGGGAACAGTTATGGACCACCGGTATTAAATTTATGGCATGTACTGCCTTGAAAGAGAACATAATGAAAATGATCTATAGGTGGTACATGACCCCAGTCAAACTTGCAAAGATCTACCATTTGCCCAATAACAAATGCTGGAAATGTAATGAGGCTGAAGGTACTTTTTATCATCTCTGGTGGACCTGCCCAAAGATTAAGGCCTACTGGGAAATGATCTATAATGAAATTAAGAAAGTCCTTAAGTGGACATTTGTAAAGAAACCGGAGGCTTTTCTCTTGGGCATGGTCGGCCAATTGGTACCAAAGAAGGATAAGACATTTTTCATGTACGCAACCACAGCAGCAAGAATCCTGTTGGCAAAGTATTGGAAGATGCAAGAATTACCTACTCTGGAAGAATGGCAGTCGAAGGTGACGGAATATATGGGATTGGCAGAGATGACCGGCAGAATCCGTGACCAGAGGAAAGAGACAGTGGAAGAGGACTGGAGGAAATTCAAAATATATCTTAAAAATTATTGTAAAATTGTGGACTGATAAGATGTCAAGGGGCAGGAAACAAAGAATTACAGCTGTAAATCTTAAACTTTAAGTAAATTTAAAAGGGACTTGATTAAAAATGGACTGATGAGTTGCTCGAAAAAATGGCAAAATAAGGATGTAGCGAAGGGAAGGTATGGGGAAGTCAAATTATTGTTGTATGTTTTTCATGTTTGTGTTTTGTTTTGTATTGTATTGTCTTTGATATGTGTAAAAACCAATAAAAATATTATAAAAAAAAAACATTTTGTGACTCTAAGTGTGGCCTCATTGAGGGGCAGTATTTCGATATGAGTAGGAAAATGAGAGCACCCCTAAACATTTTTAAGGGAAAAAAAGCACTGTTTATCATATTTGGAGGGTTGAATTGTATGTGCCCCCAGTTTTGCTCTTATTTGTTCCCTCCTCCTCCTTTTTTTCTGGGAGGGGGGAGGTTTTTATCCTGAATTCGCTGGCCACCAGATTCATTGGAGGACCCCATGTTCTTGTGCGAAGAAAGAGGATAGTCTATTCAAAACACACACCCTGGAAAAAATAATTTGGAGGAACTGAGAGTTGTTGCATCCTGGGTTGTTGTTGTTGCTGTTTCCCTTTTCTTTTTTGGACATGCATCATGAATGGAGGCGCGAGTGGAATTTGCTCACTTGATAGCTCCTAAAAAATCAGCGCCAAGACCCAGCTCTAAAAATAAAATATAGTCTCATCCATCCCTGGGAGCCTCTTTTCAATGGATGCAGGGGGACTGTACAAGCAGGCCGCAATAAAGTGTTCCTTGCTTGAAATTACTTCTCGCTCTGCTCCTGTATGAGCTTTTCACCCAGCTGGCTCTTTGACAAACCTCCTCAGTGCCCAGATGACTCATGCTGATCAACACAAGCCATTCTAGTGCATCGTACCCTTACCTGTGTAATTGCTAGGGGCTGCCGGGAGCCAGCTGGCTTCTGTGATATGATGATGATGGCTCAGGCATTTTGGATCCACGGAAGTGTGAGCAGCCTGACTTGTACGGGTCGGACAAAAGCTCTCCCTGTCCCTATTTAACCATAAAATGTACTACAGTTTCATTTTTAAAAGTGGAATTGAGAACCAGGTGAAAGGTACCAGGCAGACGTTTGGCTTTAACGTTTAGTATAACTAACTGCAAGTTGCTGTTGGTATCTGTCCGTCTCGAGAGACAAGGGAGGGCACATGTGGGGATGAAGTCCAACCGCCGGAGAATCACAGCGCCTGCTGTGGCTGAAGAGACCCGCTACTTGTAACTGCTGCCTTCAACACTGTTTTACTGCAGACATGTCCAACCGGTCGACAGGTAGATCCCCTGGTGCTCGTGGTCAATCACAGTCGATCGTGCGATTCTTATCGGTCGCGTGACTTTTAAAAAAGGGGAATGAATGTCTCCGGCCCTGCAGTGGCGTAGCGTGGGGGGTGCAGGGGGGGCTGGCCGCACCGGGCGCAACATCTGGGGGTTAGGGTTAGGGGGCGCAAATCCACGGGTTAGGGGGCGCAAATTACTTGACTTGCCCCGGGTGCTGACAACCCAACTGCCCCAGGTGCTGACAACCCAACTGCGTCCCTGCCGTCTAATTCCATCAGGTCAATTTATTGCTCATATAGCGTTAGCTCTTAGCTATTGATTTAAAGGTATGTATAGAACTCTGTCCCCTCCCCCCAAAAAAGCTCAACAACATTGGTCCATCCTCTCCCCAATGGGTAGATCATTGCCAGTTTGTTTTATATTGGGAGTAGATTGCAGTCTCTTGGGAGTCTGCCTGCCTCCTCCCACTCAGCCGCCCTACACCTGGGGGGGGAGGCAGTGGGCGAACTGTTATGGTAGCATGGAGCCTGTGTGTGCCCAAGCCACCGTGTCTCTCCCCGGAGAGACTCATGGCTCGGGTGCACTGCAGGTCCCACACTGAGTGTCGCCTGCCATTTTGTCACCCCCTCAGTGGTGACACCCAGGCTCGTCCGCACCCACCGCACCTCCCTTCTTCCACCCCTGGTGGTGCCCCCCAACTGAGAGGCTGGTGTAGGTGGGTGACATGGAAGAACTAAGCTTCACAAATAGGCAACCCAGTCACTGTGGTGGGGGAAACTTGTGACCTACTAGAGGCTGTTAGACTCTAAATCCCCATCATCCCAATCCATTGGACATTCTGGTTGAGATGATAAGTGTGGGGTCAGACCAATGGGTCTCAATCTTATGCTTTGTACAGTAGGCTAGTTTCTACAAATACTTATGCAGTGCTCTGTATCTTCCACAGATGCAAGAGGCATTATCAGAGTTCAAAGACTCATTCCAGTGTCACAGACTGGTGGGACACAGAGGAATCAGTTGGCGAACCCACAAGGGAAGAAGGCTTAGAGCCAGGGGATTGGCGGTGGGGCGATGATGAGTGGTCAGAGGGAGAAGAGAGAGAAGACTGGGAAGAGGAGGTGTCGGAAGCTGAAGAGGTAACAGGGCTTAGTGAGCTGGGAGAGTCTGTGGCAGAGAGAAGTCCAGAATTAGGGCAGAAGGTGAAGCAGAAAAAGAAGGAGGCCAAGAGGTAGAGATGAGGCATGGGTAGTGGCGTAGCGTGGGGGTGCGGGGGGGGGGGTGCGGCCGCACCGGATGCAACATCTGGGGGTTAGGGTTAGGGGGCGCAAATCCATGGGCTAGGGGGCGCAAATCCACGGGTTAGGGGGCGCAAATTACTTGCCTTGCCCCGGGTGCTGACAACCCACGCTACGCCACTGGGCATGGGTGTCTCCCCCTCCGACTGCAATGAGCTCCCCTACCCAAAACCTGGAGGGACGTGACTTGGGCAGAGGAGAAGCTTCATACAGGCACAGTCTCAGATTGCTTGGGGAAAATACTGGAGAGGAGGAGACTTTGGCAGCTGTGGAGAAGTGAAGACCTTCAGTCTCAGCAACCGCTTCATGGGGGAAGACCTGCCGGAGATGAGTCCTGTGCTCATTAGGCCCTACACTCCTGTGCAGATCCTGTTTTGGTCAATAAAGAGTTAACTACACTTTGCTCAGTGTGATTTGCTGCTGGCTCGCGCCATCCAGGCAAGAATAGGAATAGGAAAGGAATGGCTAAGGGAGCTGGGCATGTTTAGCCTGGAGAAGAGGAGGTTAAGGGGTGATATGATAGCCATGTTCAAATATATAAAAGGATGTCACATAGAGGAGGGAGAAAGGTTGTTTTCTGCTGCTCCAGAGAAGCGGACACAGAGCAATGGTTCCAAACTACAAGAAAGAAGATTCCGCCTAAACATTAGGAAGAACTTCCTGACAGTAAGAGCTGTTCTACAGTGGAATTTGCTGCCAAGGAGTGTGGTGGAGTCTCCTTCTTTGGAGGTCTTTAAGCAGAGGCTTGACAACCATATGTCGGGGGTGCTCTGATGGTGTTTCCTGCTTGGCAGGGGGTTGGACTCGATGGCCCTTGTGGTCTCTTCCAACTCTATGATTCTTTGAAGAATACTCAAGGAGGGGGCAGAGCAGGGCTTGTGGCTTAGGGAGAGGGGTTTTGGCTGGGAAGCGGGTGTGTGACCTGGGAGAGTCTCAAACGCCAAAGAGCTGGGGGGCTGAATTTCTCTCCTGCGCCAGAGGTTGCCCCTCCCTGCTCTAAAGTGTTGTCAAGCTTAGACCCTGAGAGATACCCCGTGTCTCTAATACCCTGTTTTCCCGAAAGTAAGACCTACTTCCAGTTTTGCCTCTTGCTGTAATATAAGGCATCCCCCCGAAAATAAGACCTCCCCGAACATAAGGCCTCCCCGGAATATAAGGTCCCCGAAGCTACCGTAAGGCGTCTGACTCTTCTGGACTGTAGCAGCGGGCGCCACCGCACAACTCACTGATTGGCCGCAGCGCAGCCAGAGTGTTCAGGCAGTGTGAGGTCTCTTTAAATCAGAGAGCCTGGACCAGCTTCCCCCTGCTGCTCACTCTGCCCTGATGGAGTCTGGCTGACTCACAATTAGACAATAAATGTGTACCGTATTCTTTATGGAAAAATAAGGCATCCCCTGAAAATAAGACCTAGCACATCTTTGGGAGCAAAAATTAATACAGTGGCACCTCAGGTTACAGACGCTTCAGGTTACAGACTCCGCTAACCCAGAAATAGTACCTTGGGTTAAGAATTTTGCTCCAGGATGAGAACAGAAATCGCACGGCAGCAGCAGGAGGCCCCATTAGCTAAAGTGGTGCTTCAGGTTAAGAACAGTTTCAGGTTAAGTACGGACCTCCGGAATGAATTATGTACAGTGGTACCTCGGGTTACATACGCTTCAGGTTATAGACTCCGCTAACCCAGAAATAGTGCTTCAGGTTAAGAACTTTGCTTCAGGATGAGAACAGAAATCGTGTGGCGGCAGCAGGAGGCCCCATTAGCTAAAGTGGTGCTTCAGGTTAAGAACAGTTTCAGGTTAAGAACGGACCTCCGGAATGAATTAAGTACGAGGTACCACTGTATAAGACACTGTCTTATTTTCGGGGAAACAGGGTAGTTGCACAGAATGGAAACAGAAGACATTTTCACCATTGCAGCCATGCTAAGGCAGGGGGAAATCACCTGATAATATGCTTTCTTCTCTCATTCTGTTCAAGGTACAGGGCTCTCAAGCAGTCGGTGGGGGGGGGGGGGTGGGAAGCTGCCTTTGGCAATTCTGATCTTTTGCTGCTGCACTCAATTAGATTGGAAACAGGGATGCTGGTTACCATTTAGATAGGTACTATCCCCCAAGTAGCGCTCTTGGCCTTTTCCTGAGGGCCCTGAGTTCAAAAGGGGGGGAAATCCCATTATCCCAGATATAATATATCATGTTAGGGGCGTAATTGCTTGAATTAATTTCATCTCTTACACAGGGAATAACACGGACCTTCTCTACTCCGCTGCAGTTGCTACAGACCCCAGAGACTGAAGAAGCCAGCGTGTTCTTTTACTTCCTTTCTAGGCAAAACCAAGCCCTGGGACAGAGTAAAACAGGGCTTGCGTCTGTGCAACATCTTGCTTCGTAAAGGGCACAGCAGTGCCTGCAAGTAACCCATTCTAAAGTTCAGCCGGAGGAGAGATGACCTTTTGCTCCGAGGAGGAGAGAGCAATGGGAGTGCAATTGTCATCTGATGCAATATAATAGCTGAACTCCAGCTTGAGGGAATCATAGCACTGCAACAGTCATCCCTACTCGGTTCAGAGGAATCTCCAAGATGTATGCTCTCCCTCTTCGTAATCCCAGACCTGACGTTTCCCAAAAAACACCTTATCCCTCTAAGAAAATTTCAGTTATTTGTCTTCTTCACCACAACCTCCCCAGGAGAAAAAGAAAACAAAAAAAAAACACTTCGCAGAATACCCTCTGGCTTGTCTCCTTATTTCTTTTGAAGGAGCCACCATCTCTTGCCATGGTGGAGGATACAAAATGGCGGCTAAACTGCTGACACAGTTGCTGCTCGGTCCCTGCTCCTGCCAACCTAGCAGGAAGGTAAATGGCGTTTCGTGCGCTGCTCTGGTTCGCCAGAAGGGGCTTAGTCATGCTGGCCACATGACCAGGAAGCTGTACGCTGGCTCCCTCGGCCAGTAGAGCGAGATGAGCGCTGCAACCCCAAAGTCATCTGCGATGGGACCTAACAGTCAGGGGTCCCTTTGCCCTTTACCTTTACCACATGCGGCAATGGTGAAGCAATTTTAAAAACAACAAATCCTGAGGAAAACAAGAAAGAAGTTGTGTTCCTTTCACTGTTAATGGTGAGCCTCAACTCCAAGGAACTTGGAAAATTTCTTCCCCAGCTTCCTCAGAGAGGTGTTCACCTCAATTTCTTTGCCCACAAATAGGTTGCAGAATTCTGAGAGGCCATTTATGTGCAGCCCTAGATGTAGTTCTGTACGTGTAGCTTCTGAAGACCCTGTCTGCGATGTTTTCAAGGCCGGTAGTTTTCCAAGCATCACCTGGATTGAGCACCACCACCACCACACATGGTGTGAGTGTGTGGCCTCTTTAGATGGCAATGGGTTCTACTTTAAAGTGTGGTTAACTAGCCTTGCACACCCACTAACATTTCTCCAATGAAAATAGGAACGTCCCATCTGGTCCCTGCTCCTGCCAACCTAGCAGTTCGAAAGCACATCAAAGTGCAAGTAGATAAATAGGTACCACTCTGGCGGGAAGGTAAACGGCATTTCCGTGCGCTGCTCTGGTTCACCAGAAGCGGCTTAGTCATGCTGGCCACATGACCTGGAAGCTGTACGCCGGCTCCCTCGGCCAATAAAGCAAGGTGAGCGCCGCAACCCCAGAGTTGTCCGCAACTGGACCTAACGGTCAGGGGTCCCTTTACATTTATCTGGTTCAAGAAAAGCAGGCTCCTTTCCCCCTGGCTAAATGTGCTGGAAGTCCTATCATTATGTTCGCGTCTAGCAGGCCGAGGGCATGCAAAGCCTTTTGTTGTTGTGAACTGCCATTCCCTTTATCAGCGCTATCATAATATATGAGTACGAGACAGTGCGAGCGATGAGCCTGATATGGGAATAGCATCGGCTGGACTGTTAAACCTCATTATTCTATTAAATCACGAACTTCAAGTTTCTCCCCTTTGGATATCACATTTCAGTGTATTTTGCCTCCTTCTTCCTACTCCCCTAGGAAAACAGGTCTGAGGTTTGAGCTGGTGGATCAAGCAAATAATTATGTCATTCACGAACATAGCTCCATTTCATTGTGATGTCTCAATGCTCAAGGGGGGTGTCGCATTACAGAGTAAGCCTCTTGATGCCAGTGGCATTTCCAGGCATGTAAAATCAGTTATATAATCACATTAATGGCCTGATACCATGTTCTAGGTCGGAGCTTTGCTGCCGGATTGTCTTAGTTTGGTTTTAAGAACTGCTTTATGAGGGTATACTTGGTGATAGAAATATTAGCTGTGCTTAAGTATTATGCCTCAACACGAAGCATAAAGCCCTGGATGGTGTGGGATGTGAAACACAAGAGCAGTCAAGTACAACATTCCTAGACTGAACATGTTTGCACATGGGGAGGAATGTTTGTCCAGCCAGCAGGTAAACTTCCTGCTTCCTTCTGGGCTGGGACAGACTTCCTCTGCATGTGACTAGAGGTAGGTGTGGCCTCACCTGTGCAGGTAACGACAAAAGCACAGGACAGGGCAGCCATCGCGCTCCTCTTTCACCACATGCATCAAAGAAGCAACATCTACTGAGTGAAAGATGCACTCTTGGGTCCCAGCCAAGAGAGGACAAAGGGACTGTCTTCTTAAGAGATAGATTCCAAGTGTATGTTACTTCATTAAGCTAAGTCTGCTTTCTGGGATCTGATTGTGAACAGAATGTGAATAAACTCTTTTTATACTTTTGTAAAAGACTGTGTCGTCTCTTCTATTTATGAGGGAATAAGGGGGAAATACCAGAACAGTTATTATAGAGGCTTTAGCGAGCCTGAGCAAACGCAGCAGTTGCAAACTTAAAATAAAGGGGGATGTATTACTCTGCTGAAATTGGGGAACTTGTTAACACAAGTTGGATAAGGATATAATCAGACAATATATCCTCTCCTGCATCCCTGAACATTCCCACACATGGGGCATAGCACACCTCCACATCTGGGGGCAGTAATACTTCTGAATGGCAGTTGCTGGAAACCCTGGGAGCAGCGAGTTCAGGTCCGGCTTGTGTGTTCCCACAGGCATCTGGTTGGCCACTGTGAGAACAGGACAGTGGGCTAGATGGACCCTTGGTCTGATCCAGCAGGGGTCTTCTGATGTTCTTACGGAGATCTGCGTTTCAGCTTACCTTAACAAAAAGAAAGGAGTAAGTGTCAGTGTTCTGGTCCCGTGGGTTACCCAAGAGGTAAGGTCCAAGTTCAGTCCGTGGTCAAAAAAGCAACGTGGAGGCAGTCCGTAGCAGCTGAAGCTGGGTGCAGGGCATGGAGTCGGGTGAAGTCAAGAACAGGCATGCAAGCAGGGAGCCAGGGCAAGTCAGGAGCTCAGGCAGGAAAGCAGGACAGGGTTCAGGCAGGAACTAGCAACCAACAATGTTGCTCCCGCAGCTTGGGACTGGGGCTGGCCGGCTTTTATCTGCCCTGAGGCATAGGGCGGCCCCGATCCTCTGGTGACTTGCCTCTCCTGGCCTGGAGGCGTGCACTCCTCCTGCGGGAACATAGTTCCCTCCGCCTCTCTGCCCTGAGCTTCTGCAGCTCAGGAGAGGCTGGAGGGTTACCGGACCCAGAGGCAACCTCAGCCTCCCCTGACGGGGCTGGGAGAGGAGCACCTGCAGGCAATGGGTCCTCCATCACCTCAGGAGCCAGAGCAGACTCAGCTGGTGCCTGCACCTGAGGATCCAGCACAGGTGAGGACCCTTCAGGCTCAGGCCCCAGCCCCGGCTCAGCCAAGTTCTGCTCTGCTCAGGTGAAATCTGGATTCAGCCTGCTGACTTTCTAGTTCTTTCCATGTTACTATTGCATCTCTCCCTCCCTCCCCATCTTATAATTAATGCCAAAGCCTCCTCCTTTAAATAAAATGGCACTTTAGATGAACACCGATGCCTGTCTAGCTCTTTTTATCATCCAAACCTCTTTTGTCCCATTTTGTTTGTTTTTAGTTGCTTAGTAACTTATTACATGCAAATGTCCCTTTTGTTCACTGTGGGACACTATGTTGTCTGCATATTTGTTATGTAAGTGGCATTTTCTTAAAATAAAGAGGAACTTTTTGAAAAGGAAAAGAAAGAGGTAGTTTGAAAATGCCTTTTCTTGCCCGTGGGGTTATGTGTCATGCTCTTTTGTGCATGGAGAACAGAACATAGTGGCATGTACATAAACAAAAAGTGCCATTTCTGCCCTTGTCTCCCTGCCACCAGGTGTGGAAGGTCGGTTGTAGCTCACCTTGCAGCTTACAGTAAAAAGTGCAATGATTGGGTGGTTGTAGGCAAACTAAGGCCCAGGGGCCGGATCCAGCCCAATCATCTTCTAAATCTGGCCCATGGACGGTCTGGGAATCAGCGTGTTTTTACATGAGTAGAATGTGTCCTTTTATTTAAAATGCATCTCTGGGTTATTTGTGGGGCATAGGAATTCGTTCATTTATTTCCCCCCCAAAAAATATAGTCCAGCCCCCCACAACGTCTGAGGGACAGTGGACCAGCCCCCGGCTGAAAAACAAGTTTGCTGACCCCTCTTGTAGGTGCTTCCGGTCTAGAAGTATGTGAAGTGAGATGCGGCCACATCTTGTGGCCTGTCAGGTGCTTGGAACCCCTTTGTTTTTTCCCAGCGAGTAAAATTAAGGGGGAGGGTATTGTCCTTTTCCAGCACCACCACCGAGCAACCCACCATCGCTGTGTTAAGTTCAGTAATTTAATTCATTGATATTGTAAATGCTTTTATGCATTACTATGTGCTGAAATCTGATTGGTTGGTAACTGAATTCTAGAGAGTTTTCTAGTACAGTGGTACCTCAGGTTACATGCCCTTCAGGTTACATACGCTTCAGGTTACAGGCTCCGCTAACCCAGAAATAGTGTTTCAGGTTAAGAACTTTGCTTCAGGATGAGAACAGAAATCGTGCTCCGGTGGCGCGGCAGCAGCGGGAGGCCCCATTAGCTAAAGTGGTGCTTCAGGTTAAGAACAGTTTCAGGTTAAGAACAGACCTCCAGAACGAATTAACTTCTTAACCCGAGGTACCACTGTAGTTCTCGCTCTTTTTGAAATATTTTTTGTTTGATTTTAGAAATTATAAACTTAAAACAAAGTCAATTCAAAAACAACAACATATAAAGAGATTACTCGGAATCTCAGGACTTCCCCCCATCCCCTCCATGGGCCCTAATGTCAATATTTACAGCTGCATATCAGTCCATTGCTTGGTCCCTGCTCCTGCCAACCTAGCAGTTCGAAAGCACGTCAAAGTGCAAGTAGATAAATAGGTACCGCTCCAGTGGGAAGGTAAACGGCGTTTCCGTGCGCTGCTCTGGTTCGCCAGAAGCAGCTTAGTCATGCTGCCCACATGATACAGAAGCTGTACGCCGGCTCCCTCAGTCAATAAAGCGAGATGAGCGCCGCAACCCCAGAGTCGGTCACGACTGGACCTAATGGTCAGGGGTCCCTTTACCTTTATCAGTCCATTATCCACATTTTTTATCCATCTAAATTGTCCATAGTTTTTGTTACTTTGCAAGTGTGGTTAAAATCCTGCTAATGCTTTCATCTGCTTACAATGGTCTCCTAAGTATAGTATAAATTTCCCTCTTTCTTTTTAAAAGTTCTTGTCCTCTTGGTTCCTGAGCTTTCCAGTTAGTTTTGCCATTTCCACACAGTCCCTCAACTGGCTTTGTCATTCTTCCTTGGTTGGGAATATTCCTTCTTTCCATCTCTGGGCCAATAACATCTGTGCGGCTGTTGTCGCATACATAAAAAGTCTTTAATGGTTCTTTGGAATCTCGGTACCTATAATTCCTAATAAAAAAGCTTTTTTAACAAACATTATTGTAAACATTTTTTTTTCTCATTTCATTATATATCATCACCCAGAAAGGAGTTTTCAAGTAGTTCTCATGCGATTGGCTAACATTGGTCACATGGGAGGTATCTAGCAAAGGAGAGACTCCATTTTGTGTGAAACAAGAGGACTGTGTTTTCAAATCCACTGTGAACACTGCTAAGTTGAATCATCCGCAATGGATTCCCATGCAGCAGGGTTGAAGTCGCAGGCCTTCCTATCATGTTTGCAGACAACTTTGTAACACAGAGTTGGCCTGCCAATGGACCTGGTTCCTGAAGCCATCTCCCCATGGATCTGCCATCTTCCATTCTGTGTACATGGCCAAGCCGGGTTCAGCCAGGGTTCAGTCAGCCTGCTTATATAGAGCTCCAGTACAATGTTACTGTAACAACTTTCTAAAACTATCCAATCACTGAACGTCACTTTTGATCCTTCATTTGCATAACTATCTACAGTATCCCCCTGCTAGCCCAGGGTGAGAACTTCAGTACATAACAGTCCTGCCATGTGATGCCCAAAATCTTCTCAATGTAGCACATGAAAAAGGCCTTGAGGCATTGCTCCAGGCGGGGATACATCCAGTATCTTGTGCAAGGAATCCGGGCGCATACTGGGAAACTTTCCCAATTCAAGTGGTCTGAAACACTCTGTCGTCCTAACACAATAAACCCTCTTTTAAAAAAGAAAGATACTTTTCTGAGGTGGCAGGGAAACTGGCTGAAAAGTGTGGGGTGGACAAATGATTAATGCAAAGGTGTGATAACACCCCTCAAGCAAATCGTAACGAATAAAGGCTAGACATTGCTCTAACCTCCATGTAAGCTTTGTGCAATCAAATCAGGAGAAATGCTGGGCGAAACGGTCATTTGGGGGAGCTCCAGATGGAGGCATGCCATGAGCAGTGCGTTCTAGGCCTTAATCCTTCACATGTGCTCCAACGGGCGCATGGAGCTCCTAAACATGTGTCGGCTCTGTCGTATGTTTCAAGAGAGAGGGCAACTCCATGCACACAAAAGGCTGGGTAGACTTCCCAGCTCCTGAAGCACTGGCTCTGCCCGCATGCACAGGGATGCTCTGAACTTATTATCAGAGCTCCTGTGCCTGCAGCGAAGCTCCGGATCGCCGTGTTCGTGTTGATAGGCCGCCATCAAAATGAATGATGGCAATCTCTAAAAAACAGGGGCCTCCTCATTCATCTTCCTCCCTTCTCGTCTGCGTGCTCATGTGTGGAATATTTGTAGCAATGCCCGTTTTGTTTGCCCTCAGAGAGATGGATGACTGCTTATTAAAACAATACCCAATCTGGGGGGGTTGGCTGAGACAAGGCAGCCTTTTGCTGCCCCCGACACTTCCTCTAGGCTCCCTGGTTCTCCCTTATCGCTTTCACGATGTAGTTGTTCCTGCGTGGCTCCACGTTACTATCGGCATGTGGTTTTCGAATAAAAAATTTGAGATCCCCCCCGAGCTATTTTTCTGCTCTGATAATAGTCTCATCAGATAACTTCGTAGCATTCCCCCCCCCTTCAAAAATAGCACCTCCCAATAATTCGCCAGCTGAGATTTTCTGTGTGATAACAGGGAAGGGATTTCTCTGACCAATCTGACTTAATTATGCTACAAAAACGTTAAAAGAAGCGGAGTGTCACTTTCTAACTCTCCTTGGCAATTAGGGATCAGACTAGCTTTTCCTTCCGTGGTGTTTATGTTCTCTGGTCTCGTACACACACTTGCACATGCGGTGCCATCTGTGGTATTTATAGGAGGGTTGTGATTTTTTTCTGCTCCATTTCTCTACGCCGGAAAGAGGCAGAGAGGAGTCTGGTTTTACACCGTGTCTCTTCAAGCAAGAGTTATCGGAGAACGTTTTTAGGATAGCAGAAGTTTAAAAATCCCGGTGCTTTGGGGATTCCACGGAGGCAGCCGACTGGACGATGAGTATTATCCATATATTCAGTCTTGCATGGAAAAGTGAGGCAGGAAATGTTCGATAGCACACTGACTTATTCTCCAGCTCGAGACCCTGACTTGGGTCAAAAGGCAATTTCGAAATATGGATCAAGCTGTAAAGAGAAAAGGAACAAAGAACACTGCCTTACGTATAGCAGGTCAGAATGTTTTTCCATCTAGATCATTATTGCGTATTCTGATTTGCAGGTGCTCTCAAGGAATCTTTCACATCAGTGAAAGATGTGATCTTTCACCTTGATCTTTTTTTGTTCTTTCTTTTTTCCTAGAGGCACCAGGGACATAGCTGTCAACTTTTTCCTTTTTTTAAGGGAAATTCCCTTATTCTGAATAGGATTCCTCGCAAGAAGAGGGAAAAGTTTACAGCTATGACCAGGGAGCGAGCCTGTTTATTTATTTTATTTATTTCTTGAATTTATATACCTCCTTATACCCGGAGGTCTCAGGGTAGTTCACAGAAAAGATCACAATATTAAAAAACCAAAATAAAAACAATAGCCTAAATAACAACATCCCCCCCCCAAAAAAGTGCCACATTTTAAAAGGGCATAGGATGTCAATCAGGTCAACCAAAGGCCTGGTTAAAAGGAACATTTTTGCCTGGCGCCTAAAGGTGTATAATGAAGGCGCCAGGTGAACTTCCCTGGGGAGAGCATTCCACAGACGGGGAGCCACTGCAGAGAAGGCCCTGTTCTCGTGTTGCCATCCTCCGGACCTCTTGAGGAGGAGGCACATGAAAGAGGGCCTCAGAAAATGACCTCAGGGTCTGGATAGGTTCATATGGAAGGAGGCGGTCCTTGAGGTATTGTGGTCCTGGGCCGTTTAAGGCTTTATAGGTCAAAAGCAGCCTGTTAACTTCTCCGTGAAAAACATGTGCTCTACCACTGAGCTAGGGTCCCCTCCATAGAGCTCATGGAACCTCCCTCGCATCATGGCTAGAAAGCAGGGAGAAAAATACCCAAACCCCTTGCTGGAATAAGCAGCAGTCTTTAATTAATACTTACTTTACTAGGAGGAAAAAGTCTCTAGAGGATTAGGGCCAAGAAGCTGGGTGGCCTTCCTGAGCTGTGAAGAGTTCAGTTTCTCTTTCACCTTTCGTTCTTGCTCCTGCAGATGTTGCCTCCATTCCCACCATTTTTTGAAAAATAATATTTATTAAAGTTTTAAAAGTTACAAAAAGAAAAAGTAAGCAAAAACAAAACAACACATCACAATAAGGAAAAAAGAAAGAAAAAGAAAAAGAAAAAAAAATACAGAAAAATAAAGTCCATTAAAAAACACAGCAAATCTTCCCATAACTTATCTTTCATTTACTTGTTTCATTGACCTCCTCACAGCTCCCTTTGTTGTATTCTAGTTCGGTTAACATTTCAGCAAATCCTTCCCATCTTTTCCAATTTTTTGTCCTGTAATTTATCTTAATATAATGTAACTTTACTTTCCCTCCTTTCACCAATTAACAGTCTGTTTTTTCCTAAACCTTCATAACATTTCTGCTAAAGCCACATAACTTCCTTCCAACATCCTTCTAACATTCATTAATTTTACAATGTTTCTGTAGATAGTCTTTAAATTTCTTCCAGTCTTCCTCCACTGACTCTTCTCCCTGGTCTCGCACTCCCACCATTGTCCATTTTGCATTGAACATGGCTCCACCAGTTCAGCTCATGTCAAACAGTGGATTATGTGGGCAGAGGACAGCATCCCAATGTTTATGGTGGCAAAGAAGGTGCTTGGAAAACACAGCACAGCCAGATACTGAATTGGAGTCTCGGCAATAGAAGTAGGAAGATTGCCTGTCCAGAATGGCCTGCCTTTGTAGTAAGGTTAAAGCTTACTGGGAAATGATATACAATGAATTGAAAAGGATGGCCTCTCTCTCCTTCAGGTGGGTTGGTACATTGGCCAGTTTCTCTCTTCCTGGGAAGAACAGCCAAATGGGGACACATGAATTAGTCAGTATCCTGCCACCAGCATGTGGTCACAATGGCCAATCTCCTTCAAGCAGGTGACATCAGCATGTGGTCACAGTGGTCAGTCCCTCTCCTTCAGGTGAGCAGCATCAGAATGAAGTCACAATGGCTGGGGCCTTTTTCAAGCAAGCAGCATCAACATGAGGTCACAGTGGCCAGTTTCTGTCTTTGAAGCCAGTGGTGTCATCATGTGGGGAGTACATTGGTCAACCTTCACCGGAGCAGGTAATAGTGGACACATTGCCCTGCTCAGAAGGTAGGCAGAAGCAGGACTGTATGGCTGCTGTAAATTTTATATCCATAAGAAGAGAAGAAGAAGAAGAGTTTGGATTTGATATCCCGCCTTTCACTCCCCTTCAGGAGTCTCAAAGCGGCTAACATTCTCCTTTCCCTTCCTCCCCCTCAACAAACACTCTGTGAGGTGAGTGGGGCTGAGAGACTTCAGAGAAGTGTGACTGGCCCAAGGTCACCCAGCAGCTGCATGTGGAGGAGCGGAGACGCGAACCCGGTTCCCCAGATTACGAGACTACCGCTCTTAACCATAACAGGCTATGGTTTAAGAGAAAATGATATGAAAATGATATATTGTTGGTGTCTAACACTGGCAAAAATGTGTAACTCTAAATCAAACAAGTGTTGGAAATGTAAAGAGAAAGAAGGTTCTTTTTATCATATGTGGTGGTCTTGTATAAGGTTGAATCTTACAGGGAAATGATATATAATGAATTGAAAAAGATGTTCAAGTAACCTTTGTAAAAAACAACCCCAGAATCTTTTCTTTTGGGAATTAGAGGGACAGAACTACCTAAACTGTATAGAAATTTATGTATGATACTAGAGCAGCAAGAATGCTACTTGCTCAAAAATGGAAAGAAGCAGAAGCCCTAGTACAGGAAGAATGGATACAAAAACTTATGGAATATGCAGAAATAGCAAAGCTCACCGGAAGAATAAGAAATCAAGGTAACAAACTTTTTTTTATAAATTAATGGAGGGCTTAACCACCAGTAGGGGGAGCCTGTTGATGCTAATACAACTATAGGCACTCTCCTGATGTCACCGAGGGTCGTGCCAAGGCCTCCCCCACACGGGCATCGGACAGGATCCACAACCGCCGGATTCCTTTAGCGGAATAATCAAAATTGTCGGGGAAGGCGATGGCCACACCTTGCCCCCCGAAACACCAACAACACATTCCAATGCCTAAAGAAAATGTGTGTGCAATGGCTGGCGCGGCTGCATTTGAGCGGCAAGCCACGCCCCCACTGAGCTTCCCTATTGGGTGCCCAACCAGGGAGGGGTGTGGCGCGCCAGCCCTGGAGTTGAAGCAGGGGGCGGAACAACCCCTCCCCTCCGGAAGGAGGAGAGGCTTTAACTTTTCTGTGTCTTGAATGCCGACCTGTATCTGAAGCAGCCCTGACACCAGCACTCTTGTAACACAGCCTTTGCAAAGCTGCTGCCCTCCCTCTGTCAATGGACTAGCGCTCCCATCGGCTCTGGCCAGCGCGTGCTGGAGGGCACCAAGTTCTCGAAGGCTGCCCTAACACGTTTTTGACAAAGTGGGAGGCAATGCTTAGCAAGATTAAAACAAGGAGGGGAGAGCGCTGACTGGCCATTAAAGCATTAGCACCATCTCATCATTTACCTAAAGGTATGCACCATTGACTCCAGAGGTTCTTACTTTCAAGTGAGCTGGTGCAGCACAGAGCCTTGGACAAAGAATTGGAGAGGCTGACTGTCCCTGTTTTTATATATATATATAATAATATTTTATTAAGTTTAACAATAAAAGCGGGAACAGTCAAACAAAAAGCAATAAAAGCACAAAAAATATAAGACACAACAATACAAAATTTCACAAAACATAAAATATAAACATTTAACCTAACAAGGGAAAAAGAAAAACCCATCAACACACAAAAATGGAATAAGAAAAAACACAAATCACTCTTTTCTAATTATTCATCTTTGATTAACTTATTTTCCTGACTTCCTCACGCCTCCCTTATTTGTATCCCTATTTAACAATTAATTCAGCAAATTCAAATCCTGCTACTTTACCCTTAAATATTTTACCTCCCAATTTTATAAATTCAAATTTCTCTTGTCACTAGAACCCCTTCATATTATTTCAATGTCATCAGCATTCATACATTTTACAATGCTTCTGTAAATAAATTTTAAATTTCCTCCAATCTTCTTCCACCAACTCTTCTCCCTGATCTCAGATTCTGCCAGTCATTTCAGCCATTTCCATATAGTCAATTACTTGCGTCTGCCATTCTTCCAAGGGGGGTAGATCTTGTGTCTTCCAATACTTTGCGATGAGTATTCTTGCTGCTGTCGTAGCATACATAAAGAAAGTTCTATCCTTCTTTGGCACCAATTGGCCGACTATGCCCAGGAGAAAAGCCTCTGGTTTCTTCACGAAAGTGTATTTAAATACCTTTTTCATTTCATTGTAAATCAACCAGGGCTGACTGTCCCTGGTTAAAAATCTCAGGCCTGCCATGAACTCACTCGGTGGCCTTAGGCAAGCACCCTCAGGCAGCCTCAGCACTCCTTGTGAGGATAAATAAACTGAACAGCCTAACAGGGTTGTTGTCAGAATTACTGTGGGGTCCTATATGTACCGGACTTTTCCATGTCTAAGACGAGGGTTGTTTTACTCTACAAGAATGTTAAAAATCACCAACGATAGAAGAATGGTAGATGAAGATGTTGGAGTTTCTGCAGCTGACTGACCTGACTGGAAGAATCTGCGAACAGAAATAGGAGGAATACCAAGAAAACTGGATGAAATATAAAGACCATTTAGCTATATATTGTAATATAAGATAATTGAGAATGTTCTTGAAAGTACTAAACAGGCCTAGGATAACAATAAGAATGTGGTATAGTAATATGGATTTCAGACAATAAGAAAAGAGTTGAATATAGTTAATTGAAGGAACTAATTACAGTGGTACCTCGGGTTACATACGCTTCAGGTTACAGACTCCGCTAACCCAGAAATACTACCTTGGGTTAAGAACTTTGCTTCAGGATAAGAACAGAAATAGGGCTCCGGTGGCGCGGTGGCAGCAGGAGGCCCCATTAGCTAAAGTGGTGCTTCAGGTTAAGAACAGTTTCAGGTTAAGTACGGACCTCCGGAATGAATTAAGTACTTAACCCGAGGTACCACTGTATTTAGAAAGATGTTTGGGAGAACTGTTACAAGGTGATATAATGAAATTCAGTTAGGGGGGATTTGAGGAGGTCACTTAACAATGGAATTTATAAGAAGGAATATGTATTTTTTTTCCTTTTCCTTTTTCAGAATTGTAATGTGTTTGTTGTTTTGTGTGTTTTATATGTTATAATTGTTATAAATGTGGAAAACTAATTAAAAAAATTGGGGGGAAGAATGTTAAAAATCGGGGTGGTGTCTTATACACGGATAGTGCCTATGCGGGATGGGCGATTGGTTGCAGCTGCAAGCTGGGGGTTGTCAGCAGTGATTGGGTGGGTGATTGGTGGCTGTTGAAAGGGCTGCTTAGGATTGGCTGCTGCTGCATCAATGGCTGCCATGGATTGGCTGCGGCTGCGATTGTCAGCATTGGGTGAGTAATTTTCAGGGCTCTCCCCTCCAAAAAAAGCTGAACAACTTTGGCAATCCTCCCTCTAAAAAACTCAACAACTCTGGGTCATCTCCCCCCACTGTCTTAAATTGGAGTCCCCAAAAGTAGGGGGCGTCTTATACACGGGGGCGTCTTGTTGTTGTTGTTTAGTCGTTTAGTCGTGTCCGACTCTTTGTGACCCCATGGACCAGAGCATGCCAGGCCCTCCTGTCTTCCACTGCCTTCCGCAGTTTGGTCAAACTCATGCTGGTAGCTTCGAGAACACTGTCCAACCATCTCGTCCTCTGTCATCCCCTTCTCCTTGTGCCCTCCATCTTTCCCAACATCAGGGTCTTTTCCAGGGAGTCTTCTCTTCTCATGAGGTGGCCAAAGCATTGGAGCCTCAGCTTCACGATCTGTCCTTCCAGTGAGCACTCAGGGCTGATATCCTTCAGAATGGATCGGTTTGATCTTCTTGGAGTCCATGGGACTCTCAAGAGTCTCCTCCAGCACCATAATTCAAAAGCATCAATTCTTCAGCGATCAGCCTTCTTTATGGCCCAGCTCTCACTTCCATACATCACTACTGGGAAAACCATAGCTTTAACTGGACGTCTTATACTGGGGCGTCTTATACACAGGAAAATTCGGTAAATCCCTTTGGCATGTTACGGGTTGCAGCCAACAGAGTCATCTGAACAGGGACTTCTGCTTGTGCGACAGAGCCTCTCCCTCTCTTCTCCCTGCCCCCCACATCAGTTCTGGAGGATTGGGTAGGAACACCCAAGATTTGGGGCAGGGGTGGGAGAAGAGAGGGGTGGTCAGGAGCGGCTCCATGTGTGAACAGGATAGCTTTATTGAATTCAACCCTACATAAATGCCAACTATTCTTATTGAGTGAGTTGGGACACAGGAAGAATTACGTTAAATACTTTATAAAGAGTATTTAACGTAATTTACATTAAATACTTTATAAAGTGAAAAACCTTTATTAAATCTGAAGGAAATCACATTTGGATTGGCCAAGCCCTCCCTCCCACCTTGAGATTGGATTATAGGAAAGAGTTGTCCTAAATGTTTTCCTTATTAATTAAGGATTGCATTCATCTGATGACCATAACATTATCCTGAGAAGGCGCAGGGGTGGGGGGACGACAGGGGGAGAGAAATCTCATTTTCTTCTCAAGCGATTCAATTTCTGCTTAATTTTCTTTTCTCTGCGTTTCTCCCCAAGTCCAAACAGTGTCATAAAATATGGAATGGAAAGCAATAACCAGATCATTTACATTAGTGGAACAGCTGCATTTAATTCTGCTTCCATCTAATACACTGCTATAGAAAAATCTCCTCCTATAGACCATCTCTCCCCCCCCCCCACTGCAATACAGCCTTTCCTCTCATGCTCTTAATTATGGCCATAATTAATTTTAAACAGGCAGTCTACCATCAATTCTACATTATTTGCAATATATCCTCCAGCTGACACACACACACACACACACACCCCAGAAGAAACGGCCTCTCTCTGGGCTGTCTTTTTAATGAAACTGGTAGATTACTTAAGGAATTGGCACTGAGGCTCGTTTGTGCAAAATTGCCTGGTCCGCTGTCAAAGCACATTGTGTCTGCCCATTGATGGATTGCATCACTCATAGCTTTTATAGTTGTGGTAAAAGAGGTCAGGCTGCCCAGATTGATAAATCTGAATTTCTTGTAATATTTTATACCTCTACTAGACATATGCATAGAGCCAAATTTATACTTAAGGCTCTGTCCAAAACTTTCATCTCCGTGGCCAGCTGGCTGGAACTGGAGTCCTTGGACAAACCTTGGGGGAGGAGAAATACCCAGCAGAGGGAAATTGATATATATATATGGGACACGGGTGGCGCTGTGGGTTAAACCACAGATCCTAGGACTTGCCGATCAGAAGGTCGGTGGTTCGAATCCCTGTGATGGGGTGAGCTCCCGTTCCTCGTTCCCTGCTCATGCCAACCTAGCAGTTCGAAAGCACGTCAAAGTGCAAGTAGATAAAGAGGTACCGCTCCGGCGGGAAGGTAAACAGCGTTTCCGTGCGCTGCTCTGGTTCGCCAGAAGTGGCTTAGTCATTCTGGCCACATGACCCGGAAGCTGTACGCTGGCTCCCTCGGCCAATATAGCGAGATGAGCGCCACAACCCCAGAGTTGGTCGCAACTGGACCTAATGGTCAGGGGTCCTTTTACCTACACACACACACACCAGAGAACTGGGCTTAGGTGTCATCTTGGTTGAACTCCAACTCCCATCAGCCCCAGACAGCATGGTCAGGAATGATTGGGAGATATAGTACAGGGACAATGGAAGGACTACGTGTTCCTCATCCATAGTCGAAAGATGACTTGGCTCTTGCATTTCTGATAGCCTCCCCGCTTCCACTGCATTATGGCCCCTGTTATGTACTGAGTTGAATAGGATCCAAAATGCAGCAGTCTGATTGGTCCTAGAAAAATAGGATTCAGAATGCAGCAATCTGATTGGTCCTAGAACAATAGGATTCAGAATGCAGCAGTCTGATTGGTCCTATAACAATAGGATTCAGAATGCAGCAGTCTGATTGGTCCTATAACAATAGGATCCAGAATGCAGCAGTCTGATTGATCCGCAGGAGCCACCCAATCCAACTCCAGGTGGAAGTGAATCCACAACCTGATTGGCTTACAGGAGAATCCCAGAATTAGCCAATCACATGGGGCCCATTGTGTAAATAATGTATATAAGGCAGACATTCTGGGGGAACTTCCATTCCTCACTACTAAAGAGCATAAAATAAAGAGCATGAAATCCACACTCGACTCCGAGTATATTTCAGCCCCTTTGGCCATTCCAACTGTGCACAACAAATGTTTGACATACCGTATTTTAAATTCAGTTCTCCATGTTTTGCTGCTGTTTGGGATTTGTTTTTTGTTTCTACAAAATCCTCATGAAAATTCACCAGTATTTTAGCGCAAATTTCTCCCAATAAGCACATTTTCCCTCACAGATTTGACGAAAGTAAACGTTTTGTGCAAGCCGTTTCCTCCAATAGAATGCATTTTTGTATATATTCGCTCGTCTCTTTGGTTTTATACACATTTCCCCCTGCTATTTGCACTTTTGTAGATATTGGTTGGCAGACGGCATTGCAAAATTTGGGTAAGTGCAAATTTCGAAGGATAGCTATGTTTCAGTTCGCGTCTTCTTTCAGAAAATGCAAATTTTATAGATTCAGCTTTTTCCTCCATCCCAGCTGGAGAGCTCTAATCCAGAAGTAGACAGTCTTCAAGTCTTTTACTTGAACCCCAATGTCAGCCAACCAGAGCAAGGTGCGAAATTATGGCTTGAGTAGCAGGAGCAGACACACAATGGTGACTCAAGGGATGGGGTCTAAATCTACACCTGAGTTATTTCAGATCAAGGATTCCAGCAACCTAATATGGCAGTGGTATCAGCTTTGGTTGTTGATACTGACAACAAATTAGGAGCCAGAAATTATTGCTGACCAGATGATGATGATGATGAAAATTTGTATACCTCCCGATCCCCACAGGTCTCAGGGCTGTTCACAAGATAAAATCACAATATAAAAACACAAAATACATATGATGTGTATGATCCTGTGATTTACCAGTAGATCCCAATCTATCTTCCGGCTACCCCTGCTGCAATCTACACTTCTTCCATCTGTTCCTCGCCTCTTAGGCTGGGATGCCATTTTAAGTATCCAGAATGATCTCAGCATCCAAAAAAATCCAGTAATCTCTCAATTTATCTTTTTTAGGGGATGGGTGGAAGCAATTAGTCAGAGCCAAAGGTTATTAATTGGGGCCTTGCTCCATTTTATAGGGAATTAAAAGACAGTGCATTCATTTTGACCCTGGGCACCAGATCGAAGCATCAAAAGAGGTTCCCGGGAAATTTCCCCCATGTATTTATTTTTTTATTTATTTCCACCAGCAGCGGCAATAATTTAAAACTGCATGGGAGACGGGAATGCGGCTGACATTCAAAGGCAGCAGCTACGCTTTAGAGGCAGGTGAAACAAGTAGATTTGAAAGAAGCAGACATAAAGCGTAAAAGCGAATCCTTGATGTTCACGGACCTGATATCTGAGAGGGGTGAAGCAAAAACAAAAAAAAAGGAACTAACGCCAGTCATAATTGATTTGCAGGATGGGATATGTCAAGGGTAGGGAATGTCATGCAGGAGCTGAAATGAGGCAAGTAAAATGAGCAAAGCCCTCTTCGCCTACTCTTGACAGCGGAGCGAAGATGGATGGCATATTCCGCTATCAGGACAGCTGAAAGAATTGCTTGTGAACACATCTTGGGGTCCCCATATTGATTGGCCTTCCTTCCACGGCCCATGCTAATTAAACATTACTTTAACAGGATGAGACTGACTCTGATCAGAGCTGGAGGGCGGATGGACAGCAAATGCTGTGCTGTGTACATCTCTCTGTCCAGAAGTGGACTCGAGCTTTTGGTGTTTTTCCCTTTGATACAGCTTTGCAATCTTTCAAATCGCAGGCCATTTTGTTCAATACCAAGTATATTATAAGGTGAATTTTTGGAGACCATATAATTAACATTACAGTGGTACCTCGGGTTACATATGCTTCAGGTTACATACACTTCAGGTTACAGGCTCTGCTAACCCAGAAATAGTGCCCCAGGTTAAGAACTTTGCGTCAGGATGAGAACAGAAATCGTGCTCCGGCGGCGTGGCAGCAGCGGGAGGCCCCATTAGCTAAAGTGGTGCTTCAGGTTAAGAACAGTTTCAGGTTAAGAAAGAACCTCCGGAATGAATTAAGTACTTAACCTGAGGTACCACTGTACTTGCATATAATGTTGATGAGCATGGAGGGTGAGCAGTTAGAGTTGTTGAGTATGTTGTACGTATTCATTCTAGCAGTCTGAATTTGTGAATCTCATTGTGTGAGAGTTTTCTCTTGAAAATTATTGATATATGGACAGAAATAGTGAGAGCTGAATTAGTGCTATGTCAGTTCCTTCAGAGTGTTGCCGTTTTCAGGTTTTTGACACTGATGATAAACGTCAGGATCTTTGTGGTGGGAGATTCCCAGGATCTGAATACAGTCGCCAGCTCAACTCTGAGATGAAAGTGAAGAAAAAGACTTTGGGAAGAAAAAGAGTTGACAGCAATGTGGCTATCATCCCAACCCTAGACAAGATCTATTCCTTTATTGTTCTTTTCCTCCTGAATTCCAGTTTAACTGAGAGAATGTTTTTTGGGGGTTTTTTTTACTATTCTTATTATTTTATTTAATTTTGTTTTTAAAAGCAGCAAGCAAATTAAACAGAGCTATCTTAGAGAAAAGAACAGGGTTACAAAAATAGACTTCTACCAAGCCACAGGGCATATTCTAATAAACAGTAAAAGCATGTCCATTTTCCTGCTACATTGCTTGCTTGCTTCTTTTTATGAATTTCTTCATAGGCTGATCCCAGCTTATTCCAGCCTCCCTCAACTTGGTGCCCTCCAAGAATTCCTAGGGTTGATAGGAGCTGTGGACACCATTTGGGGAAGGATGCTTCATCCATTTTTCTATTAGAAAAATTAATTGATTAAAAAAATCAATTCATGAACCAATAGATGTCCCACATTTCCCTCCCAATACCTTGGCCAGACACTACTCCAGATATCAATACATTCATGACCAAGGGTTCCAAAGTGCTTGGTAAATCTTTCTCAGATACATTGAGCAGTATTATTGGTTACAGAATACTGAAGTCTGGAATCCCAGCCCCATATGTCTGCTTAGTTACATGGTTCAAAGAGAAGAGACAGAAAGGAACAGGACACTGCCCTGATAGAGTATTTCCAATTAGCAAAGCTGAGTGGAAAAGGGGAACCTTAAATCAAAAAGTATACGGAGAATGGAAAATATTTAAGGAATATATAAGACTATATTGTAAAAATGAGACCATCCTAGCAGAATTGAATGATATTTGTGTATAATAAATAAATGGAATAAACATCTTAGAGGTATATATGGAAAAAGAAATAAAACAAACAAATAAAATCAAGACAATAGAAAAAGCATAATGAGAAAGACTGGAAGCTTTTCACAGAAGACTTTATTGGATAAGATATGATGTTGTATAAATATCTGGTATTTTAAATTGTTATTTTTTTCTTCTTGTTGTTACTTTTAAACTTTTTGTATTTTTGGATGTAGAGTATATTTTTTTTCTTTTTCTTTTCTGTGCTTAACTTTGTAGTATTTACCTTTATTGTAAGATTGTATTTTAAACCAATAAAGATGTATTTTTTTTTTAAAAAAAGGAAACTGCCCTTGCTTCCTCCCTCTCCAAAGGCGAGAGGGTTTGACCTAGTTGAGCCTTCTCTAGAAAATAACAGCTCTGTGGTCCTTAACTCCTTCATTTACCAATTCAAGCAGATCTGCATTGTTAGGTTAGACTGCAAAATGTCCGACATTGATAGTGTTTCAAATACAGCGCATTCAAACATAGCATTTATGCATATTATATATTTAATGCACCCATCCAAAACCTTTGAGCATCTGTGAATCCTGTTGTTGTTGTTTAGTCGTTTAGTCATGTCTGACTCTTTGTGACCCCATGGACCAGAGCATGCCAGGCACTCCTGTCTTCCACTGCCTCCCACACTTTGATCAAACTCATGCTGGTAACTTCGAGGACACTGTCCAACCATCTCGACCTCTGTCATCCCCTTCTCCTTGTGCCCTCCATCTTTCCCAACATCAGGGTCTTTTCCAGGGAGTCTTCTCTTCTCATGAGGTGGCCAAAATATTGGAGTCTCAGCTTCAGGATCTGTCCTTCCAGTGAGCACTCAGGGTTGATTTCCTTCAGAATGGATCGGTTTGATCTTCTTGGAGTCCATGGGACTCTCAAGAGTCTCCTCCAGCAACATGATTCAAAAGCATCAATTATTCAGCGATCAGCCTTCTTTATGGTCCAGCTCTCACTTCCATACATCACTACTGGGAAAACCATAGCTTTGACAAAGACAACAGGTGAATCCTGTTAGTCTCATACAAAGCCTTCTTACATGGATAGGAATCGTGGGAGCCTTAGATTTCTTCAAAAGGAGATTTGAAAAATTCACACTTGTGAATAAGTCTATCAATGGTTATTAGCCCTGGCAGATGGATGTAACTGGGCTCACAGGCAACATTCCTTGAGAGACGGAGAAGAAAACTCCAGGTGATTAGAGATGTTGTGACAACATCCCTCAGTAAAGATGGGAGTGATGTGATGTGACAGGGTTTTGAGATGGTTTCAAAACTTCTGACTCTTCCTGTCAGAACACTTAAGAGGTCTGTTATTATCTCTCTGCGGTGATGTTTCTTAATAACCAGCAGCAAGGCACTGCAATTATATGGAAGAAGAGACTGTGACCACATGGATGAGGCATTTTGGGGACAAAACGAGAACATTTATTTATACTTGATGAGGTTCATAGCTTAACAGGTACTCTAATAAGGCAGAACACTTTGTTTTGTTTAAAAATATATATTTTTATTAAAGATTTCTTTAATAATTAATTCTTTAATTATTCTTTAAAAATACGGGCATTGTCTCTTCTTTCAAGTTGCGTTTCCTACAGATCAGTTTCATTTCTTGTGAGCCATTAGTTTTGCATACAGTGTGTTAGGTTAGTGTCAGGGAACTGCCATCGGAGCCAGAGGCGGAGGGAAGACTCCAGGGGGATGCCGGAGAGGGTCCCAGTAGGGAGAGAGGCAGCCTATCTGCTGGGGAAGGAAATCAGCTTAACACCAGTGGAGAAGGGGGGCAGATGGGGGAATCGGAGAGGAGGCTCCAGGACTCTTCACCGGAGACCAGCGGGGAGAGCACGGGTGCTCCGCTGCCCACACCCTTCCTGCGCAGAAGACTTCCGCGCAGGGAGAGTAGGAGGAGACTTGGTGTCAAAGAACTTCTTTGCTGGAAGAAGTTCAAGAAACGCCCATTGACGGATTCTGCCAGCGACTGAAACAGCCACGAAGCGAAGGGCTGTCCAGACAGAAAGGGTTCAACAAGGTAACCTAGCCAGGAGTGGCGGCAACTTACGCACAAGCAACCCCTATAACCATTACAGTTAGGAAGAAAAGAGGGAGGGGGAATGGTGAGTGGGGTAGGGGTATTCTACTTATTGTATGTGTGGGGTTTTGTGTCAGTGATACTTGTATGGGTTCTCTTACTATTCGCTACTTGGTGGTGAGGGAGGTTGGTGGTGGCCTAGGGGGTGGCTGGTTGTCTTTGGTTGGCTGTAGTGAGATTTGTTTTTGTGTGAGAGCAGTGTGTGTGTGTGTGTGTCTTTCGATCAGGTTAGCCAGATTGATTTGAATGCTGTTGGTGGATTCTTGTTGTTGTCTTGTTGGGCTGTGTACAGTGGTACCTTGGATTACAGACGCTTCGGGTTACAAACTCCGCTAACCAGGAAGTAGTTGCTCCAGGTTGAGAACTTTGCTCCAGGATGAGAATGGAAATCGGGCCCCTGTGTCACGGCAGCAGCGGGAGGTCCCGTTAGCAAAAGCACCCCTCAGGTTAAGAATGGTTTCAAGTTAAGAACGGATCTCCAGAACGAATTAAGTTCTTAACCCAAGGTACCACTGTATGTGATAAAGGGGAACCATGCTGGGATGAAGGCGTCTTCTTCTATTTGTCCCCATGTCAGTTTCAGTTTATTAGTTAGTTTTTCTAATAGTTTCTCATACTATTTGATACCATTGGTCCATGCCAGGCTTCCTCAACCTTGGCTCTCCAGATGTTTTTGGTCTACAACTCCCATGATCCCTAGCTAGCAGGACCAGTGATCAGGGATGATGGGAACTGTAATCTCAAAACATCTGGAGGGCCAAGGTTGAGGAAGCCTGGTCCATGCTTACTCCTGACAGGTCTCTCCAGTGTCTGGCTATGATGTTTCTGGATAATATTGCCCACTCACATCATAAAGAGTTCATAACCCACCTACTCTCGGCAGAATACTTTGTTATGAACAAACACTCTTCACAAAAATAAGCTAAGAACTTTATTGAAATTCTCATTTTAAACCTGTCTTTAAATAGACTGGTTCCTTCTTGAATGGCTATTGGTTTTACACTTCCAGCGCCTTCTAGAATTTTTACTTTCCCCCAAGGAAAACAATCTGGGTTGCCCTGCTAGCTACACCATAATTCAGCTTTAACCAGGCTCTAAATGGATCTCTGACTAGGCACTGTCCATGCCCTAACTAACACTGACAGACAAGCCCTACCTGACAGTTAGACGGTCTAATTCTAACATTCAACTCTCCACTCTCTCTCGTGATTGGAAGACACTCCGCCCAGCTCTGATTGGTTTCTGGGTCACCTGGAGGCTAACCCATGATTTGTCCATCACAGATGCACTTTATTGTAGGCCCAATGCATTTTTTGAAAAAACCTTCTTTTCAAGGGAATGTGTTTAGAAACAACCCGCATTTTCAAGGTATAATGCAGTAATTCTTGTTCATCTGAGGGGTCAAATCGAATGAGATGTTAAATGCATTTTTAAAAACCTTTAAAACCCCATAAATTGAAGCCACTATTGGGAGGAAAACTCATATTATTCCTAGTTCAATTAGGAACTACAGAGGAGCAATTTTCATCTGGGGAAGGAAAAGGTTAAACCCTCCCCCCCCCCCGTCTACTGTGATCTCAGTAATAATTCCCCCCTCTAGACACAAAGTGGCTGCTATTTGCACTTCTAAAAAACACAAGGATCACGGGGGACAATTCACTCAACACATTTCTTTCAGATCACTGTAATTGCCCTTGTTCATCAGTGTTATATTACATTTACACCCCCATCTTTTCTGCAAGGAGCCCAGTACGTTTCTGAGCACAATTCAAAGTGTTGGTGCTGACCTTTAAAGCCCTAAATGGTCTCAGTCCTGTATACCTGAAGGAGCGTCTCCATCCCCATCATCCAGCCTGGACACTGAGGTCCAGCTCCGAGGGCCTTCTGGCAGTTCCCTCGTTGCAAAAAGTGAGGTTACAGGGAACCAAGCAGAGGGCCTTCTCGGTAGTGGCGCCTGCCCTGTGGAACTCCCTCCCAGCAGATGTCAAGATGTAAACAAATATTTTACTTTTAAAAGACAACTGAAGGCAGCCCAGTTTAGGAAAGCTTTTAATGTCTGATGCTGTATTGTTTTTAATATTCAGTTGGAAGCTGCCCAGAGTGGCTGTGGAAACCCAGCCAGATGGGCGGGGTATAAATAATAAATTATTAAATATTATTATTATGGCGGCTGTCAGGGTCTCTGGGAGAGAGGAGGAGATGACAGAGGAGACGGAGAGCGAGTGGGAGGAGGGGCAGAAGGATGAGGAAGAAGATGACGGAATTCTGAGGGAATCCACGAGTCTGAGCAGCGAGTCAGAGGATTCTCAAAAGGGGGTTACCTTAATCAAGCAAAGGGGAGGAGAAGGGAGAAGCGGAGAGGAGCCCAGTGGAAGACAGAGGAAGCAAGAGACGTCTCAGCCGGAACGGAGTAAAGGGGGTGGAGTCGTCAGCCTCTCGGAGGGAGCAGGATTAGGAGAGAACAGAGAGAGGGGGTTGGAGCAGGGTGTTCAGCCGGAAAGGGTGGAGAGCAGAGCAGGGGGTGGTGTAGCGGTCGAAAGAAAGGTCAGCAGCAACGTACGCGCGCCAAGTTCAAACGTAGAGGCGCGCGGAAGTGGAGAGAGCTCAGGGGAGGAGCCCGGCCCTAAAGCCAGAAAGAGGGGGGAAGAGGCGGCAGAGGATTCAGCCTCAGGCGAGTCACGGAGAGAGGGAACCCAGGGGGGCAGGAAGACCCTGCGGAAAAGAAAGGAGAGGAAGAGGTGGTCTAGAGCCAGGCTATTAAGTTGGTGCGGAAGAGGGGAGGAGTCAGAGGGGACTTCAGCGGTCTAACGTGGCAGACGTACGGCCACAATGCTGAACTGTATGAGAAGCAGAAATCTTCAATAAACTTTTCCTGTAAATAAGCTGCAACGGAGTGAGGTCTCTTGTGAGCTGGGACCAGACCTGGGTGGCCGTGACAGTAAGTCCCCTCACTGAAAGCAAAAATTTTTTTTTGCGAAGCTCACGAACGGGAGCAGCCATGAGCGCTGAGGAGCAGCTGGTTGCATTGCGGAATCAGGTTACCGCTCTCACATCGGCAGTCATTGCTTCGCAGAAGAAGAATGACGACTTGGAGAAGACGTGCCAGGATTTGCAGGCAAGGTGGGAGCGCGCGGACAAGGCGGGGGCCCCAGGATCCAGAGCGGAGGGCATTGCGCTTGGACGGAGGGGGGGTGCCCTAGTTCCGCATTTTAATGGCAACTTGCAAGACTATCCCAATTTCAGAGCGGACGTTGTATATGCACTGCACTTACTCCGTCACGATTTTAAAGATGAGGAGGAGAGAGTGGGGTTCATTGTTTCGCACCTGCATGGGGAGGCCAGGGCTTGGCTACGCAATTTGTGGCGCGAAGATGGACCGGCCCGTCGCGATTCAACTGCGTTCATCAAAGCGATGGATTCTTGTTTTCAATCCTCTGTGGATGTGGACATTGCGCGCCGTCAAATGCACGGGCTGAGGCAGGGGAAAGCGACTGTGCGCCAATACCACTCTAAATTTTTTGCATTGCTCACCGCCTTAGATTGGCCAAAGGACAGTAAACCGGTCAGGGATCTTTTTTGGGAGGGATTGAGCCCCCCCATCAAGGATGAGATCGCTAGGGGGGACAGACCCCAGACCCTAGAAGACGTGGTGCAACGGGCTTTAGCTCTTGGAATTCGACATGAGGGGCGTCCGTGGCATGAGGAGGACGGGCCCCAAGCGCGTGCGCAAGCAAGGACTCTCCCTTTTGGGCACAGGGACTTCAGCCGTGCGCACCCCTCGCCAATGGGGAAGGACAGAGAGGAGCCAATGGAGATTGGTGGTGCTAGGGCTCAGAAGCCATCCCAGAGCCCTGTCCCTGGTGCAGCCAAAGCGAAGCCTCCTAGAGGAACCAGGAAGTGTTACATCTGTGACAGTGCGCACCATATGGCGAAAGAGTGCCCCCAGAGGCTCCAGAAGCACACTGCAGCGCTGGCAACTGTAACAGCAGAGGTGCAACCAGGGGAGCAGCTTCAGGGAAACGACAGTGCCTGGCTGGAAGCAGAGCTACTGGGGCTCAGCCAGGCGGATCTGTAGACAAGCCCCCAGCATCACTGCAGAGCGTGGACCCTTTGCCTCCCAAACCGGCAGTTCTGCTCACAGCAACACTCCAGTTGCCTGATGGGAGACTCCTCGAGGTTCCAATAACGATCGATTCGGGAAGCAACGCCGACTTCATGGGACTGCAGTTCGTTAAGCAGCACAACATGGCGCTCCTGCCTGCAACGACGCCTCTGAACGTGGTCACGGTGGACGGCAGGAAGTTGCTGGGGGGGCAAGTGGTGCAGCAAACCCCTCCCATGATGATGCAGATTGGCAACCATCGAGAGCTTATTAGTTTCAATGTCACCCACTTATCGGACACACCCATCGTGTTAGGCATGAGTTGGCTGGAGAGGCACAGTCCCGCGGTTGCGTGGTACCAGAGGCAGATCAACTTTTGTTCATCGTATTGTGCTCAGCATTGCTTTCAGACCGATCAGGGAGGAGAAGCTGAGCAGCCATTGCATCTGAGTATGGTGCAAACAGTGCCTCACAAGTACCAGGACTTCTTGGAGGTTTTCTGTGAGAAGGAAGCTGACAAGTTGCCGCCTCATAGACCTTACGACTGCGCGATTGATTTAGTGCCAGGGGCGCAATTGCCTGCTGCCAAGCTGTACTCCATGTCGGAGGACGAAATGCAAGAGCTTCGGGAGTTCATAGACCATAACCTCAAGCGCGGTTTCATCCAGGAATCTAAAGCAGCGGGAGGCAGCCCTGTTTTCTTTGTGAAGAAGAAGGACACGCCCCAAAAAAGGCTTATAGTGGATTACAGGTTCATCAACAGCTTGACTAAGCCCAAAGCTTTCCCCATGCCCAAGATTGACGACCTTTTAGCGACCGTCAGGAGGGGCAAGATTTTCACCAAGCTGGACCTACGTGGAGCTTACAATCTCATCCGCATCCGGAAAGGAGATGAGTGGAAGACCGCCATGTTCACCCCTCTGGGCACATACGAATACAGAGTCATGCCTTTCGGCCTCCAAAATGGCAGCCACGTTTTTCAAGCATTTATGCACCACGTGCTAGCAGGTCTCCTCTACAAAAAGTGTGTCTGCTTTCTCGACGATATCCTGATTTTCTCGGAATCGCCGGAGGATCACGATAAGGACGTGAGGGAGGTCCTGCAGAGGCTGAAGGAACACAGGCTGTACGCCAAGTTGGAAAAGTGCCAGTTTGATGTCAGAGAGGTTGATTTCCTTGGCTACAAGTTGTCCGACGAGGGACTGGCCATGGACAGGGCTAAGGTTCAAGCGCTGTTGGACTGGAAAAGCCCTCGAAATCGGAAAGAGGTCCAGAGGTTCATCGGCTTTGCCAATTTTTACCGCAAGTTTATTAAAGGTTTTGCGAACGCGACGGCGGCGATCACTGACACCCTCAGTTCCAAGAAGAAGAAGTTCGTCTGGCCCGAACAAGCGGAGCGGTCCTTCCGGACGCTTAAGGGTCTTTTCGCCTCCGAAGAGCAGCTGCTCCACGTGAATCCCGGCAGACCCATGCGGGTAGAGACCGATGCGTCGGATAGAGCGGTTGGGGCCGTTCTTTTGCAAGAGGATTCACAAGGCAACTGGCGACCGGGTGCGTTCTACTCCCGGAAGCTCAGCAAGACGGAGCGCAATTATACCATATGGGACAGGGAGTTGTTGGCCATTCATGCAGCTTTCAAAGCGTGGCGACACTTCTTAATAGGAGCCAAGCACACGGTGCAGGTCCGCACGGATCACAAGAACTTAGAGTATTGGCGGACGGCTAAGTTGCAGACCCAGCGACACATGCGCTGGGCGGAGTTCTTTGCGGACTTCGACTTCAAAATAGAATACATCCCAGGAGACTCCAATGTTATTGCAGACGCGCTGTCCCGAAAGCCGCAATACTTGGAGGAAGCAGCTCCAATCGCAGCAAAGCACATTTTCGCACCGCAGGCGTGGACGTGCGCTACCATCGCAGTCGACCTGGACGCGGTGCGACGCGCGTTGCAAAGGGATCAGTTTGCACAGTCTAAGATGGAGGAGCTACGCGGAGGGTCGCGACACAACGATGAGTTTCAATTACAAGATGGACTTTTGACTCGTAAGGGTGCCCTTTACGTGCCCACCGACGATCTTCGAGCCAAGGTTCTGCAACAGTTGCATGACGCCCCTAGTGCAGGCCATTTCGGCAAAGAAAAGACGATGGAGTTGGTGGCTAGAGACTTTTGGTGGCCCCAGATGAGAGGAGAGGTGGCGGACTACGTCGCCAGGTGTGATATCTGCCAGAGGTCCAAACCAGTGCACCAGAAGCAGGCGGGATTGCTAGAACCGCTGGAGACACCGCAGCAACCATGGGAGAGGGTAGCGTTGGACTTTGTTACAGACCTGCCCAGCTCCAGAGGTAAGACGGCGGTGTTAGTGGTGGTGGACTTGTTCACCAAGATGGCGCACTTCATCCCTTGTGCCAAGGTGGCGACGGCAGAACAGACCGCAAAGCTCTTCATCGATCACGTCTTCAGAGTGCATGGACTTCCGCAGTCCGTCTTGTCCGACAGGGGGCGCCAGTTTGTTTCCACTTTCTGGCGAAAGCTTCTGGGCATCTTGCACGTCAAAATCAACCTGACATCGGCGAGGCATCCACAAACCAACGGTCAAGCGGAGAGGGTCAACGCGATCATGCAGCAGTACCTGCGGTGCTACGCCAACCAGCGACCTGCGGCGTGGGTGGACTATCTGCCGATGGCTGAATTCGCCTACAACAACACGAAACACGCTTCCACCGGGGTGACGCCTTTCTTCGCGAACAATGGCCGTCATCCCAGAACCTTCCCGAGATTTGCGGCACCAGGAGGGGGGGGGCCTCAAGATGCCGACCAGTTTGCAGCGGAGTTGCAAGAGGTGCACGAGGAGCTGCGGAGACATTTGGAGCTGGCAAAACAGGCGTATAAGGTGCAGGCCGATAAGCACAGGAGGGCGGGAGAGGACATCCAGGTTGGGGACTGGGTGTGGTTAGCAGCCCACGCGATGCCGGCCAGGTCATTGGCCAAGAAGAAGTTAGGACACAGGCAGCTAGGGCCATATCAAGTTGAGGCTAAGATCAATCCGGTGGCTTTTCGTATAGCCCTTCCGGAAGGTTCCAGGGTGCACCCGGTCTTTCATAGGTCGGTGCTCACTCCCTACAAAACCCCACACAGGTTTCAAGAGTCAGGAGCACCCCCAGAGCCACGTAGGAGGGCGCCTGAGAGGGGGGAATCGCCAAGACCAGAACCTCTTAACGAGGTCACAGAGATACTGGACTCGAGATGGGGGGAGGAGGGAGTTGAATATTTTCTCGCCAGGGAGGGCACACCAGCCGCTGCTAATAGTTGGGTGCCAGGCTACGAGTTAGACGAACCCCTTTTGAAAGAAGAGTTCCATGCACTTTTCCCGCATAGACCCATGCCAGCTGAGTACTTTGATGACTGGCTTTTCACACCCACATTGTCAGATAGCACGTTCAGGGGTTTCTCTTCCCCCGAGGAAAGAACACCAGAATCAAGCCCGCCCAGGGGATCGTGCTCGGGGGTGGACACGGAAACCCCTTATTGGTGGGAGGAGCAGCCAGAGGAGGAATGGCGTAAGAGGTGGCTGATAGGTCCTTGGCGGGCAGCACCGGAGGAAGTAGCGATGGAAGCAGAGACTGAGAAGCATTTGGGGGAAGAACCCGACTTCGAATACACTTACACAGAACTGCCAGCAGAGAACATTGACGTAGACGACCTGTATCCTGAGCCTACCCCCGAAGAGCCGCAGTTTCCACAACCGGTCCCCGGCGAGCGGGAGGGGGGAAGGGGGGGCTTCGAGGGGGGGATGGATGTCAGGGTCTCTGGGAGAGAGGAGGAGATGACAGAGGAGACGGAGAGCGAGTGGGAGGAGGGGCAGAAGGATGAGGAAGAAGATGACGGAATTCTGAGGGAATCCACGAGTCTGAGCAGCGAGTCAGAGGATTCTCAAAAGGGGGTTACCTTAATCAAGCAAAGGGGAGGAGAAGGGAGAAGCGGAGAGGAGCCCAGTGGAAGACAGAGGAAGCAAGAGACGTCTCAGCCGGAACGGAGTAAAGGGGGTGGAGTCGTCAGCCTCTCGGAGGGAGCAGGATTAGGAGAGAACAGAGAGAGGGGGTTGGAGCAGGGTGTTCAGCCGGAAAGGGTGGAGAGCAGAGCAGGGGGTGGTGTAGCGGTCGAAAGAAAGGTCAGCAGCAACGTACGCGCGCCAAGTTCAAACGTAGAGGCGCGCGGAAGTGGAGAGAGCTCAGGGGAGGAGCCCGGCCCTAAAGCCAGAAAGAGGGGGGAAGAGGCGGCAGAGGATTCAGCCTCAGGCGAGTCACGGAGAGAGGGAACCCAGGGGGGCAGGAAGACCCTGCGGAAAAGAAAGGAGAGGAAGAGGTGGTCTAGAGCCAGGCTATTAAGTTGGTGCGGAAGAGGGGAGGAGTCAGAGGGGACTTCAGCGGTCTAACGTGGCAGACGTACGGCCACAATGCTGAACTGTATGAGAAGCAGAAATCTTCAATAAACTTTTCCTGTAAATAAGCTGCAACGGAGTGAGGTCTCTTGTGAGCTGGGACCAGACCTGGGTGGCCGTGACAGCGGCGTACACACTCCTCCTCTCTATTTTATCCTCGCAGAAACCCTGAAGGTTAGGCTGAGAAATAGTGACTGGCCCAAGGTCAACTGGTGGACTTGAAGACTGTCGGACTTGCATTCGACCGAGCTACTCCTCCGGTCGAGTCCTCCGGCGGTGATTAACGACCTGAGCCTTTGATGAGGCTGCAGGCACGTTCCCTCATTACGCAGAGTATACAGCAGCAGAAGAAGACGAGAAATGTATGAGCTACTTTCCTACATTTTATTTCTAACTACGCAGGACAGAAAAGAAAATACATCTGTTCTCTGTGAAAGCAGAGAACCAACTAGAACAAAGAAAACAGAGTCTTGTGACTCCAAACACTGCACAGTGGCAATAAACAGAAACCTAACAAAGACCAACCCTGGTCTCCCAATTCCTAGCACAGAACAGTGGTACCTCGGGTTACAAACTTAATTTGTTTGAAGTCCGTTAATATATATATATATAAGCTTTTTTTAACATATCATTTTCAACAGTAATTAAACATATTTTAACATCTTATTCAATTTTTTGACTTCCATCAATCCTGTCTGAAAATTTTCCAATCTAATCTCTCAGTATGCATTTCTTATCTTCCCTATTACATTTCAAACTCATAACCAATATCTCTTATCTTTTTCTACTTTGTAACACTTCGTATATTTCTCCTTACAAAACTTCTTGTAGTCCTACTAGCGTAATTTGTTGGTTACAGTTGCTCTTCAAATAATTCATATACTTCTTCCAATCTTCTGTAAATCTCTGGTCCCACAGGTTTCGAATCCTTCCTGTCATTTTGTCCAGTTCTGCATAGTCCATTAATTTCGTCTGCCATTCTTCTTTTGTCAGAATTTCTTCTTTCCATTTCTGAGCTAACAATAATCTTGCCGCAGTTGTTGCATATAAAAACAATTTAACATCTTGCCTATTAATGTCCTGACCTATAATACCAAGTAAAAATGCTTCTGGTTTTTCTGGTTTTCCTAGCCCAGTACAGTGGTACCTCAGGTTACGAACTTAATTCGTTCTGGAAGTCTGTTCTTAACCCGAAGCGTTCTTAACCCAAGGTATGCATTACCTACATAGGCCTCCCGCGGCCCCGGAAGCGAATTGCGTTCGTATCCCGGGGCAAAGTTCGCAACACGGGACACCTACTTCCGGGTTTGTGGAGTTAATAACCCGAAGCGTTCGTAAGCAGGACTGTTCGTAACCCGAGGTACCACTGTACTCTAGCACACTGGAGAATCCCATTCTTGACTCACTGCACTCCCTGGGCTTGCCAACTTTGCTACTGCCTATATGCCATAAACTTTGAAAAGAGCTTCTGGATTTTCTCACATGCTGTAATTTGTTCCCCAGCCATAAAAGTTGAAAGAATTTGATGTCTTTTTATCTTCATCTTTTATTGATATTGATTTCTTCCTAAATTTACTTATTTTGAAACCTAGGCTGGGCTAAGCTGGACCGACATTCTGGTCAACCCTGCTTAAACTGTTTATCATTTATACTTTGCTGGATCCCACTTTCAATTAAAGTACGCTGCATTAACATTCAGATGCTACTTTGCTTGGCAGATCCCAGCAGCCGTGTCCTGAGGGGTTGTGTCCATCATAAAGAAATATATTCCTGCCACTCACTAGTCAAAACTGTGAGCATTTTATTCCTCTTTCAATTAATCAAACAGTTCCAGCTGGGAAACTGGGAGCAAAATCTTTAAAGCAGATCTGGTTTATTGGAGCAGATTGTGTTCCGAGCTGTTGTTCAATGAAAGCAGCCAGATTTCCCTTTTATGCAGATTTTTTTGGTGAGTGTTGAAAAATAAAATAAAATGCTAGTTCGGTGCCTACTCACATTTATCTTCTACCACAAACATTTTTCATTCTGAACCCTAACGACAAAATGTTATATAGCAAAGAACCGTCTTACCCATAGTCTGAATAATGGCCCCTTGGCTTATTAATAAAAGATAATGAGGTAGATATTTCTAACAGGATAGCTTTTTTTAAGAACAATTTAAGCAAACAGGAGCTTTTCATCTTGCAGCTAATGTTCATTCAGACTTTCAAGTCTTTTGAGTCATGGGATATCTCCACATAGCTGCTATTGTCCAGGTGGGATCTAGTCACATACTCTCAAATTCAGGTTGCATTGTGATGGGAGATATCCTGCTTCCTGTAGTCACAGTAGCCAACCAGATGCCTGTGGAAAACCAGCAAGCAGGATTTGAGCACAAAGAACACTCATCCAGAAGGCCAGTGTGGTGTAGTGGTTAAGAGTGGTAGACTCGTAATCTGGGGAACAGGGTTCGCTTCCCCGCTCCTCCACATGCAGCTGCTGGGTAACCTTGGACCAGTCACAGCCCCACTCACCTCACAGAGTGTTTGTTGTAGGGGAGGAAGGGAAAGGAGAACGTTAGCCACTTTGAGACTCCTTCGGGTAGTGATTAAGCGGGATATCAAAGTCTTCTTCTTCTTCTTCTTCTTCTTCTTCTTCTTCTTCTTCTTCTTCTTCTTCTTCTTCTTCTTCTTCATCCGTGCTGCAGCTTCCAGCAACTGGCATTCAGAATTGTTTGTTTGTTTGTTGTTTGTTTGTTTGTTGCTTGCTTGCTGCCTTGCTTACTTACACCCCAACCATCTGGACGGGCCTCCTCAGCCACTCTGGGCAGCTCCCAACAGAATATTAAAAACATGATAAAACATCAAACATCAAAAACTTCCCTAAAGAGGGCTGCTTCCAGGTGTCTTCTAAAAATCAGATTGTTGTTTATCTCCTTGACATCCGATGGGAGGGCGTTCCACAGGGCAGGCATCACTACCGAGAAGACCCTCTGCCTGGTTCCCTGTAACCTCACTTCTCACAGGGAGGGAACCTCCACAATACCCTTGGAGTTGGACCTCAGTGTCCAGGCAGAATGATGGAGGGTGGAGACACTCCTTCACGTAATATAATAATAATTTCTTATTTATACCATGCCCATCTGGCTGGGCCTCCCCAGCCACTCTGGGCGGCTTCCATAGAAACCAAAAATACACTAAAATATCACACGTTAAAAATTTCCCTGAACAGGGCTGCCTTAAGATGTCCTCTGAATGTCAGGTAGTTGTTTATTGCTTTGACATCTGCTGGAAGGGCGTTCCACAGGGCGGGCGCCACTACCGAGAAGACCCTCTGCCTGGTTCCCTGTAGCTTTGCTTCTCGCAATGAGGGAACCGCCAGAAGGCCCTTGGTGCTGGACCTCAGCGTCCGAGCAGGACGATGGGGGTGGAGACGCTCCTTCAGGTATACTGGACCGAGGCCGTTTAGGGCTTTAAAGGTCAGCACCAACACTTTGAATTGTGCTCGGAAACGTACTGGGAGCCAATGTAGGTCTTTCAAGACCGGTGTTATATGGTCTCGGTGGCCGCCCCCAGTCACCAGTCTAGCTGCCGCATTCTGGATTAGTTGTAGTTTCCGAGTCACCTTCAAAGGTAGCCCCACGTAGAGCGCATTGCAGTAGTCCAAGTGGGAGATAACCAGAGCATGCACCACTCTGGCGAGACAGTCCACAGGCAGATAGGGTCTCAGCCTATGTACCAGATGGAGCTGGTAAACAGATTTGACCTGTGCCTCCATGGACAGCTGTGAGTCCAAAATGACTCCCAGGCTGCGCACCTGGTCCTTCAGGGGCACAGTTACCCCATTCAGGACCAGGGAATCCTCCACACCTGCCCGCCTCCTGTCCCCCCAAAACAGTACTTCTGTCTTGTCAGGATTCAACCTCAAACTGTTAGCCGCCATCCATCCTCCAACCGCCTCCAGACACTCACACAGGACCTTCACCACCTTCACTGGTTCTGATTTAAAAGAGAGGTAGAGCTGGGTATCATCTGCATACTGATGAACACCCAGCCCAAACCTCCTGATGATCTCTCCCAGCGGCTGCATGTAAATGTTGAAAAGCATGGGGGAGAGGACAGAACCCTGAGGCACCCCACAAGTGAGGGCCCAGGGGTCTGAACACTCATCCCCCAGCACCACTTTCTGAACACGGCCCAGGAGGAAGGAGCGGAACCACTGTATGACAGTGCCCCCAGCTCCCAGCCCCTCCAGACGGTCCAGAAGGATGTTATGGTCGATGGTATCAAACGCCGCTGAGAGATCCAGCAGAACTAGGAAACAGCTCTCACCTTTGTCCCTAGCCCGCCAGTGCGACCAAGGCAGTTTCAGTCCCATGATGAGGCCTGAATCCTGAGTGGAAGGGATCCAAATGGCCCGCTTCTTCCAGGTATACTGCCTGAGGGTATAGTTCATTGGTAGAGCGTTTGACTGCAGAAGCATTATTGCCTCCAACTGTGGAGGTAGAGCATAGCCATCATGACTAGTAGCCATTGATAGATGGAACTCTGCATCTCAGGAGCAGCTTCGGAGGGAGTTGGGGGCTTGCAGCGCAATTAGGCATGTGCACTGCACTTGCTACGTGGCTCAGCTTGGGGCTTTTCTCCTGGCGCTGCTTTTACCCACTCAGACGAGTGGCGGTAATGGAACAACTCCATCGGCTGCAAACAACAATTCAAGTCCAACGTCCGCACCACTTAGCACACTGAACAATACCACCACCAAGGCATATGGAAGTGCTCTTCAGTCAACTTCTGGCCTCTTCATTCTCACAATCTCTCTTAAGAAACCCTGGCTGGGAAATTTCCACCATTCCCTACCCAGTGCCCTGAACCATCTGAGATGGCTAGACCTTCCTATCCCAGCATGGAAAAGAACCACAGAATACCTGCATCAAGTCAGTGCAGTTTACGCTACAGTTCAGTTACTGGTACCAATTGGACTGAGAGTCTCATAAGAGCACCTGATGACCCAAAGCCATTTCCGCTGAAAATCAACCCTATGACCATTCAAGATTTGGAAGGCAGTGGGGTGGGCGCCAGTCTTCAACAGCTGAAATTGGAAATACAACACAAAGAAGTACAACTTGACTGGCCGTGGATAATGACTACCATGAAATGCATATGAGAGAGATCATGAAGATATGCAAAATAAGGACTCTTTAATTTGAATGAAATTGAAGCTTTGAAAACCACTAGAAAATACAAATGGCGCTGGTTCAGTTAACTCAGTTTTGTATACAGTGGTACTTCGGGTTACAGATGCTTCAGGTTAGAGACGCTTCAGGTTACAGACTCTGCTAACCCAGAAATAGTTCCTCGGGTTAAGAACTTTGCTTCAGGATAAGAACAGAAATCGTGTGGCGGAAGCGCAGCAGCAGTGGGAGGCCCCATTAGCTAAAGTGGTGCTTCAGGTTAAGAACAGTTTCAGGTTAAGAACAGACCTCCGGAACGAATTAAGTATGTAACCAGAGGTACCACTGTATAAGGATGTATCCAGCAGAATAGAGTAGTAGCCATTGATAGGCTTCTTCTCCATGAATTTCTCCAATCGGCTTTTATAGCCATCCAGGTTGGTGGCCAACGCTGCCTTAACTGTGTGAAGAACTACTTTCTTTTATCTGTCCTGAATCTTCCAGCATTAGAGGACCACGAGTTCTCGTGTGAGAACACTCACTTTGATGTGACATCATCTAACTATACAGTCAGAATGGATGCTCGCTAAATAGCCAATGCCATCTAATTACCCACAAACAGATCGGGATGAATGCTCAATAATCAGGTCATCTGGAAACGCTCTTGGGATACATACAACCTACAGGAATGTTGTTCCTGTTGTGTCCCTTGCTTCGGCTAATTAGTCAGAACATCATAGGGTGGAATAGGCCAACTGGTTTTATGCGCAGATGTTCCCCACCCCCAATTAATGCAGCTGTCTCGTTCTGCAGATGCTTTTGAAGACATCAACTGTAGTGTCTGCAAAAGACCAAGAGAGCATTTTGCAGGGCGGCCAGGTATGAATCCCAAGGTGGAAAAAGACAGGCGATCAAGTAGATATGCGTTTTGAAGAAACCCTTTATTGAGGAGAAATGTTAGTGTTTCTTAAAAAGTGCTCAGGAAAGGTTTTCTGCCACCATTCATCTCCCGTTGACATGCTTCTGCACAACCTTGTTGTTCTGCACAACCTTGTAGACCCTCTGGGAAAAATGACCTTGGGGTAAGCAATCTGCATCTGGCAAGATTGGCAGCCTGGTGGAAGAAAAAAAAAAGGATTGTGATAAGATAAACATATTAGATAAGGAGGGATTAAGTAGAGCCCAGTTGCCCATCAACTTCAAGGTCACCTTGGCATTGCCCAAGATCCGTTAAGGGTCCAATCCACAAATCCAAATAAGGACGGAGCGCTGTACTTCATCACATTCGACTCATCCTTCGCGCCACGCCATCTGCTTGTTGATGACATTTGTATCCTCTCCTGCTACCTCTGGTGCACTTAAGTCTTAAAAAATATATCACCAGGCTTTTAGACATTTTCCATGCTACAGTGTGTGTAGGAGGCAACATTGTCATCAGACACATTTGCTTTGGTAAATTAGCCCAAAGGTAAGCCTCTGCACTGTGGGACACGGGTGGCGCTGTGGGTTAAACCACAGAGCCTAGGACTTGCTGATCAGAAGGTCGGTGGTTCGAATCTCCGCCACGGGGTGAGCTCCCGTTGCTCAGTCCCTGCTCCTGCCAACCTAGCAGTTCAAAAGCACATCAAAGTGCAAGTAGATAAATAGGTACCGCTCCGGCGGGAAGGTAAACGGCGTTTCCGTGCGCTGCTCTGGTTCGCCAGAAGTGGCTTAGTCATGCTGGCCACATGACCCGGAAGCTGTACGCCGGCTCCCTCGGCCAATAAAGCGAGATGAGCGCCACAAACCCAGAGTCAGTCACGACTGGACCTAACAGTCAGGGGTCCCTTTACCTTTACCTTAAGCCTCTGCACTAGGTTTTTTTTTTTAAAAAAAAGGTCACTGACATTTCGATGGTTAAGTCCAATCAAAGGTGACAATGGGGTTGTGGCGCTCATCTTGCTTTCAGGCCTAGGGAGCCGGTGTTTGTCCACAGACAGCTTTTCCAGGTCATGTGGCCAGCATGACTAAACCGCTTATGGCGCAACGGAACACCATGACGGAAACCAGAGTGCACGGAAATGCCATTTACCTTCCTGCCTCAGTGGTACCTATTAATCTACTTGCACTGGTGTGCTTTCGAACTGCTAGGTTGGCAGGAGCTGGGATAGAGCTTACCCTGTTGTGCAGATTTGAACCGATGACCTTCTGATCAGCAAGCCCAAGAGGCTCAGTGGTTTAGACCACAGCGCCACCCGCTCCCAGCCTCTACACTAAAGGAACCGTGGCCCAATATGTCTGCAATGACTCTCCTCTTTGTTTCACATGTAACACATGTTTATTTCATGTGTTATCCCTCTGCCATCCTGGACAAACAAAACAACAGCATACCGTACATATGTGGGGAGAAGACATATTGCACTATTTTCTACATTGCCCACTATACACTGGACCCAGGAGGCGATTTCTCACCTTACCGTTCATACAGGAAAGATGTCCTTTCCCGGCAGAGAAGATCCTGTGGCTTCTTAGCGATGTAAACTTTTCAGTGACTCACAAAGTCGCCCTTTTTGCTCCAGTGGTCAAAAAGATCAGAAATAAGTTGAACTGTAAGGGAGATGAAGATCTAAATGGAGACTTTTATTTGTGACATGGCATCCCTTTACATGTCTTTATTTTTGATTCAGATTTTTGATTCAGATGGCTAGTACAATAAAGTTATTTGAATTGAAGCTATTATGGTTATTTCCTGTGTTATCTGGGCATGGTTGGTGGGGATGTTTGAACGTGAGGGTTGTATGTGGAAGTTTGCTAAGGATGTCCTTGGAAAATGTCACTGAGGCAAATGTGACTGCCTTTGTTTATTTGCTAATTACATTTTATATGAGGAATGTTTATTGTGCTTTTGCATTTGATTTGAATTTGTAATGTTGCAAGGGATACGTTTGAGATAAAATTTTGTTTTCCTATAATTTATCCAGCTTTACAACTGGATCTTTATTGCATTTTGCATTTATATTTATGTTGTATTTGGATATTCTGTAATGTACTATTTGATGTTTTGAGATTATTATATTTAATATAAAGCAGGACAGAAATATTTTCAATCAATCAATCACTGGTGTAAACATTATCTCAGAGGAAACTCTAGTAGTTTATTCCCAACAGAGTGTACACCACTCTGAAGACCCTGTGCTCTGAAGGAGTGATTGTCCTTCTACCATATGTGATGGACATGTCCAGAGATCAGAAAGATCTGGGGACATGATCCATGAAGAAATAAAAAAGTTACTAAGAACTTCACATAGCATAAGACCAGAAAGGTACCTTTTGGGAATACAGTGGTACCTTGGGTTACATACGCTTCAGGTTACAGACTCCGCTAACCCAGAAATAGTACCTCGGGTTAAGAACTTTGCTTCGGGATGAGAACAGAAATCGTGCTCCGGCGGTGCAGCAGCAGCAGGAGGCCCCATTAGCTAAAGTGGTGCTTCAAGTTAAGAACAGTTTCAAGTTAAGAACGGACCTCCAGAAGGAATTAAGTACATAACCAGAGGTACCACTGTATTGAATAGTGATATTTCTAGAGAAAATACTAAATTCTTTCTGTACGTGACATCAGAGGCGAGAATCCTGGTGGCTAAGTACTGGAAGGGTAACTAGGTACCAACCAAAGAGGAATGGTTATGTAAATTATGTGAATATTTGGAAATGGCCAAATTGAATGATATAATAAGACTAAAGGCAATGAATACAATCAAGAAGGAATGGAAGTGCTTGAATGATTATTTAGAAAGACAAGGTTCTAATGTAAAAATTTGGCTGTGTCTAGAATGACCTTGTGAATGGAAAAGGGGAAACATGCATATATATATATATATATATATATATATATATATATATATATATATATATATGCAGGTTTTGGTGTCCTCGGGTGTCTTCCCGTGTAAAAGTTGGGGTGTCTAGGCGACGTTTCGACGAGGTCTCACTCGTCATCTTCAGGCTGGTGCTTTCGGCTTCTTGTTACTGGAACAGAGCAGGATCTCAGTGTTTGAGTTCCTATAAATACTGTTGAGGGGGTGTGGTGTATAGCCTCCAATGTTCTGGGCAGAGAGGAAGTTCCCAGGCTAGTGTGCCTTTTCTTCTTTTGTTCCTTAATTACTTGAGGGATATCTTGAGTGATTTCTTGAGTGATATCCTGAGTACTACTTAGGTGGGTCATTAGGTGTGGATTAGTTGCTAAAGTCTTTGTGTCTTGACCTCTTGAACTTTGTGAAGAGTTTTTCTGAGAAGATGGCTGTACTGCACTTAGTTGTGCTCTGGCTTGGCTTCGTGTATAGGGGCGAGCTGTGGTTTTGTGGCCTGTGTCAGCCAGATCTGTGTAGGGATTGCAGGGGGGTGCAGCATCCGGAGGTGCCACCATGGTTTGGCTACTGGATGGTGTCTGTAATTTATCTGTGGAGAGGGTCTGGGTTTGGGTCTGGTGTGGTTGATTGGTGATGGCGTTCTGTGTGCCTCTGGATCTGGTGTCAGTTTTTGTGGGGAGGGCTAATTTCCAGATGTCTGGCAAGCGGGATGTGTCGTCACGCTTGTTCATGTTGTGAGGGTGTTTCTCTATCTCGATGGCTTCCATGATTATTCTCTTGTGGTGATGTTCCATGTTAAAGAGCAATTTGGAATCTGCAAAATTAATTTCATGTCCTGTTTCTTTCATGTGTTGGAAAAGAGAGGAAGTTTTTTCTTCTTTTTTGACGGCATTCTTGTGTTCTGCGATGTTCCCCACAAAAACTGACACCAGATCCAGAGGCACACAGAACGCCATCACCAATCAACCACACCAGACCCAAACCCAGACCCTCTCCACAGATAAATTACAGACACCATCCAGTAGCCAAACCATGGTGGCACCTCCGGATGCTGCACCCCCCTGCAATCCCTACACAGATCTGGCTGACACAGGCCACAAAACCACAGCTCGCCCCTATACACGAAGCCAAGCCAGAGCACAACTAAGTGCAGTACAGCCATCTTCTCAGAAAAACTCTTCACAAAGTTCAAGAGGTCAAGACACAAAGACTTTAGCAACTAATCCACACCTAATGACCCACCTAAGTAGTACTCAGGATATCACTCAAGAAATCACTCAAGATATCCCTCAAGTAATTAAGGAACAAAAGAAGAAAAGGCACACTAGCCTGGGAACTTCCTCTCTGCCCAGAACATTGGAGGCTATACACCACACCCCCTCAACAGTATTTATAGGAACTCAAACACTGAGATCCTGCTCTGTTCCAGTAACAAGAAGCCGAAAGCACCAGCCTGAAGATGACGAGTGAGACCTCGTCGAAACGTCGCCTAGACACCCCAACTTTTACACGGGAAGACACCCGAGGACACCAAAACCTGCATTCCTGTACCCGTGAAAATCTACGAAAGCATATATATATATATATATATATGGGGACGCGGGTGGCGCTGTGGGTAAAACCTCAGCGCCTAGGACTTGCCGATCGCATGGTCAGTGGTTCGAATCCCCGTGGCGGGGTGCGCTCCCGTCGTTCGGTCCCAGCGCCTACCAACCTAGCAGTTCGAAAGCACTCTTAAGTGCAAGTAGATAAACAGGGACCGCTTACCAGCGGGAAGGTAAACGGCGTTTCTGTGTGCTGCGCTGGCTCGCCAGATGCAGCTTGTCACGCTGGCCACGTCACCCGGAAGTGTCTGCGGACAGCGCTGGCTCCCGGCCTATAGAGTGAGATGAGCGCACAACCCTAGAGTCTGGCAAGACTGGCCCGTACGGGCAGGGGTACCTTTACCTTCAGATAGATAGATAGATAGATAGATAGATAGATAGATAGATAGATGATAGATAGATAGATGAAAATAATACTGAAATACAGATAAAATATGAAATGTGAAAGGAAGCCTATTATTAATATTATTTTGTAAAATAGTGTTTATTTATTGAAATATTATACTTTTCTTTATTCTGTTACTGTCTACTTTTCTTTGCATTTTTCTTCTTTATTCCCCCCCCCTTTATATTATTCTTTATGTCTGGTTTGGTATTGATGTATTTACTTTGCAATTTAAAAAAAGAAAGCTGTGTCCCACAGCTGTGTCTGCCTGGATGCCAGAAGCAGTTTTCAAATGTAGTTTTGAATTTAGAAAGTGGGTTGCAGCTACAGTTGTTAGACAACAAGTGCTTGCATACAGATGTTCATGTCAGTAAGGGGGGGGTACAGTGGTATTGAAATGACCCCCTTCTCTCATCAGTCCAAAATGCCCCCCTTCAAAAAACTGTAATGACACAAGGAGCTTATATGTATCACAATACAGTGGTACCTCGGGTTAAGTACTTAATTCATTCCGGAGGTCAGTACTTAACCTGAAACTGTTCTTAACCTGAAGCACCATTTTAGCTAATGGGGCCTCCTGCTGCTGCCGCACCACCGGAAGCATGATTTCTGTTCTCAACCTGAAGCAAAGTTCTTAACCTGAAGCACTATTTCTGGGTTAGCGGAGTCTGTAACCTGAAGCGTATGTAACCTGAAGCATATGTAACCTGAGGTACCACTGTATTTGTTCAGCTAGCCTTGTATTGTTTTTGCTGGTTATCCAAGTTCTTAGGCAGAAGTCCATCTAATCCTTTTTAGCTGGAGGTGCTAGGGACTGAATCTGCATTCAGAGCAGGAGTTCTAGATTCTAGACAGTGGGTGACATTTATGATATCCTTCCTTACATAATGCAGACTTACACACAATGAAAAGGCATGGCTAATCATAGAATTCTTTGAGTTGGAAGAGACCACAAGGCTCATGTTTTACCAAGAGTCTCATGTTTTTCCAACTGAGCTATCACTCTTGAAGACCTTTTCTCTGATGTGCCATTTTTGTTGTTGCAGGTTACATATGCTAGTTTTCTTCTTACAGTTTGCACTTTTGTGTGACTATAAAAAATTATAGGGAAGCACAGAGGAATTTCCTCAAGAATGGATAGGTTTGATCTTCTTGAAGCCCATGGGGCTCTCAAGAGTCTCCTTATGGTGCTAGAGGAGACTCCTGAGAGTCCCATGGACTGCAAGATCAAACCTCTCCATTCTGAAGGAAATCAGCCCTGAGTGCTCACTGGAAGGACAGATCCTGAAGCTGAGGCTCCAATACTTTGGCCACCTCATGAGAAGAGAAGAGTCCCTGGAAAGGACCCTGATGTTGGGAAAGATGGAAGGCACAAGGAGAAGGGGATGACAGAGGATGAGATGGTTGGACAGTGTTCTCGAAGCTACCAGCATGAGTTTGACCAAACTGTGGGAGGCAGTGAAAGACAGGACTGCCTGGCATGCTCTGGTCCATGGGGTCATGAAGAGTCGGACACGACTAAATGACTAAAGAACAACAACATATGGCAAAAAAGTGTATGCATTTCCAGGCACATTTCTCCCAATATTCGCAGTTGATGTGCAATTTTAACTAATGCATATATAACAACAACAACAACAACAACAACAACAACAACAACAACAACAGAGGAAAGTGGTGCAGTTCACTCTGTCATCTCAGAACTCTACTATCTCATTCATTTGCATGCATAGATCTGATGTGAGTGGTGTTATATTGATGTCTTAACTCTTGCTCATGTTTATCAGACCTGTGAAATATTTGCCTTCTGGCATCACCCAGTGCTCTCAACGACAGCATCTTTCCTGAGGTTTTTCCCTTCTCCCTCTCGTTGTCTTCAAGCTGCAGTGCCACAGAGAACATCAAGCATTTCTTAGAAACAGCTCTCTGAGAGCGGTATTTGACCTCCTTGATTGACCTTGACTTTGACACATACTGTAGCAAAACAATGACCGGTGGGAAACTGAGCCTCTCACAGAGATTTCTTCTCCCCGCTCCAACAGTTCTGCAGGTTGCTCTCCTTATAGTAATTGCTTCATATAAAAGCTGCATCTTGCTCCCTCAAAAAGAGCTCAGTCAATAAGATCCCTTCCTGTCAAAGAGAGACATTAGGAGAGAAGAATCATCCAAGACACACAGAACCATCTGCCAAAAATAATTATATCACTATTCTGTGTAGCCATATCAGGATGCCGGGAAGTTTGTTGTCATAGCATAGAAGTCACTAAGAGGACAACTCTGAAAAGAAGGAAGACAGGACATGATTTCATCAGGCTTCTCGTGATCTCCCAATCCAAGCTTTGTCGCTTTTGTACTCCTAAATGGGAATGCTGAATGATATCTGAACTTAGAAATCTGAACAATTTTCTTCCATTTCTTACAGACCTAGGTGGCGGGGGGGCGGACCAACCCCCTCATCCTGTTTATTGTGGATTGGCTGTGTTGCCTGCTGCTCGAGAAGATGCAGCCAATGAGATGCAGGCAATTTGTTTTAGAATGATTTCCAATTTGGGTGGTAAAGGTCTGGTGGCAGCGTGGATAGGAATCCTGTCATTGTGATGGTCAGTGTCGCAGAGTGATTCTAAGTCAGGGGTTAGCAACCTTTTCCAGCCAAGGGCTGGTCGACCGTCCCTCATACCATGTGGTGGGCCAGACTATATTTTGAGGGGGGGGGATGAAGGAATTCATATGCCCCACAAATAACCCAGAGATGCATTTTAAATAAAAGCACACATTCTACTCATGTAAAAACACGCTAATTCCTGGACTATCTGCGGGCTGGATTTAGAAGGTGATTGGGCCACATCTGGTCCCTGGGCCTTAGGTTGCCTACCCCTGTCCTAAGTCATAGGAGCCAACTCCTAGGGGCCGAGGGAGCTTCGGACCCCACAATAAAAATAATTGAGGGGGCTGGGCCCCCACAAAGTTGATGGGCATTCCCATTTAAATGGTGTGTGCGCACTGCGTCATGTGATCAATGCAGGGCGGGGCTTACCTGGGCCCCCACAATGTTTTTTTCAAGTTGGTACCCCTGTCCGAAGTGGAGGAGGGCAGTGAACTGGCAGGTTACCTGCCCTGCTGGCTTGCACTGGGAGACAATGGAGGATTTTACCTTGGGGGGTGAAGTCAAACTCTTGGAACCACCTGCTGTGGTTGTAGAGACCGATACAGGAGTTGTTTCCTATAACGAAGCATGGTTTTTTTGCCTTGGCATATTTCCATTTTGTAAGGGAAGTAAAACATCAGTGGGTGAGGAATGCTAGGTCCAAGCTGGCGTAGTTCATGAGCCCAGTCAATGAAGGGGCCATTGATGGTCTTGTTCATGAGCCAGTCAATGAAGGGGCCATTGATGGTCTTGTTCTCCAATACGTTTTCTAATTCTCCCCTTAAAGTTGTCCGAAGTTGGTCGCTTTCATTGCAACCCGTGGTTGTGAATTCTCTAGGTTCACTACACACTGTGTTTGAATTATGCCTGCTTCTGGAAAGTAAGCTAGATAGATCTGCAGTAAATGTTTAACATTTTATGAGTCGTCTTTTCAAAACATTTAAACATTGCTCTCAATCCAGAACCTATGAAAACAAGGTCTTTTTGTGTGGATAAGCTCAATATCTCTCCTTGCCTGTTCCTTGCCGAGTTTTCTGTGGGTCAAGGATGATAAGGTAATTTTCTTAAAACTCACCTATTAGCATTCTGCTACAGCCGCAGTTTCATAAAATTGTTCCTACCTAAGTGAAAAAGTAATAAAACTGACTTCTATTATTTATTACGAACCTTTATATCTTTCACATTTATTTTTAAAGCCTTCCCCCTCCCCTGCTTGCCTTTCCCCATGTTTTTCCTAGGATCTTTTATGATCAGGGCAAGGGCAGGATTCTGGCTCTGCAACTCAACTCACCCCAATTCTGAATTTTAAAGGCAATGGGTTTCTGGTTTTCCTTATGCCTTCTTGGCCGGGACAGAAATACACACACACACACACACACACACACACAGACCTTATTACTATGTGGGCTTCAAATACCAAAATGAACTAATTATGTTTTTCTGTCATTTTCCTTTGATGGCTTGCTCTGAATAGAAAAGAACAGAAGCAGCCCAGGATGCAGGCATCTGTCAAAAAACAAACAAAACACATCACCTCTTTGCTAATAAATTTCTGAATCCATTTGTCACGCAGATCGCAGGAAGCGAGGGAAAAGATGAAATGGGGACACGTTCTAAGGGCAACATATATCCAGCTTTAGGAAATGGGCCAATGGTGTTCTCACTCTGCCTCATAGTTGCGTTGAGTCCTTTCATCACTTCGCTTCAGAATGTAGAAGCAGCAAACCCCCATAAACAGTTTGTCATGTAAGCAGTTCCCAAATCCACTATTTCAGGTGTAAAGAGGTAAGGTAAAGGTAAAGGGACCCCTGACCATTAGGTCCAGTCGTGGCCGACTCTGGGGTTGCGGCGCTCATCTTGCTTTATTGGCCGAGGGAGCCGGCGTACAGCTTCTGGGACATGTGCCCAGCATGACTAAGCCACTTCTGGTGAACCAGAGCAGCACACGGAAACACCGTTTACCTTCCCGCCAGAGCGGTACCTATTTATCTACTTGCACTTTGTGCTTTTGAACTGCTAGGTTGGCAGGAGCAGGGACCGAGCAACGGGAGCTCACCCCGTCACCACTCTCAGCCCCATCAGAGGAAGCTGAGGTTGCCTCTGAGTCTGGTAACCCTCCAGCCTCTCCTGAGCTGCAGAGGCTCAGGGCAGAGAGGAGGAGGGAACTAAGTTCCCGCAGGAGGAGTGCTCGCCTCCAGGCCAGGAGAGGCTAGCCACCAGAGGATCAGGGCCGCCCTATGCCTCGGGGCAGATAAAAGCCGGCCAGCCCCAGTCCCAAGTTGCGGGAGCAACATTGCTGGTTGCTAGTTCCTGCCTGAGCTCCTGCCCTGGCTCCCTGCTTGCAAGCCTGTTCCTGACTTCACCCGACTCCCTGCCCTGCACCCAGCTTCAGCTACTATGGACTGCCTCCATGTTGCACCTTTGACCATGGATCGGACTTGGGCCTCGCCTCTCGGGTAACCCACGGGACCAGCAAACCCTTACTAAGAATGGCTGGTAGGTATTAATGTCAGCATCACCCTTGAGCCAGTGCCACCAACTGGACTCATCCACTTCAGCCCCGACTGGGCTAGGCATGCTGGGTAGCACTTCCAGAGACCACCTTCTGGACAGGAACAGGTCAAAGTGCTGTGGACTCACAGCTTAGAGTTGTGAGCACCGGATTCACTCCAACAAGAAGACAGTCGTCGCACAGCAGAGTATAGCAGAGCATAAACGACTCGGGGAGCAGCTCTATAGAATATCTTCTTTATTCTATCTACAACTATAAAACCCAACTATATACAGAGCTAAATGAGGTCTAAACGAAAATGCTGAACTGCACTGAGTGTCTGCAGCTGCTCTTAGCAGCAACCTTATCTATAGACACAATCTCTCTCTAACACTCAGTCTCTCTCTCTCCGACACTTTGATGTGAGGCTGGAGCAGAATAAGTAGTGAGCAGAAAACTGCCCCCTCCTCTCTGGAGAATCAGCAGAGAACATCAGCAGATTCTTGGATATGGGAGGGGTGAAATCTCCTCAATTAACAGACCTACCCAGCATGAATTTGTGTAGGAAGCTTCATGCAACGTTGATTTTGAAGTTTATTCATCATAATTACAGGGAAAGGACAGGGAGAAAGGAGCTGCTACATTGGAAAGGAAAATCAGCCACATTTGAACAGAGGAATGGCCAGGGGAACTTAGCTATTGCCCCTCTGACTGTTTTCTGACACCAATCTCCTCTGCTTCCCTGCCAATGGGGAGCAAAACAGATGGGATTGTCTCTTTCTTCTTCAAGGAAGGGCAGTTACTTGAATCATGGTGACTCAGGCAGTTTCAGAGAGGTTATCTGAGAGACGTTCATATGAAATAATTGATCTGGGTTTCACGTCAGACTAACTAACATGCAGAGCAGCTTGTAGAGGAGGTTTGGTGCAAATTAGCGGGAGTAACAGCAACACATCATCGTGACCCAGTGACATTAATCCAAGCTCCGAAGAGCTCAGTTGTTGCATGGGATGCGACCAACCCCCATCTCCCCAATGGGAACTTTCAAACCGCAGAGAGTAGGTGGATTGCTCCCACAGTATGTAACCCTTCCCTGAAACCAGCTTCTGTTCTAATGGGCTGGAAAGCAGCTTAATGTAATGACAACCTTTAAAAACCGCTAAAAACAAGCAGGTTAAATGCATGGATGAACATATCTTAAGGAAAAGTCAGCAGGGACTGTGTAAAGAAAATTATCACACCCACATATGATAGAGTTTTTTTTTGAAAATGTCAGCAGGCATTTCTAGGGTTGTGTTGATCGTTTGCACAGAGTGTTGTTACAGATGCTAGCCAGCCGTTCTTTGACTCGACAGATTGCTGGTTAATAGTCCCAAGACGTTCGGTTGCTGTTTCTGCACTGGGAGCTAATAGCAAGGAGATGGTCTCATGATAGGGGTGTGTGTGTTTGTGTGTGTGTGTGTGTGTGTCCTATGGAAATACAAATATAAACATATATGATCTAGTTGAGATTCCTGTACTGCAAGGTGACCCTCACAATCTCTTCCGCCTCTACCTTTCAATGATTCTATGATAATTGGCCCACAACATTTTACTGCCCGAAGCGGACAGCTCATTGTATTTCTTCTCCCCAAATCAAGGTGTACAGAGCCCAAGACCGGTTTAGTTATTTCAGTACCTGAAGCAGAAATCTCACAAAAGCCTCTCTCCCCTCCCTGGCAGTACAAATAATAATAATAATTACAGCAATAAATAGCCAAATAACCAATTATAACAATTCCATAACCAAGAATTTGCTGCCCTTTCATTGACATGGATGTTCGAGGCAGAGTGCCTAAATGACAGAGACATCATAAATGTTATACAAAACTCGATACATAACATGATGAAAGTGGGCAAGTGTTAAATGTAGTATTATTGGATGTGTAAACACTGTACAGTCATCCATATCCTGAAAAGGGGGCCTTTGAATGAGATAACCCATGAGAGGTTGGGGAAAGGGACGAGACTCCAGCTGAGGGCAGGCAAGTGTGTGTGTTTGTGTGATTTGTGTGTTTCTAGTTGGTGTCAGTCCAAATTGATGGTGCAGCCTTTGGGGCTACCAAGAGATGGATGAGAAACTCAGCTCAATTCATATTTTAATAATAATAATAATAATAATAATAATAATAATAATAATAATAATAATAATAATAAATTTATTATTTATACCCCACCCATCTGGCTGAGTTTCCCCAGCCACTCTGGGCGGGTTTCCAATCAAGTGTTAAAAACAATACAGCATTAAATATTAAAAACTTCCCTAAACAGGGCTGCCTTCAGATGTCTTTTAAAGAGAAGATAGCTGCTTATTTCCTTCACATTTTGTTTCATTTTCATTTAAAGGTGAGCTTGTCTAATTTGCACTTTCGAAATGAAATGTGGCCCGAATCACAGCCAAACCAATTTTGAAATTCACGCTTCTCCAAATTTTGCAGCGTAGTTCTTCGGCCACGTAACACATACACAAATGGGTATTCCAAAGGAAAGTGTGCAGAAACATGCATATATTACTGAAATAATATCCAAATGCAACATATTTGAGAAGGTTGTTTCTGCAGATATGTGTATTTTAGGCAAAATTGCCTCGAAACGTGGAGTATATTTAGGAGAATTTTGCACTAACGATAGCGAATTTTCAAGGGGACTCTTTTTTTAAAAAAAAAACAACAATTGTGGGAAAGTGGAGAATTGAACTTACGTATGGAAAAAGGAAACACTGAGCTAAACTGACATTGACTGATTTGCCCATCTCTCGGGCTACCGCAGCTGCTCTCTGGGGGAATCTTCCGCCTTGCAGGAGCTCCTCTTTGCCTCAAGTTCTACACCTGTAATAGCTTTATTTACAAATATACAAGCAAAGACACCTGAAGTCTCCAGCTCTATCTCATTCAAAAGCAAATAAATCTAGCGAAGCCGCCTGGGGAATCTCTCGCTGCTTGGGGAAGTGGGGAGCGTGCAACTGTATTTTGAGAAGCTTTTGAAGGTTTCTCTCACGGAAAACACCTTTCGAAAGCTAAGCAGGCGCATTATTAAAAGAAGAAGAACCGTTTACCGGAGGTAGAGAAGCTGATGGACATTCTCCTTGTGGAGAAGAACATCCCCTCCCTAACGCTCACCAAATTGGAGGATAATGGGGGTGGAGCGGAAACTTTCGGAGCGCAGGGGTGCTGCATCCACTTCTCAGTATTTGGTGCTCTTTTATGAGATGATGTGAAATACCCAAATGCAACGCTCTACTCTCTATTCATGGGACGCGGGTGGCACTGTGGGTTAAACCACAGAGCCTAGGACTTGCTGATCAGAAGGTTGGCGGTTCGAATCCCCGCAACGGGGTGAGCTCCCGTTGCTTGTTCCCAGCTCCTGCCAACCTAGCAGTTCGAAAGCAAGTCAAAGTGCAAGTAGATAAATAGGTACCACTCCAGTGGGAAGATAAACGGCGTTTCCGTGCGCTGCTCTGGTTTGCCAGAAGTGGCTTAGTCATGCTGGCCACATGACCCAAAAGCTGTACGCCAGCTGCCTCGGCCAATAAAGCGAGATGAGTGCCGCAACCCCAGAGTCGGTCATGACTGGACCTAATGGTCAGGAGGCCTTTACCTTACTCTCTATTGAGTCACTCGTCTTTATCAGCCCAAACATTGTTATTGGCAATTAGTCTGTTCAGGAGCATTCTCTCTCTCTCTCTCTCTCTCTCTCTCTCTCTCTCTCTCTCTCTCTCTCAAAAAGGTTTTTAAGGGTTTGTCAACAAATATATCAAATGATTTTTTATATAAACATGGTAGATTGTAGTCACTGTTGCAGGTAGCGTTTGCAATGCTTGCAGTTCACTTTGGGATGGATGGAGGGATCTTCTGTCCTCCTGCATGTGCCTCCTTTTGATGTGTCCCCCAAAAAACATTGGAGCATGAATAGCTACCACCCTGCTCTGTTTCAGTCATGCTTTCTAGAAGCCTTTCCTGGTTTCCCCTGGTTGTTATTTTTTTTACTTGTTTAGCCATATCCAGCTCTTCGTGACCCCCTGGACCAGAGCACGCCAGGCACTCCTGTCTTCCACTGCCTCCCGCAGTTTGGTCAAACTCATGCTGGTAGCTTCGAGAACACTATCCAACCATCTCATCCTCTGTCGACCCTTCTCCTTGTGCCCTCCATCTTTCCCAACATCAGGGTCTTTTCCAGGGAGTCTTCTCTTCTCACGAGGTGGCCAAAGTCTTGGAGCCTCAGCTTCAGGATCTGTCCTTCCAGTGGGCACTCAGGGCTGATTTCCTTCAGAATGGAGAGGTTTGATCTTCTTGCGGTATGGAAGTGAGAGCTGGACCATAAAGAAGGCTGATCGCCAAAGAATGGATGCTGTCAGAGCCACCCGTCTGGTCCCAGCTCACAAGAGACCCAACTCCAATCCGGTTTATTTACAGAAGGTCTTTATTGAAGATCATGGTTGCGTTTACATTCCATCTTTGTGACTCTACGTCTGTAACGTTAGACCGCTGAAGTACCCTCTGAATCCGTACCGCCTCGGCACCAATTTAAGAGGCTTGTGCTGGACCACCTCTTCCTCTCCTTCCTTTTCCGCAGGGTCTTTCTGCCCCCCTGGGTTCCCCCTCGCCGGGACTCACCCGAGGCTGAATCCTCTGATGCCTCTGCCCCCCTCCTTCTCGCTTTGGGGCCGGGCTCCTCCCCAGGGCTCTCCTCACTTCCGCGCGCCTCTACATTTGAACTTGGCGCGCGTATGTTGCTTCTGACCTTTCTCTCGACCGCTACACTGCTCCCGGTGCTACTCTCCACCCCCTCCGGCTGAGCGTCCTGCTCCGATCTCCTCCCCCTGTCTCCTTCTTGCTCTGCTCCCTCTGACACACTGGTAACTCCACCCCCTTCACTCCGTTCCGGCTGAGAAGCCGGCTCCTGTGTCCAACTCCTACTGGGGCTTCTCCCTTCGCTCCCCTGCTCCTCACTGCTTCCCCCTTGGCCTCCCTTTGGTCTGACCAGGGGGGCTCCCTTCTGGGAGTCCTCTGACTCACTGGACAGACTCATGGACGACCTTTGGTCATCGTCATCCTCCTCCTCATCTCTCTGGGATTCTTCCCCCTCGCTCTCTGTCTCCTCCCCCATCTGCTCTTCTCTCCCTGAAACCCTGACAGATACGTTTGAATTATGGTGCTGGAGGAGACTCTTGAGAGTCCCATGGACTGCAAGAAGATCAAACCATAGCTTTAACTATACGGACCATTGCCGGCAAGGTGATGTCTCTGCTTTTTAAGATGCTGTCTAGGTTTGTCATTGCTTTTCTCCCAAGAAGCAGGTATCTTTTAATTTCGTGACTCCTGTCACCATCTGCAGTGATCATGGAACCCAAGAAAGTAAAATCTCCACATGCAACTGCTGGGTGACCTTGGGCCAGTCACGCTTCTGTGAAGTCTCTCAGCCCCACTCACCTCACAGAGTGTTTGTTGTGGGGGAGGAAGGGAAAGGAGAATGTTAGCCGCTTTGAGACTCCTGAAGGGGAGTGAAAGGCGGGATATCAAATCCAAACTCTTCTTCTTCTTCTTCTTCTCACTGTCTCCATTTCTTCCCCTTCTATTTGCCAGGAGGTGATGGGCCCAGTGGCCATGATCTTCGTTTTTTTGATGTTGAGCTTCAGACCATATTTTGTGCTCTCCTCTTTCACCCTCATTAAGAGGTTCTCTAATTTCTCCTCACTTTCAGCCATCAAGGTTGTGTCATCTGCATATCTAAAGTTGTTGATATTTCTTCCAGCAATCTTAATTCCAGTTAGGGATTCATCCAGTCCAGCCTTTCGCATGATGAATTCTGCATATGTTAAATAAGCAGGGAAACAATATACAGCCTTGTCGTACTCCTTTCCCAATTTTGAACCAATATCCCCCGGTTACAGATATCAATAATTTTGAAAGACCAATGACAGCCTTATGCCTGCATTTGAAAGTGGGGTCCAGATACCAGGGACAGAGGGTGTCGGCTTTGCCCCCAAACTTCCTGCTTTGCATGGGAAAGGCTAGAGAGGGCTTGGAAGGGCATTTGGCTGAATATGCTCACAAGTATCTCTGTGGCTGTGAATCCTGTGTTATCCTGGTTCCTGATCAGGGGCGCCATCTCCGAGGGGCTGAACCCTTTTAGTCCCTCCCCACAATATTTTTTGGATGGGATCCCAATGTCCAAAAAAATCAGGGGGTGGAGGAGGGCAAGCACAGAGCCTGCTAAGCCATATCAGGGGTCCAGTTAACTCTTTCTTGCGTGCAAGTGTGAGTCAGTATTAGAATGGGAGATGAAAGATGAAGAGGTAAAATCAGTTATGATTAAATGGGCACAAGATGTATCTCACAACATTATGATGGAAGATTGGAAAACTGATTTAAAATTTACAGATTGTTCTCTGTTGAAGGAGAATTACATGAAGATGATGTATAGATGGTACACAACACCAGTGCAGTTAGGGAAAATGTATAAAACTAGTTCAAATATATGTTGCAAGTGTAAGGAAAAGGAAGGGACATTTTATCATCTGTGGTGGGATTGTAATGTAATTTAAAAATTTTGGGAAATGATATACAATGAATTGAAGAAAATGTTCCATTTAACATTTGTTTAAAAACCTGAGGCATTTTTGTTGGGGATTGTAGGGAAAGACTTGCCAAAAAAACATCTTCATATATGCGACAACGGCTGCGAGAGCTCTAATAGTACAAAGATGGAAGACTGAAGAAACCCCAACTAAAGAATCATGGCAAGAAAAATTGATGGGCTATGCAGAACTGGCAAAACTGACATATAAGCTACGGGACAAGGATAACTGACTTTAAGGATGAATGGGAACCCTTTACAAAGTATCTGAAGACGCAACAAAGTGAACTGGACTCCTTGGCCGGTTTTGAATAAACATTCACAAACTTTTTATTGATAATAATCAGCTAAATAGTTTGAGGATCTTTACAACTTTGCAACATGGAGAAAACAGCAGTCTCAGAGAAACCAAAGACTGGAACTGAGGGAAGTCGGGGAGTGGGGGTGGGTGGGTTTTGTGTGGGAGGGTGGGGGGAGGGAGGGAGGAAAAATGGGGGAAAACAAGGATGATATGTTTTTGGATAATATGTCTTGTTTTAATTTTGAATAAAAAAACTTTTTTTAAAAAAAGTGCAAGTGTGAGTCAGTAAAGCCTTTCCTCCTCCCAGGAGGGGAGGGGTTGTGAGCGGGAGACGATTCCCGCATCATGCAGGGGGCGCTCAGCCCCCTGCTTCAACTCCAGGGGCTGGCGCGCCACGCCCCTCCCCGGTTGGGCACCCAATATGGAAGCTCGGCGGGGGCATGGCTTGCCGTTCAAATGCGGCCATGCCAGCCACCCCCGCCACTGCACACACATTTTCTTCAAGTCACCCACCCTCCACTCCCTTTAGATTAGCTGTTCCTGAGACTTTGCTATGGACCTCTGGTTGGTTGCCCTGTTTAGCCAGGGGGCCTGGTAGGAGTTTTTTTCCAATTGGCTAAATTGGCCCGGCCTCTTGGTTCTTTTCGCCTACCTCGTAGCAATCGTCACAACTTTTGTGGTATTTGGTGGTTAGGCATTGGAATGTGTTGTTGGTGTTTCGGGGGACAAGGTGTGGCCATCGCCTTCCCCGACAATTTTGGGTATTCCGCTAAAGGAATCTGGTGGTCGTGGATCCTGTCCGATGCCCGTGTGGCGGGGGGCCATGGCACGACCCTCGGTGACATCAGGAAGAGAGCCTATAGTTGGATTAGCATCAACAGGCTCCACCTTCTGGTGAATAAACCCCCTTTGGGCTCACCCCTCTCCAAGTGGGTGGAGTCTAATGTTCCGTGGTCCAATGCCTAAACCAATACCTTCTCACATGCTGTAATCAATAAAGTTGTGGCCTTTTCCTTACCCATTAACCTTACATACTGTGTCCACGTGTCTTTATTCCCTCAAGTGGGGATCGGGTCCTCGAATCACAACTGTATATTACAACAAAACCACTGTGGCACAGAAGCCACAGTGATGCTTGTGAGCATATTCAGCCAAATGCCCTTACATGCTGCTGTTTCCTTCTGGTTACTCATATCCATAGCCATTGAGCATCTGATCCCGGAGGTAGCAGTTCGTTATCATGACTGTTAGTCCATTTGCTAAAGTATAATGAGAAAAGGAAGAATGTTTTCGATTTAAGGAAGTCTTTGGCAAATGTAGATATCTTTACAGCCCACTGGGATGGATTATGGAACAATGTCAATAGGAATACTGGCTTTTAAATGGTTTTGTATGCTTTATAGAATCTTATTTGTTAAGGTTTGAACAGAATCTTGTTTTATTCCTTGGCTGAAATATTTTTAACGACTTACTCATTACTGTTTTCTAGCTCCCCCTTGGCCTTTATATAAATGTATTTTTAAAGTCCAGCTTTTTGCCAGCACCACGGCCATTAGACACACTTGCAAGTAACATAGTTATCTCCTGGGAGGAAATATTTGCAGGATTTCCACTTCCAAATGTGTTAATGATCTGGAGTGCACTTTCAGGACAGATATACACACACACACAAAGTCAAGCGTGCAAATAAGCTCTCTAATTAGCACCTTGCAACTCAGTTCTCCTCCTTTGGGACGAAACTGATACTTAAATTTGCTGTTTGGCCTTATTTTAACACTTGTGCTGTTAGCACACACTTAGGAATATCACCTAAAATATCTTCACGCTGGTTTCCTTAGTTGTACTTTAATAATAAGTCGCCGAGTGGGGAGAGGTGTTGGGAACATCAAGAAAAAGAAAATCTAGCAAGATTTCCCTCTTTGGTCTTTGTGATAGTTTCTTGATGCATTGAGTCTGAGCATACCATGGTCCGTTTTGGTTTTTCCCCCTTCAATTTTTTTTATTAATTTTCCAAAAAGCTTTAAGACAAACAAACAAACAAACAAACATCCTAGTTATAATTAAACCAATCTTAATAACATTGTTAAGTGACTTGCTCAAACCCCCCTGGTTGAATTTCATTGTATATCATTTTAACAGTTTTCCAAAATCAATTTTCTCAAAAAATTAACTCAATCACTGAACATCTTTCATTCTTTCTAATTTAGCTTTAAACATCTTAATTCCTATCCTTACATATTTAAATCCTAAGCCTATCTAATATTTGCAAGCTTTTCCAATTAAGTTATCCTAACATATTTCGCTAAGTACTCTTTAAATTTCATCCATTCTTCCTGGTACTCCTCCTTCTTCTGGTCGCAGACTCTTCCAGTCAGGTCGGCTAGCTCCGAAAAATCCATCATCTTCATCTGCCAATCTTCCACTGTTGGTACTTCTTGTGTTTTCCAATTCTTCTCTAACAAAATCCTTGCCGCAGTTGTGGCATACAAAAACCATTTAACATCTTTCTTGGGCAATTCCAAAGCTGTTATTCCAAGAAAAAGGGTCTCTGGGTTTCTTAATAGATGTACATTTCAACATTTTTTTTCAGTTCATTATAAATCTTCTCCCAGAAGTCTTTCACCTTGGGGCAGGTCCACCACATATGATAAAAGTTACCTTCTTTTTCTTTACATTTCCAACATAGATTGTCACTATTATGATATATCTTTGCCAATTTTAAGTACCATCTATACATCATTTTCATAATATTTTCCTTTATCACCATACATGCAGTGAACTTGACCCCTTTCCTCCACAACCTTTCCCAGTCTTCAAACATTATGTTATGTCCGACATCTCTTGCCCAATGTATCATCACCGATTTTACTTGTTCATCCTTTGTATGCCACTCCAACGGCCTGTTTTGGATTTTTAACTTGCTCCTGAGAATTCAAGACATGGACTAGCTCTGCAGTTTGCTTCAGCTGAAATCCCAGCCTGGCTTGTACAAGTAAATATAACCCATTCAAACGGTGGTCTGGAACCAGTCAGAAACCATCAGTGAGATTTTGCCCCGTGGGTTTGGCTCGTCTCTAACTATTACCCTTCAAGAAAGATCCCAGAGTCTCTGTAAATACCGCTCTGGAAATGTCAACTCAATATGCTGTAGCCACACAAACAGCAAACAAAGTTATAATCCCACCCCACCAACCTGAGGGAAAAGAAAAGAATGCCTTTGAGTACCCAACACTTTGCTGAGGGTAATTCTTACCTCGTAAGGAATGTAATCAAACCTGGAAAACCTTTTAAAAAGACCAATTTTTGTTGGAGGTCTGGCAAGCTGCTGATGCTATCATCATCATCATTACTATTATTTCAATTTTTTTATTTCATCCTGCCTCCCAAAGGAGCCCTTAGGAAGTGAGCTGCTTCCGCTTCTGCATGTTAGATCAGAAAGTGGTTTATTGATCACCTATTTTTTTAAACCCACCTTCTGCTGAAATGGTATTCAATACAATTTTCAACAGATATGACTTGTACAATTGATGTCGTGGGAGCGGTTTTTTAATAGCAAGCAGCTGAGAACCAGCATAGTCCATCAGATAATCTACAGTGGTACCTCGGGTTAAGTACTTAATTCATTCCGGAGGTCCGTTCTTAACCTGAAACTGTTCTTAACCTGAAGCATCACTTTAGCTAATGGGGCCTCCTGCTGCTGCCACGCCGCCAAAGCACAATTTCTGTTCTCATCCTGAAGCAAAGTTCTTAACCCAAGGTACTATTTATGGGTTAGTGGAGTCTGTAACCTGAAGCATATGTAACTTGAAGCGTATGTAACCCGAGGTACCACTGTATCGGACTTGGGAGTTCCAGATTCAAATCCCGGCTCAGGTTTTTTCTAACCTCCAGTGTCATGGTCTCTGAGCTTCAGTTCCTCAGCTGGAAGGTAAAGGTAAAGGGACCCCTGACCATTAGGTCCAGTTGCGAACGACTCTGGGGTTGCAGCGCTCATCTTAATTTATTGGCCGAGGAAGCTGGCGTACAGCTTCTGGGTCATGTGGCCAGCATGACTAAGCCGCTTCTGGTGAACCAGAGCAGTGCACAGAAACGCCGTTTACCTTTCCGCCGGAGTGGTACCTATTTATCTACTTGCACTTTGACGTGTTTTCGAACTGCTAGGTTGGCAGGAGCTGGGACTGAGCAATGGGAGCTCACCCCATCATGGGGATTCGAACCGCCGACCTTCTGATCAGCAAGCCCTAGGCTCTGTGGTTTAGACCACAGTGCCACCCGCATCCCTTAGATCAATCTATACCACCACATAATCTGTTCAGTTGCCTAATTTAGAGTCCTATAGGATTCCAGTGTGAATGAGTGTGCTTGTCCCAGGTTATATGGTTCATGGAGGCTGCTGCAGTCCAGGGCATGGCATTGCCTTTGCAATAAGTCACAGTTTTGCCACTCAACAAAGGAGGATTGGAACAAAACTAGAATTGGTTGGCTTTCCTTGGCTCTGCCTCCTGTATCCACTGGGTACCAGTCACCACTGGATACAGCGGCAGCCAATATGGGAGAGTGGATTCTTGATTTGATTTTTTTCAAAAATGCCTGGAATGGGGAACCTATTGCCCTCCATTTGCTGCTGACTACAACTCCCGTCACCCCTGACCATTGCCTATGCTGGCTGGAGCTGATAGGCCTGGCTCCCACTCTCAGACACAGAACATGCTTGTCCCTTGTAGAGTTAGAAGGGACCTCGAGGGTCATCTAGTCCTACCCCCTGCAATGCAGGAATCTCAACTAAAGCATCCATGACAGATGGCCACCCAACCTCTGCTTAAAAACCTCCTAGGAAGGAACACCACCTTCCAATGTCAAACAGCTCTGACTTTCAGAAAGTTCTTCCTGATGATGATTATTAACCGGAATCTCCTTTCTTGTAACATGAAGCCATTGGTTCAAGTTCTAGCCTCTGGAGCAGGAAGAAACAAGCTTGCTCCATCCTCCATGTGATAGCCCTTGAGATATTTGAAAATGGTTATCGTATCTCCTTTCAGTCACCTTTTTCCCAGGCTAAACATACCCAACGCCCTCAACCATTCCTCATAAGGCTTAGTTTCCAGACCCTGGATCAACTTGGCTGCCCTCCTCTGCACATGTTCCAGCTTGTCAACATCCTTCTTAAATTGTGGCTCCCAGAATTGGACACAGGACTCCAGTGGCGTAGCGTGGGGGGTGCAAGGGGTGCCAGCCGCACCGGGCGCAACATTTTTGGGGGCGCACTCGGAGCTTCTGCCCCTACCTGGTCCTGGTGGCTCACTCTCTCTCACACAGTGCAGGCTGCGAAGGAAAGGACGAGGCTGCGCGCTCCCCAGCCCAGGCGCCGCCTTCTGCGCGCACACTCGCTTGCAGCTAGAAGCCCTGCAGAAAAGGCCGTCGGGTGCAGGAGCGGCGCCTACGTCGCGCTTCCCGGAGGGGGCGCGTCGCCCGGCATTGGCGCGCGTTTGGGCGGGCTGCGGAGGGCGCGAGCGCTGCGTGCGCCCCAGAAGGCCGGCGAGGGCGGGAAAGCGGGCGGCTCGCTCCTCCCGTGCGCCCGAAGGGGCTTTTTTGGCGGTTCCCCCACTGCTACGAAGTCCTAAGCAACGAGAAGGAAAGCGCCTCATGAGCATAGCACTGGAGGGTGAGTCTCAACTTTTCTGGACGAGCACTCAATGTGTTGCAGATATTAAGCATAAGAAACGCTCCTCATTGTCCACACCCATAAAAATATTCATTTATTTTTTTATAAATATTTTCTTAAATTTTCAAATACATAATACAAGATCCCTACACCAAAAAGCCAGAACCAAAATACCAAAGAGCCATATAGAAAGAAAGAAATAAAAAAGAAAAAAGAGAAAAATATAACCAACCATTCAGTACAACTTTTCTTATATAACTGATTGGACTTCCTCACATCTCCTTACCCTGCATTATTTATAATAAGAATGTCAGCAAATTATTACCTTGTTTCATACCATATTTTGTACTTTCCAAATATTATACTTCTAAATTTAAAACAATTTTTATCAATTGCTCATACCTTAAAATTAAACGTAGTGTTGCCTTAAATTTCGACCTTTTCTTACTTATAACTTAATTTTCTATTTTACAAAGTCTATTTGCTGGAACTGATATTTTCTAAATCGTGCAAATACTTAACATTCATACAACTTATAATGTTTTTGTAAATAGTCCTTAAACTTCTTCCAGTCCTCTTCCATTGTTTCTTCTCCCAAGTCTCGGATTCTGCCAGTCATTTCAGCCAATTCCATATAGTCCATCAATTGCGTCTGCCACTCTTCCAGTGTGGGCAAGTCTTGTGTCTTCCAATACTTTGCAATAAGTATTCTTGCTGCTGTTGTCGCATACATAAAGAAACTTCTGTCCTTTTTTAACACTTTCTGGCCGACAATGCCCAAGAGGAAGGCCTCCGGTTTCTTAACAAAGGTATATTTAAATCAGTGGCGTAGCGTGGGGGGTGCAGGGGGGGCCAGCCGCACCGGGCGCAACATCTGGGGGTTAGGGTTAGGGGGCGCAAATCCACGGGTTAGGGGGCGCAAATTACTTGCCTTGCCCCGGGCGCTGACAACCCACGCTACGCCACTGCAGGACTCTAGGTGTGGTCTGGCTAAAGCAGAATAGAGTGGTACTATTACTTCCCTTGATCTGGACACTATACTTCTGTTGATTCAACCTAGAATAGCATTAGCTTTCCCCCCACTGTTGAATCATGTTAAGCTTGTGGTCCACTAAGACCCCTAGACCCTTGTCACTTTAGTACTACTTGCAAGCCAGGTTTTCCCCCCATCTTATATTGGTGCAGCTGGTTGTTCCAGCTTGTCAACATCCTTCTTAAATTGTGGCTCCCAGAACTGGACACAGTTTTCCAGGTGTGGTCTGACCCAGGCAGAATAGACAGGTACTATAACTTCCCTTGACTAGCCTTGAAAGACCTACACTGGCTCCCAGTACGTTTCTGAGCACAATTCAAAGTGTTGGTACTGACCTTTAAAGCCCTAAACATCCTCGGTCCAGTATACCTGAAGGAGCATCTCCACCCCCATCGTTCTGTCAGGACACTGAAGTCCAGCGCCAAGGGCCTTCTGGCGGTTCCCTTGCTGTGAGAAGCCAAGTTACAGTCAACCAGGCAGAGGGCCTTCTCGGTAGTGGCACCCGCCCTACGGAACGCCCTCCCACCAGATGTCAAAGAGAAAAATAACTACCAAACTTTTAGAAGACATCTGAAGGCAGCCCTGTTTAGGGAAGCTTTTAATGTTTAATAGGTTATTGTGTTTTAGTGTTTTGTTGGAAGCTGCCCAGAGTGACTGGGAAACCCAGCCACATGGGTGGGGTATAAACAATAAATTATTATTATTATTATTATTATTATTATTATTATTATTATTAACCTGGACACTAGACTTCCCATGACAATTGATGCTGAAAAATTCACCTCCATTTACCTTGGAGGGGAATCAGTGTTTGTGTGAGAGAGTGTTTTCCCTATGGGGCATAACTATTTAGCCATAGGTTTTTTTAGACTTAGTTGTACAGGAATAAAAAGGACAAGAGAGCCGCTGCTGGCTGTCTCCGTGGCTTGTTTAAATACCCCTCTGTATTGCAGGCAGGTCAGGTGGTCTGTTTGCTCTTCGAGCGAAACGAAGTGATTTGCTACAGCATGGAAAGATGCAGGAGGCTGCCTAGGCAGGACTCGGGGTAGGTCTCTTTTAGTTTGCCAAATTACTGGCATTGCACTAAAGGTTGATGTGTGTGATGAGATCATTGCTGTTGTGCCATCTGGAATACAGATGGCGGTTATTTGTTGTGCATGTGTGCAAGGAATGAGAAAGCAGCTGCGGGCCAAGGAGAAAATAGCAGCCTTCCCAGTCAACGTTATTTAAAGCTCCCCTGGCACGTTTCCCCAGATGCCAACTGGGACTGACCCCTTTGGAGAAAGCCAGCTGAAAGTTTCCCCACAACCTCAGCCTCCTAGGTTGCAAGGGAGTGCCCCCCCTCCCTTTCTCATGACAAATCATGCGCTTGAGAGCCAGTGTAGTGTAGTGGTTAAGAGTGGTAGATTCGTAATCTGGTGAACTGGGTTCGCTTCCCCGCTCCTCCACATGCAGCTGCTGGGTGACCTTGGGCCAGTCACACTTCTCTGAAGTCTCTCAGCCTCATGTAAGAAATGGTCTTTGCAGAGGGGACCGGGTTGGGGGCAAGGTCTCCCTAGTTTTCACCTCCAGTAAGGATGAGAAGAAAGGGACGCGGGTGGCGCTGTGGGTTAAACCACAGAGCCTAGAACTTGCCAGTCAGAAGGTCGGCGGTTCGAATCCCCGCAACGGGGTGAGCTCCCGTTGCTCAGTCCCTGCTCCTGCCAACCTAGCAGTTCGAAAGCACATCAAAGTGCAAGTAGATAAATAGGTATTGCTCCGGCGGGAAGGTGTGCTTCCGTGCGCTGCTCTGGTTCGCCAGAAGTAGCTTGGTCATGCTGGCCACATGACCCAGAAGCTGTACACCGGCTCCCTCAGTCAATAAAGCGAGACAAGCGCTGTAACCCCAGAGTTGTCCATGACTGGACCTAATGGTCAGGGGTCCCTTTACCTTTACCTTTAAGGATGAGAAGTTCTCCCCAAATCTGTCATAGCACAATAAAGTTCATATCCAAGTTTTGAATCGGGGCAGAAAAGATCCTATGGTGTCAGGATGATTCAGGTGGGATTTCCTTCCCTCACCTTAGGCTCTCCTTGACTTTGTTCTCTGATGCAAGGGAGCTGGAAGTCTCACAGCTCACAATGGAAGCAAGTCTTCCTTTGGTGGTGGTGGTTCTGTAGTGCAGTGGACGCTTGGGTCGTGAACATGATCCGTACAGGATGCATGTTTGCAACCTGCAGCGTTCGCAACCCACAGCGGCTCATCTGTGCACGCGTGGGTTGCGATTTGGCGCTTCTGCGCATGCGTGACCCCCGAAATCCGGAAGTAACCCATTCTGGTACTTCTGGGTTTCAGCGGGTCCGTAACCCAAAAAAAACGCAACCCGAAGCGTCTGTAACCCGAGGTATGACTGTATTAGTAGTTATTCTTTCAATTTATTACCTGCCCATAAACTGTTCTGATATTGTATTTCAATTCGTTGCAGCCTGCCCTCGACTTCATAGTGAAGTCGAGGGCAGATTGCAACGAATTGAAATACAATATCAGAACAGTTTAAAACAAATTACGGTTACAGTGGTACCTTGAGTTACAGACTTAATTCGTTCCGGAGGTCCGTTCTTAACCTGAAACCGTTCTTAACCTGAAGCACCACTTTAGCTAATGGTGCCTCCCTCTTCCGCAGCACGATTTCTGTTCTCATCCTGAAGCAAAGTTCTTAACCCGAGGTACTATTTCTGGGTTAGCAGAGTCTGTAACCTGAAGCGTCTCTAACCTGAAGCGTATATAACCTGTGGTACCACTGTACAAGAATAGGGTGGGTCCAAATATATATTGAGAGAGAGAGAGTCAAAAGAGTCAAAGGCCAGGATAAAGATATATATCTTCAGCATATGATACACACACACACACACACACACACACACACACACACACTAACAGCCTTGTACCTGACAATGCTCAGGAATCCTATGAAACAACAAAATGTGCAGTTTAGAAACCAATTATTAAACATGCTCCTTGATCTCAGAACCATCATGCTAATGCAGGGAGAGAGGGAGGGAGGGAGGGATGGAGAGATAGAGGGAGGGAGACATCATTGTTTCTTGGATATCATTCAGTTGGCATTCCTATATATGCTCAGGAAGAGGATGCCTGGGGGAACTAACATTTTAAGCCAAAACAATTTGAGTAACAGAACAGGCTCAGAAAGAAAACCTTGCCAGATTCAGGATTCTGTGTTGCACACAAATGCTATAGGGAGAAATCTAGGGTGGGAGTGAAGAGAATACCTCAACTTCTGTTGAGGGGACAACTCTTTTTCAGACATGTCATATGCTAAGGTTACCAGACGTCCCCATTTCCTGGGGACAGTCCCCGGATTTACAAATCAGTCCCCTGACATAATCCATCTATTTAGTAGGAAGTTGAAAAGTGTCCCCGGATTCACTGAAAAAAATCTGGTAACCTTACCATATGCTGCACGAGAGATGTGTTTGCTCTATTCTTTGATTGCAAGTGGTTCTGCAGTTTGTCCTTCTTGGTGCTGGGACAGAGCAATGGGAGCTCACCCCATCACTGGGATTTGAACCACTGACCTTCTGATCAGCAAGCCCAAGAGGTTCAGTGGTTTAGACCACAGTGCCACCCGCGTCCCAACGACAATAGTGTCTCATACCGATTGTAAACGAACTGTGGAAAAGACACTATGGATTGAAAGTGGAGATGCTATATGACCTTTTCCTTGTTTATTTGCTGGTTTTAAAAAAGGTAAAGGGACCATTAAGTCCAGTCGTGACCGACTCTGGGGTTGTAGTGCTCATCTTGCTCTATTGGCCGAGGGAGCCAGCATACAGCTTCCAGGTCATGTGGCTAGCATGACTAACCCGCTTCTGGCGAACCAGAGCAGTGCACGGAAACGCCATTTACCTTCCCGCCAGAGCGGTACCTATTTATCTACTTGCACTTTGACATGCTTTTGAACAGCTAGGTTGGCAGGAGCAGGGACCGAGCAACGGGAGCTCACCCCGTCATGGGGATTCAAACTTCCGACCTTTTGATCGGCAAGCCCTGGGTTCTGTGGTTTAACCCACAGTGCCACCTGCACCCCCTTTTTAGCATTGCAGCACAGCAAAAAGAGGTGCTGCTGCCAACCACTTTCTTTTCTTTTTTATAATAATTTTTAATTGGTTTTTACACATATTTTCCAGCACATCATTCTTTTAAACATCATTTCAAAATCTTTGGCTATCACAGCCTAAGACTTCCTTCAACCTTAACTGATGGTTTTCTAAAATCTTTTCTAATTATGCATTTTGTTACTATAGTTACAGTCAAACTTCAGGTTATAGACGCTTCTGGTTACGCACCGCACCAAACCCGGAAGTACCAGAATGGGTTACTTCCGGGTTTCGGTGCTTGCGCATGCGCAGAAGCACTAAATCATGCTTTGTGCATGCGCAGAAGTGCCGAATCGTGACCTGCGCGTTCACAGATGTGCGGGTCGCGGGTTGCGAACACTGCAGGTTGCAAACGTGCATCCAGAACAGATCATATTCGCAACCCGAACATCCACTGTATTGCTAAAAATTCAAATCTTAATACCTATTCTTAATTCTTTTCACAATACAGTGGTACCTCGCAAGACAAATGCCTCGTAAGACGAAAAACTCGCAAGGCGAAAGAGTTTTTCGTTTTTTGAGTTGCTTCGCAAGACGAATTTCCCTATGGGCTTGCTTCGCAAGACGAAAACGTCTTGCGAGTTCATTTCCTTTTTCTTAAAACCGTTAATACCCAGGGAATCTGTGCTTCGCAAGACGAAAAAACTCGCAGAACGAATTAATTTCGTCTTGCGAGGTACCACTGTAATTTATATATTACTCCTTACAAAACTTCTTTTAACCCTATAAGCAATGTCAATTGGTTACAGTTGCTTTCCAAATATATTGAAAACTTCTTCCATTCCTTTAGGAAAGTCTGGACCTGCTGGCTCTGAATTTTCCCCGTTAATCTCTCCATCTCAGCATAGTTCATCAATTTAGTTGGTGTTTCTTCTTGCTTCCATCTAACAATATCCTTGCTGCAGTTAGCTGCCAACCACTTTCGTGTATGGAAATCCCACAGAACAACAGTGCTTTCGAGCAGGGATGAAGAACCTGTGGCCTTCCAGATGTTGGACAAAAATCCCATCAGCCTCAGCATGGCCAACCATCAGAGATTATGAGAGCAATGTCTGCAGGGAAAAAGGTTCCCCATCCTTACTTTAGATCATCCAGAGTACATTGCATAGATTAATTTATCCGTACAACAACCCTGGAAGGTAGGCCACCATTCTACTGTTACTTCTACTTCTACTGCCAACCAGAGTTCCAGTTAAGCAAAAACACTCAAGCAGGGCTTGAGGAGCATGGCCTAGGTGTGGCTGGGGCAGGATGTGGCATAGGGGGAGTCTCAAGGACTCAAGTTTGATAATTAAAATACTTTTATTATTTATATCCTGCCCATCTGGCTGGGTCGCCCCAGCCACTCTGGGCGGCCTCCAGCACATATAAAAACATAGGATAATAAGACATCAAACATTAAAAACTTCCCAATACAAGACTGCCTTCAGATGTCTTCTAAAAGTTGTGTAGTTCTTTATCTCCTTGATATCTGATGGGAGGTTGTACCACAGGGTGGGTGCCACTACCGAGAAGGCCCTCTGCCTCGTTCCCTGTAGCTTCATGTCTTGCAGTGAGGGAACCACCAGAAGGCCCTTGGAGGTGGACCTCAGTGTCTTGTCTGAACAATGTGGGTTGAGACGCTCCTTCAGGAATACAGAGCAGAGGCCATTTAGGGCTTTCAAGGTCAGCACCAACACTCTGAATCGTGCTTGGAAATGCACTGGGAGCCAATGTAGGTTTTTCAGGACCAGTGTTATATGGTCCAGGTGGCTGCTCCCAATCACCAGTCTAGCTGCCGCATTGAGGTTCCTCATCTCTGAAATAAAGAATCAGGTTGCCTCTGAGCAAATGCTCAGCCCAGGAACTGGCTTTCAGTACCAGAATTTAGTACCTTTCAAAATAAAATCCTGGCTTCCTCTCTGCAGGCACATTCACACCTTTTAATCTAAATGCCCCGTTGGACAAGGAACTCATAAGTCACTTACTCTCAGCAGCTGGAAATATCATAACTAGACACAGGAAGGACCTATTAGGAGTGAACATGGACCGCTGGTAGCCAAATGTATGGGAAATTGCTCTAAGTTAAATAACAAACTTGAACTAGCGTGGGGACAAGCAAAGAAGGCTCCCCTTTATCACATATACAGCGCAAAACAGTGACCCATCTCCCCAACAAATCAATATGGCTAATCCGACCCAACAACCCCCACACCACACAAATACAAACAAACTATAGTGCAGGCATGTCCGTTTCAGGGGCCTAATCTGGCCCACTGGTTGATTTAATCTGGCCCCTGTGGCAGTTTATTTCCTGGGGTAAAATCCTAAAAACACCTCAACAACTTCAATCCTTTAAAAAGGTCAACAACTGTGGTTGGTTCTTTGGTCGGCCCCCACAGCCCTTCACTTCATCAAATCTGGCCCTCTTTGAAAAAAGTTTGGACACCACTGCCAACCCAACCGAATGCAACCAATCTTTCACAATGCCAATTAAAAATAAATAACTATATAAATAAAGGTCCTGCCCACATGACACCACACAAAAACCCTGCACAAACACTATGCAATAGAACAAAATATTATTTCCCCCTATCTCTCTCCCTCCCTCTCCTCTCTTTCCTCTCAATGACATAAAAAAGGAAAAAGGTAAAGGATCCCTGGATGGTTGTGTCCAGTCAAAGGGGTGCAACACTCATCTCACTTTCAGGTCATGGGAGCCAGTGTTTGTCCACAGACAGCTTTCTGGGTCATGTGGCCAGCAGGACTAAACCACTTCTGGTGCAATGGAACACTGTGATGGAAGCCAGAGTGCACAAAAACGCTGTTTACCTTCCTGCTGCAGCAATACCTATTTATCTACTTGCACTGGCATGCTTTCGAACTGCTAGGTTGGCAGGACCAGGGACAGAGCAATGGGAGCTTACTCTGTCAACCTTCTGATCGGCAAGCCCAAGAAGCTCAGTGGTTTAGACCACAGCGCCACCCGCGTCCCAATGACAATAGTGTCTCATACTGAATGTAAACGAACTGTGGAAAAGACACTATGGATTGAAAGTGGAGACGCTATATGACCTTTTCCTTGTTTATTTGTTTGTTTTGTGCCACAATAAAAAATATATCTTTTTTTTTAAAAGCCAAATTGCTAAATATCCCTCCGACCAATCAGAAATCATAGGCAAGATTGCGAAGTGGTTCTGATTCTCTCCAGAAGAGGGCGGGGTGTGTAGCTTTACCTAAAGCTGAGCACGGTTCCTAGTTTGTGGGACTGTAGGGTAAACCGAGCAGAGAGTGCCAAGCAAAGCGGGGGTTGCATTTGGAAAATGCTAGTCCTGAACCCCCTTATGCTGGCTACATAGAGTGATGCATCAGACTCCTGCGTAACAGCTTGGCATTCTCTGCTTTTTTTGCAGCACCCAAGCTACATTACAACACTGCACTCTGTGTGTGGGCTTAGAAGTTATGTGGTTGCTTTTATTCCCTCTAATACGGAAAAAAAGAAGCCAATCTGTTTTATACATAGCCACGAATAAATTCCTTGCTAACCTTTACAGCCATCTGGAGAGGGGATTGTTTCTCTCGCCACAGCCGACCACAGCAGGAAGGGCCCCTCCATCTAGATTTAGCAAAGGCACAATTAATTGGACCGTGTGTGTGTGTGTTGCCGGGGGTAGTTTATGTATACAATATTTGTCAAAAGAAACTTTCAGAGATCAGCTGAAGAATTGGTATTCAGAGTCATTGGTCGGCGTGCATCCCTTGAAATGGAAGGCAAAGAAGAATGGGGCACATTTGGGGGGCGGTGGTGTGGGGGGGGCACAGCTCAGCTTCAATCTGCAGCAAAAGGAGAAATCCAAATACCTTTTTTGCACTCCTTGACTGGGAAAATGGGTCCTGCAATCATTTAAAAGCTGAAACAAAAGTGTCCTCCTCCCCGTCCCCCCGCCTATAATCAAAGTCAAGAATTCTTTCTTTCGGTGATGAATCCTGGAAACCTTTGTACCTAATTGGCACTCAAGTCATGTCTGCTCTGGATTACTGTAAAGTTCCCCTGGCTGGCCTTCCTCCCCGCTGTACCTCATCTCGCCAATCAATGCAGAATGCCCTCGATACACTTCTCGTTCGCTCCTCTCGCCTAGGATCACGCCGCCCCACTCCTTAAATCCTTGTGCTTTTCATCAACGTCAATCTGCCGTGCTCTCTGCGCTGGGAACAGGCTCCCAGCCTCCCTGCCTCCCCCCCCCCCGTCAAGCCACTTCTTCAAGACGTGTCTTCCAAAAGCCAGAACCCATATTGCTTCACTTTCCTCTTGCGCTTCTGCTGCCACCTGCCTTCCTCCCCAGTGGCGTAGCGTGGACGTGCAGGGGGGCCGGCTGCACCGGGTGCAACATCTGGGGGGGCGCGCTCTCACTCACAGCTCTCTGCCCCTACCTGGCTCACTCACTCTCTCTCACTGCAGGCAGTGCTGGCTGTGCGAATCCGATCCGAGCCGCCGGGTCGCTGCCCACTGTGGAGGGGGTGGGTGCCAGGCGTGCGGTGCGGAGAGAGAGCGAGGGACTATCTGGGGGAGGGACAGTGCAGCGGCCGCCCAGCGCAGCGCTGAGCGCGGGAGAGAACCACACCAGACCAGACCAGGCAGCAGCAAGAAGAAGCTGGCAGCGGCGGCAAGTTAGGGGTTAGGGGGTGCAAATTACTTGCCTTGTCCCGGGTGCTGACAACCCATGCTACGCCACTGTTCCTCCCTATCCATCTTTCTACCTGTGACTGTATCTAGACCGGCTAACTTTCCCCGCACTTGCTTTGCATGCAGAAAGCCCCGGGTCCAATCTGCAGCAGCACCAGGAAAGGGTAGGAATGTCCCCTTTGTGAAACCTCAGAGCACCACAGTCAGGCAGTGTAGACAATCCTGACCTAGATGGACTAATGATGTAATTCAGTGCCAAGCAGTTTCCTCTGGGTGGCATTATGGTGATCAGGGGGGAGGAGGAGACAGCGCTTGTCCCAAGCAACAACGGCAGCTGTGGCTGTGAAGGAGCATCCCATTGCCTCTCCATTACCTCTTCATGGCTGCCACGGCTGGCCTCCTCCCTTGGGCAACTCATAGCAACTGCTAGAGAGCAGGCAAGGATGAGAGGCTGCGTCCACTGCGGCCCGGCCCTGTGTGATGTGCTGGCACTGAAAGGCAGGCAGAGGACAGAGCCGCTCTGTGCTGGAAGAAAGGAAAAGCTGAGCAGAGCACAAGGAGTCCTGATTTTATGTATGTGTGTGTGTAAAGGTAAAGGGACTGGACCATTAGGTCCAGTCGTGACCGACTCTGGGGTTGCAGCGCTCATCTCGCTTTATTGGCCAAGGGAGGCAGTGTACAGCTTCCAGGTCATGTGGCCAGCATGACTAAGCCACTTCTGGTGAACCAGAGCAGCGCACAGAAATGCCATTTACCTTCCCACCGGAGCGGTACCTATTTATCTACTTGCACTTTGACGTGCTTTCAAACTGCTAGGTTGGCAGGAGCTGGGACTGAGCAATGGGGGCTCACCCCGTCGCGGGGATTCGAACCGCCGACCTTCTGATCGGCAAGCCCTAGGCTCTGTGGTTTAACCCACAGTGCCACCCGCGTCCCATACACACACACACAGCGCCATACCTTGGTTGTCAAACACCCTGGAACCCGAACGTTTTGACTCCTGAACGCCACAAAGTGAGTGTTTCAGCTTGCAAATGTTTTTTGGAATCCAAATGTCCAACGGGGCTTCTGATTGGCTGCAGGAGCTTCCTACAGCCAATCAGAAGCTGCGCTTTGGTTTCAGAACGTTTTGGAATTTGAACGGACTTCCAGAATGGATTCCGTTTGACTTCCGACGTACCACTGTATATATTTAAAAATGCTTTGTGTGTCCACTTTCTTGTCCTTCTAAAATTTAGTTATTGGTGCCTATTTTTCTTTTTGTAAATCTAATACAGTGGTACCTCTGGTTGCAAACGTGATCCGTTCCGGAGGCCCGTTCGCAACATGAAAAGAACGCAACCTGCAGTGGCACCTCTGCACACGCACGGGTTGCGATTTGCCACTTCTGTGCATGTGCATGACGTCATTTTGCGCATCTGCGAGCAGCGAAACCCGGAAGTAACTCTTTCTGGTACTTCCAGGTCACCTTGGGACGTAACCTGAAATAACGTAACATGAAGCAGACGTAACATGAGGTATGACTGTAGGGTGTTCTCTCTTTTTTTGCCAGGACACGTCTTCTTTTTCAGGGTTAAATTTTCTGTCCATGTAGATTATTTTTTAAAAAATTCCCAAATGTCTCTGGCTATACTTTCTGGATGAGACATAGACATAACTGGTGGTTGAAGACTTGCTTTCCTCTTCTCTTCTACTGCCCCCCTCAGCAATATATATCACAGTTTCTATGGCCTACATATGGTTGTTGTTGTTTAGTCGTTTAGTCATGTCCGACTCTTTGTGACCCCATGGACCAGAGCACGCCAGGCACTTCTGTCTTCCACTGCCTCCCACAGTTTGGTCAAACTCATGCTGGTAGCTTCAAGAACACTGTCCAACCATCTCGTCCTCTGTTGTCCCCTTCTCCTTGTGCCCTCCATCTTTCCCAACATCAGGGTCTTTTCCAGGGAATCTTCTCTTCTCATGAGGTGGCCAAAGTATTGGAGCCTCAGCTTCAGGATCTGTCCTTCCAGGGAGCACTCAGGGCTGATTTCCTTCAGAATGGAGAGGTTTGATCTTCTTGCAGTCCATGGGACTCTCAAGAGTCTCCTCCAGCACCATAATTCAAAAGCACCAATTCTTCAGCGATGAGCCTTCTTTATGGTCCAGCTCTCACTTCCATACATCACTACTGGGAAAACCATAGCTTTAACTACACGGACCTTTGTTGGCAAGGTGATGTCTCTGCTTTTTACATATGTTAGGGGTATTTAAAATGTCCTCTTAGTGTCCTCTTTTTTCTCTTCAAAATATGGCCACCCTACCAAATTTTTTTTATTTAAAAAAAAATGGGATTAAGGGGTTTTCTTGGGAGGAGTGAGGGTGTTTGTGCTGTGTCCCATTGGTTCAATGGTGGTGGCACTTGCCCTTCTCCTGACAGGAGATGCTGTGCGGTGGGAGGGAGACAAAAATGGGGTTAAAGTGGGTCAGTTGGGGGAAAGTGAGAAATGAAGTTACTTTCATCTGAGGAATGTTGGAGGGTATGCAACAACATCCAGAGAACCACAGATCCTCCATCCCAGGTCAAGGTCAGAGGAAAAGGATTGGGGGGCGATTATAGCCTATGGTTGTACTTAAGAGGGCAACAAACCATTAATTCACTGGGGGCCAAGGATTCATTCATTCATCCATTTATTGGATTTGTGTGCTGGTCCCGTGGGTTACCCGAGAGGCAAGGTCCAAGTCCGGTCCATGGTCAAAGGTGCAACATGGAGGCAGTCCATAGTAGCTGAAGCTGGGTGCAGGGCAGGGAGTTGGGTAAAGTCAGGAACAGGCTTGCAAGCCCGGAGCCAGGGCAGGTCAGGAGCTCAGACAGGAAAGCAGGACAGGGTTCAGGCAGGAACTAGCAACCAACAATGTTGCTCCCGCAACTTCGGACTGGGGCTGGCTGGCTTTTATCTGCCCCGAGGCATAGGGCAGCCTTGATCCTCTGGTGACTCGCCTCTCCTGGCCTGGAGGCGAGCACTCCTCCTGCGGGAACTTAGGTCCCTCCGCCTCTCTGCCCTGAGCCTCTGCAGCTCAGGAGAGGCTGGAGGGTTACTGGACCCAGAGGCAACCTCCGCTTCCTCTGAAGGGGTTGAGAGTGGAGCACCTGCAGGCAATGGGTCCACCATCACCTCAGGAGCCAGAGCAGACTCAGTTGATGCCTGCACCTGAGGACCCAGCACAGGTGAGGACCCTTCAGGCTCATGCCCCAGCCCCACCTCAGCTGGTTCTGGAGGTGGGGAATCCTGTGCAGGCTGGGATCCCTCAGGTTCAGCATCTGAGTCCGAATCCCAGGCCATCACAGAAGAGATGGAATGCTATACCTTAGGGGAAATAGCCAGGCTGCATTTGGGGGTGGGCAATGCGCTTACAGTGTCAGCCTGGAAGAGGAGGGTTCTATGGACTGCTTTGGGGGGGGGTAAATCCTAACACTGCAGTTTCAGGCCATGCAGGATGGCACCCGGTTTGTTATTTGCCATTCAGTATCTAGTAATTCAGAAGCATAAAATGCATGTCCGCCTGCTCAGTGCTTTTAGAGAAATAACAAGTTGCAGCATCGCAAATTATAGAGGACAAACAACCAGAGATGGGCGAGAAAGTGTTTGGCAGAACATTGAAAGCTTGGCATTTGACAGAGAATAAATCACAGTTCCTTCTCAAGGGGAAGGAAACTTCAGACTCCCAAACTTCCATGCTGACTTTCAGTGGGTGGCATTGTAATTAGTGGAACATATTAACAAATACACACACACACATACATATGCAGACATATATCTGCCAAAAAAATAAATAAAGCACCATTAAGATGTCTGCAAAACAACAACCAAGTTCATTTCTTTGTGATTCTGCTGTTTAAAAAATGAGTCAAGATTACCCACTGCCTTGTGGGACATCTTCAGGAGAAGAAAAGGCCAATGAGTAAACCCTACACCAATCTGGAGTGGAGTTCCTAAGATGGTTGGATAGCATCTTGTACATTTCCTTCCAGCAACTCCTGCAGCCAAGCTGGTGCCAAATTTATTGCTCTGCTTTCTTTTGGACCGCATTAGTGAGACCAAGAGGAGGGTCTTGTCTTCTGGGCAGTGCAGGACCTCCACACACACTGCCCAGGAGGGGTCACTTTGGGGCTGCTAACACAGCAAAAACAATGCAGGAGGCAACTGTTATGAGTTATGGACCTCTGCTGCCACAGCAGGTGCTGTGATTCTTCAGTGGTTTGACTTCACCCCCTGAAGCACATTCCATTGTCTCTCAAGGCAGATGGATGCTGTCACAGAATAGAGGAGTGTTGGGAGGCATCAGCTGGAGAACCCTCAAGGGAAGGAGGTTCAGAGCCAGGGGATTGATGGTGCAACGATGATGAGTGGTCAAAGGGAGAAGAGGAAGCAGACTGGGAGGAGAAGGTGTGAGAAGTTGAAGAAGTAACAGGGTTTATTGAGCAGGAAGAGGCTGTGGCAGAAAGCAGCCCAGAATCAGAGACAGCAGTGGAAGCCAAGAGGCAGAGATGAGGCAGGCTGCTGAAGAATCCAGGGAGTCTTCCCCTCCTGCTGTGACCACCCTCCAGTCTCCCAGAACCCACAGAGGTATGAAGAGGGTGGAGCAAAGACAGACAAGGTGACAAAGTCTCAGGTTGCTTTGGAAGGACCAGTGGGAGGAGAAGACTTAGAGCCATGGACCTTCAGTCCTCACAACTGTTTCATTGGGGAAGACCAACTGGGAAGAGTTGCTGTGCTCACTAGGCCAGAGCTGTTTTGTTTCTTTGCATAAAGAGTAAACTTCACCAACACCTTGTGAGTTATTGCTGGCCGGCTTTCAACTCCCGCCTTCACAGATGCCAACAACAGAGGGGAAAGGTGCAGAGCAGTGTGTGACTTTTAAGTAAAAGGTAAAGGTACCCCTGACCATTAGGTCCAGTCGCAGACGACTCTGGGATTGCGTGCTCATCTCGCTCTATAGGCCGAGGGAGCTGGCGTTTGTCCACAGACAGCTTCCGGGTCATGTGGCTAGCATGACTAAGCCGGTTCTGGCGAACCAGAGCAGTGCACGGAAACACTGTTTACCTTCCCGCTGGAGCGGTACCTACCGGTATTTATCTACTTGCACTTTGCTGTGCTTTTGAACTGCTAGGTGGGCAGGAGCTGGGACCGAACAATGGGAGCTCACCCCGTCGCGGGGATTCGAACTGCCAACCTTCTGATTGGCAAGCCCTAGGCTCTGTGGTTTAGACCACAGCGCCACCCATGTCCCTGACTTTTAAGTAGGGCTGGGGATAACTCCAGTCTGAAATGCAGTAGATGTTGATAGTAAAGAACTGGATGGACCAATGCACTGACTCAATATGAGTCAACTTCATGTGATGGCGCTGACAAGTCTGATATTCCTTGAAATACATGGAGAAAAATATGTTTTTGCCTTAGCTCTATAACATCACAGATCTAGCAGCATAAATCCCTAGCTCCATATAGCAGCCATATAAAGTGGGGATGAGGAACCTTTTGCCCTCCAGTTGTTGATGGACTACAACTCCTATCATCCCGGATCACTAGTCATGCTAGCTGTGATGGACAGGAATTGTTGCTCAACAACATCTGAAAGGCAATGAGTTCTCCCATCCATGGCATTAGGCAGCATTGTAGGTCACCTGTGTGCCTGGTGTGTCTGATGCCTAACAAATTATACATTTGTTAGACAGCAGAATGATAGGGATGAAGCACTGGCTTGTGTATCTGACACGGGTTCACATTGCAGACAGATGCATGGATTTGCTGTATCGATGCTTTTAGAGAGTGAGAATTCAGTCTGTGGAACATATAGTCAATTCAGCATAAAGTCTGTACACAATGGGATTAATTACAGCTCTTGCTGATGAGGAAGAACAGGGGAAATGGCATTCAAACAATCACAATGCAGCTTTATTTTCTTTCTTTTTAAAACCTTTCTTCCTCCCCCCCGTCCCACAGTTTATAAATATTTTGAAATCTTTCCAGAAAACAAAAAAGGAAACAGCAAGATACGTCTTGCTAATTCAAGCCTGTGTTATTCTGTTTGGTAATAAAGAAGGAAATCAAATAATTACTGGCATTAATAAAGAATAATCCCTTCGCTGATTAGAGTGGAGGGAAGGAAAGAGATACAAATATTCCACTTTAAACAAATTGGATATAATAACATTGCTGCTGGTAGCCAGCCATGCTGAGATGTGTCAGAAAGTCTTAATTATAAGCAGCTCAGAAAAACCCAAGGAGAAGAAGAATTTACAACACAAAAGAAATAAATTATATCTTGGCTGCCATATACATATTTAATCACTGGGCTTCAGCTAAAGAAGAATGCTTGATGTCATCTGCCGACAGTAAAGCCTCATTTGCACAAAGCTTTCCATTTGGATTGCGTGCCCAGACACTTTGTGGGATTTGAAACTATAGTTAAGAACTGAGTGATGAACTGGGACATTGGTTTGTGTGTGAGGAGCAGGTCTAAAGGAGAGGCAAGGCTGCAGCAAGACAGTGGATAGGGGCACTCCTTTGATGCAACTGATAAGCAGAATATTCAGCTGCTAGATCCAGGGGTCCCTGCTGCTAGATCTGTGGCGCTATAGATCTAAGACAGCAACCATCTTTTTCTACGGATAATGAAAGGAATGTCAGACTCATCACCCGTATCACATGATGACCCCAGGGCATTTGAGGTGCCAGTTTTCAAAGCATGCACTTGTAGCTGCTGTTGTGAGCTGCTTTAAGGGCCCCAAGAACTAAAGTGTTGAGAAGAGAAGAAAAAAATAAATGGCATCCCGCAGACCACCTTGTTGACTTCACAGGTTCCTCAACTGAGCTGCATTCTGATCACCACGTCAGTCGGAGGTTTGCAGATCAGGTATGTTCATCGAGGAGCTCTGACCCATAAATCCCACCAACTGCCAGTGGCGTATCATGGGTTGCCAGTGCCCGGGGCCTTGGGGAGGGGGTGGGAGGGGGAAGGAGGGATACTGGGGGAGTACGCACACACATTCAACTGTCTAATGGTGTCCACATCACCCAGGAGTTCGCAGCCACAGAGATAAGTAAAGAAGAGTTGTTCCATTGTTTGGAAAGGTCACTTCCTGGTTCACAAGGAGAAGCCGTTTTCAGTGAAGTCCAACAATGGAAGCATGCAGCTGTATTAAGGCAGCACTGGGTGTTGAAATTTTGTGCCCCTAACAATTTTGCACCCAGGGCAACCGCCCCGGTGCCCTCCCAACGCTACGCCACTGCCACCACCACCCCTACTGACTGCCACCATTGCAACGCTACTTCGGTGTTCCAGCAGCTTCAGAAACAATAGACTCCTCTCCTGGTTGAGTAGCATTCTGTCCCCAGCTAGCAGGACAGAAATCATTGGCTATCTGGAGCTGCCAGCACTTGACTGGGAAACTTTTGATGCTACATGCAGCTGACCCATGAGATGAGTTTTTGGAACCTCCTCCCTGGCAATGAAGGCTATAGATGGGCCACACCTACCCAGGTTGTCTATTGGGACCTTCCAGACAGGAAGGGCTGTAAAGGCTTTCTGACTGGACTGAGAAGCAAGGCAGACCTGGCTTTCTCAAGTGATGTCTCTGTTGATTTGTCATGTGACCAATATACCTGGGTATCCTGTTGTAGACCTCTTTGCTCCCGTTCCCACTAATCAGAGATAAGAACAGCTAGGGGAGGGGACCAGTTTCCACTGCAAGAATACCACGGGGGGACATAGGTAATATCGAAGGGGGGGGCAAGGTATCCCAAGGCAAATAACTTGTCTAAAACCCTACTCCCATGTTTAGGATGGAAGAAAATTATTCAGCAGCACTGCTCTGAGTCACTTGGAGACTCCACAACTCCTATCACATTTTTTTAAAAAAATACCGTATTTTTCGCTCAATAAGATGCACCAGACCACAAGACACACCTAGTTTTTGGAGAAGGAAAACAAGAAAAAAAATATTCTGAATCTCAGAAGCCAGAACAGCAAGAGGGATCGCTGCACAGTGAAAGCAGCAATCCCTCTTGCTGTTCTGGCTTCTGGGATAGCTGCGCAGCCTGCATTCGCTCCATAGGATACACACACATTTCCCCTTACTTTTTGGAGGGAAAAAGTGAGCCTTATAGAGCAAAAAATACGGTATTTCAGAAGATCTGATCATGGATTTCCCATGCTTCCTTTCTGACATCTTTGCTTCAGGGGGTTCAAGGCAGCATCGACGCTTCTTCCCTTTGATCCTCACAGCAACCTTCTGAGGTAGGTTAGGCTGATTTAAGGTCTGTGTGAGCTTCATGATAGAGTAGGGCTTTGAACCTGGTTTTCCTCTGTCCTATTCCAGCACCCTGGGACGCGGGTGGCACTGTGGGCTAAACCACAGAGCCTAGGGCTTGCCAATCGGAAGGTTGGTGGTTCGAATCTCTGCGACGGGGTGAGCTCCCATTGCTCAGTCCCTGCTCCTGCCAACCTAGCAGTTCAAAAGCACATAAAAGTGCAAGTAGATAAATAGGTATCGCTATGGCGGGAAGGTAAACGGTGTTTCCGTGCGCTGCTCTGGTTCGCCAGATTCGGCTTAGTCGTGCTGGCCACATGACCCAGAAGCTGTACTCCGGCTCCCTCGGCCAATAAAGTGAGATGAGCGCCGCAACCCCAGAGTCGGCCACGACTGAACCTAATGGTCAGGGGTCCCTTTACCTTTATTCCAGCGCCCTAGCCCAGAGATGGGCAACCTGTAGCCCTCCAGATGTTGTTCAATATCATCTTCCATCAGACCAGCCGCAGTGGCCAAAGATCAGGTGTTCTGGAAGCTGTCACCCAACAGGATGCAGAGCACCACATGTGCCCCTTCCCTGATCCAACCACTACACCATGGTGGCACTCCTTCCTTCTCTCATGGCATACTACACTATATCCATTTTGGGTCCCACCCATTTGGGGCCTACTAATTAAGCCTTCACCAAGGTCACTTGAAAGGCAGTAAATTTCCTTAATATGGATGGCTCTTTCAGGCGTGCGAACAGCTTGCGGATTCTCATGTGTAAGGCATAACTATCAGCACATGCCTCTATTCCTCAGCTTGTACGTGCACCAGGAAACTGCAGTGCCAGCCGCTTCCCGGTGAGTGTTTTTTTCTAGCTTTCAAGGGCAATGACTCTCTCTCTCTCTCCCTCTCTTTCTCATGCTTGCCAAAGGAGGTTTTGTTTTCTGTAGCTGGAAATTTTGGAAGGCTCAGTAGAATGATAAAGAATGCTGGGGAAATGGCTGATTCATTGTTTTGTACAGGCTGCTCTCTTTGTCCCACCCTCACTCCCTTTCAAGGGATCACGCTCGGTTTGTTTTCACCTTCAGGTTTTTGTTGCTTAGTTCTTTGGGACTGTGGCCTCTTTCTTATTGAGGTGGTCATGGTGTGTTGGGGTTGTACTACAGTCAAAGCTTGGTTGTCGAACATAATCCGTTCAACTTCTGAAACGTTTGACAACCAAAAACTGAAAGCGGAAACCTCAATACAATAAGGAAACTCAAAATGGAAGCTGTGTAGCATGTTTGAAAATCATTTGAAAACGGGAGCAGTTACTTCTGCATTTTTTGGCATTTGGGAGCCAAAACGTTCCAAAACAGAGGCGTTTGGAAACTGAGGTTTGACTGTACTTCATACTGCAGGTAGGGCCTAGCAAGATGGAGTTTTCCTATAGGGAAAGAAAGAAAGAAAGAAAGAAAGAAAGAAAGAAAGAAAGAAAGAGAGAGAGAGAGAGAGAGAGAGAGAGAGAGAGAGAGAGAGAGAGAGAAAGAAAGAAAGAAAGAAAGAAAGAAAGAAAGAAAGAAAGAAAGAAAGAAAGAAAGAAAGAAAGAAAGAAAGAAAGAAAGAAAAGAAATGACTCCTGTATGTGGAAAACTGGATTGCAGGGAGAAAAATTCTTTCTTTTTTATTTTTTTATTCAAAATTATAACAAGACATATTATCCAAAGACATATCATCCTTGCCCCCCCATTTTTCCTCCCTCCCCCCACCCTCCCACACAAAACCCCCCCACCCCCACCCCACCCCCCCCAACTTCCCTCAGTTCCAGTCTTTGGTTTCTCTAAGAATGCTGTTTTCTGCATGTTACAAACTATTTAGCTGATTATTATCAATAAAAAGTTTGTGAATGTTTATTCAAAACCTGCCAAGGAGTCCAGTTCATTTTGCTGCGTCTTCAGATACTTTGTAAAGGGTTCCCATTCATCCTTAAAGTCACAGTTATCCTTCTCCCGTAGCTTATATGTCAGTTTTGCCAGTTCTGCATAGTCCCTCAATTTTTCTTGCTGTGATTCTTTAGTTGGGGTTTCTTCAGTCTTCCATCCTTGTGCTACCAGAACTCTCACGGCCGTTGTCACATACATGAAGATGTTTTTCAACTTTTTTGGCAGGCCTTTCCCTACAATCCCAGGCAGGGAGAAAAATTCTAACCTAGAAATTTTCCCCCTGATATGTTAGTTTTCTATGTGAAGAGACTTGTTTTCCTCTTATTTTACAGTCAGTTACCCAAACCACAGCTTTGGCACAGCCCCTTTAAGCTACAGGATTCTGCCTGCAGGCGAGGGAGAAGTTCAGCATCTGGACTGGGCAGCTGCCTTTATAAGCCTTCACTGAACTCTAGATACTTGTAGGAGCAACATTTGAACCTGATGTATGCTTGGAGTCAGCTGAGGGCTTCGCCAAGGTCCTGCTCCCTTAGTGAAATTCCTTCTTTGGGTCCAGCTAGGAACTCTGCTAGGAACAGGGTGCTGTCCGTGGTCCTGCCGCTTGGTTTGAATTCCCGTCTTGCTCTTCCAGACCTTTTCCACAATCTCCCCCTGGAAAAGGATACCTATTTGGGAATTTGAGGGGAGGGGGAGAATCAGAGGAGTAAAAACACTGTCTTAATAGATTGCCAGCTTCATTACTCCAGGAAATAAGGCCCAAGCTGCATCTTAAGGACTTCTGCTGCTGCTGCCCAGGACTTCCTGCTGAGATCCTGAAGGGCCCTGCTCTCGCCTTAGAGCCTGACAGGCTTCACAAGGACTGTGGCTGCTGCTCAGCAGAGAGGGCCCCTCTTTTAAATTGTCATTAATTGTCTGTTGTTTTAAATGAGACCATCTTGGCTGTGAGCCTGGAAGCCCTGCACCCTGCCTCACTGGCCTTTTCCTATCTGGCCTGGGAGAGTGGAGTGCGGACTGACTCCAACTACAAAAGCTCAGGCTGTTGAACAGATCCTTGGCTGGAGTATTTTTTACAGGGGGGGTTGGGAGAGGTTGTTGCTGTTATCAATATTATCATTGTATCTTTAGTTTTGGATCTTATGATTTACGTGGGAATTGTTTCCCTTTGGTTGCGCACGTTTTGATGTGTTTTATTTATTGTTTATGACTTTTGCTATGCCTGTGATTGTGTAAATTTTGTCGTGTTATGAGCTACCTTGAGCATGGTTTCAGCTATGGAAAGGCGGCATGATGATGATGATATTACACTCAAATTTGTGTAACAGTAGTAGAAGAAGAAGAGTTTGGATTTGATATCCTGCTTTATCACTACCTGAAGGAGTCTCACAGCGGCTAACATTCTCCTTTCCCTTCCTCCCCCACAACAAACACTCTGTGAGGTGAGTGGGGCTGTGAGACTTCAGAGAAGTGTGACTGGCCCAAGGTCACCCAGCAGCTGCATGTGGAGGAGCGGGGAATCGAACCCGGTTCACCAGATTATGAGTCTACCTCTCCTAACCACTACACCACACTGGCTGTACACCACAGTGCCATTAAATGTTGGCACGTAGCTTCTCATTGTGGGGTAGGGGTGACTGATAGATAGTACACTCATACCTCGAGTTACAGACGCTTCAGGTTGTGTTTTTTCAGGTTATGGACCGCCGAAACCCGGAAGTACCGGAACGGGTTACTTCCGGGTTTCGGTGGCCGCACATGTACAGAAGCGTTGAATCATAACCCAGGTGTCTGCAGACGCTCCGCTGTGGGTTGCAAACGCTGCGGGTTGCGAACGTGCACAGATCATGTTTGCAACCCGAGCATCCACTGTACAGAGGTGGCAAGCATGTGTGCTTAACCCTTTCCCTCTCCAAGTCTCTTTTTTTTAAAAAGAAATTTATTAGAGTTTTCAATGTTAATACAATAAAAATCAAAAAGAAAAAAATAACAAAAATTAAAAATAATTAAAAACACACAAATTTTCCATAACTTATTTTCCTTTAACTTATTTCCCAGACTTCCTCATACCTCCCTTTTTTGTATTCCAATTCAAATTGTTAGTTCAGCAAATCCTTATCAATAAGCTTCAACCTACTTCTAAACCTTCCCCCCCCCATTCTCTTAAACATTACAGCTGAAAACCACTTAATTTCTATCTGACATCGTTCTAACATTCATTAATTTTGCAATATTTCTGTAAATAGTCTTTGGATTTCTTCCAATCTTCTTCCACCGACTCTTCTCCCTGGTCTCGGATTCTGCCAGTCATTTCCCTCTCCCAGTCTCCACCACCACATGAAGGTGGCTTTTCCCATTCAGGGTCTTCCTTCAAAACTTTTTCAAGGCAGAGAAACACATGTAGTTTGGGCTTGATATATGTGATGTCAGGAGAACTACATGGTGGTTAGAGAAAGGGCCATACTCCATGGCCCACTAATACCCGTGGCTTGTGTTTTAGTATTCCTGGGATACTAAACAGGAGCCCTTGGCAAATGGTGCTCTGTGGGTTTTCTGAACTGTCGTACTGACTGATGTCAGCTTCCTCCCATAGATGCTGCCAGGCAGAGAATGCTGCCAAGCCATGAAAGTTATCTTTTGGCTGTAAGTGGAGCAGGAAGGGGAGAGAAAAGAAAAGCAATGAGCCAGCTATGAGGAAGCAACACTTCCGGAAGGCAGGAAAATCAAAATGTGCATCAAATATCAATCAAATATTCTGTATTTCTGGAGAGCTGGTTACTCATTTCCGCTGCAGTTTTCACTCAGTATATTAGCCAGGGTGAAAAATTAATTGGCACAGCTGTGTGCAGATTCAACATCCCTTTTCCCTTCCTGTGTTCCTTCACACCCATTGGCAGGTCCATTGTAGAAGAGCGGCAGGAATTCAAGGTAGACTGGGAAAGGAAGGACATACAGTACAAGTTGGAAGCAGGGGTACAGGAGGACTTTGATTCAGTTCTTATTTAAAGTGGAAGCTATCTAATTCACACTTTCCAAAACCATGTGCAAACAGAATGACAGACATTCTTCAATATGGGCACTTCCCTGAGTTTTGCAAAGCAGTTATCCAGGAAAGTAATGTGTACAAATAAGCATGTCCTAGGGCCACATGCATTGAAATGCATATATTAGTGAAAAGAACATACAAAAAGGCATTATATGATAGTCCGGAGCTATCTGTTTGTTTTTGCAATAAATCCTCCTTTTTAATTATCTACACGTACTGTGTTATCAAGCTGGAAACCTGGAAACCTGACAGGTTCGCTACTGTTAGTATTTGAATGGTATTTACATTGTAATTGTATTTCACAAAGAATAAATGGTATTGGGGAAAGAAGTTGATAGTTGGTTATTCCTGTCATCGATTCATTCTGACTGGGAACATGGGAGTGTGAAGACTTCAAGCAGACACTGTCTGAAGAAGTTTGTGTGGACAGGCAAGTTATGAACTAATTACTTAAGTACTACTACAAAGGAGTTTTGAAAGGAAAACGACTAAACCCTCTCTTGGGCTCAAGGGAGAGAAACACATTGCATTGGACTTAATATATATGAATGCAATAAGTTGAAAAACCCCGTTAAAAATAAAAATTTCTAAGAAACCAGAAGCTTTTCTTTTAGGAATTCTAGGTGCTGAAATTCTAAGTGACCAGAAGAGACTATTTATGTACGGCTGCCCAGACTTCGTTAGCCCAGAGACGGAAAGAAAAAACAGTCCTTACCAAGGAAGAATGGCAGGTAAAACTGATGGATTATGCTGAAATGATAAAACTGACCAGAAGAATTAGGAACCAGGAAGATTTAAATTTTAATAAGGACCGGGGAAAGTATATATTGTATCAAAAAAAACCTATTGTAAACAATTAAAATCATTAGTAGGATTGATATAACTAACACCTGTAGGTAAAAGTTTAATTATGGGTCATTTAAAGATTTGAAAAAATTGGAGAAATAGAAGATATGCAGGAGAAAATGCTGACACAAGGATCCACAAAAGGGGAAGGAATCAAAGAGGATTCAGTGATTATATTTTAATTGTTTTCTTTATTGTTTGTAAACCTGAAAATGCAAAAACAGATTAATAATAAAGAAATACTACTACTACTAATATATGAATAATATTTGTTAAACTATTGCCAACCTGATAAGTAAAGATTCATCTTCAAGTCTTGTGTCTACATTATCACAAAGGTTTGAGGGTGAAACTGATGTATCCCTCTGAATAACTCATAGTAAATAGCTAACAGCTGGATTGGATGGTCCTTTGTTCTGATCCAGCAGGTGGTTTTCATGTTCTTATGAGTCATTTCTGTTCAAAAAATCTCACATGTGCCATTTAAACTTCCCTTGGGCCTCTCCTCCACTATTTGTGTGTAATCGTGAAAGACAGCAGTGCAGATTTAAATGTATTTGTGGCATCAGACTTTTAAATCAAATGATGACCATACAGGACAGTGGATTGGCAAGCTCGTTCCAGTCTTCCAACATCGTTTTGGGTCTCCTTTGAACAGATATGAAGCCTACATTGACATCAATGTGCACTCTTTTGTCCATAGAATGTCCATATGCTAAAGTAAACTGTGGCTTGCCATTATGTCCAAAGTGAGCTTGCATATGTCACGTGATTGTAGCAAGTGTTCTCCGATGTGTGGCCCAGTTTCATCCCGTGTTATATAAGCATGTGAAACTCTCCTCCATCAGTTAAATGGCAATCTCTAGTAGCATTTGACAAGTTGGAGTGTTATTGTCACAGAGATTTAGGTCTTACAAATTCTTACCTAATAGCACTGCAGCTTGTTTTCATATTAATGTCATAAGAACTTTTGAAAGGCTTGTTGTATGCTTTAATCAGATTTAAATGGTGGCCTTATTAGTAATGTGTTTGGGTATTTTTCTAATGTAGATGTATTGTTGAATTTTAACTGATCTGTCTGCTGCTATATTTGGCTAAATGGAGAGGGTATTCTTGCGAGAACAGGAACATCTATTGTTATAGGGATCAGGTGTACAAACTGCTCTGGTGCATCATGAATAAGATATTTTTTACATGGGCTAAGTGAATTAGTTATCTTTAGAGCTATTTTGTACTGTGACTCAGCTCTGTTTTCTAACACCCAGACCTTTAATGTTTTTGACCCATTTAGATCTGTTCTGATGAGTGACTTTCTAGTTTTGCTATGTGTTCTCATTTGTGTTCTTGAACCATACTTTTAAAATTTAGCATTTATAAGCTTGTCACAGAACCTCCAAGTGTCCCTATTTTACAGAGACAGTCCCAGATTCATAGAAACCATCCCAGTTTCTGATTTGACCCCGGAATCTCCCGCTGTTCCTAAGGACGTCCCTATTTTCATCGGAGAAATGTGGGAGGGTATGGAAATATGCAACCCCCGAGCCAAGGAGATAAGTAACTACACAATCTTTAGAAGACATCTGAAAGCAGCCCTGTATGGGGAAGTTCTTTTAAATGTTTAAAAGTTTTATATATGCTGGAAGCCACCCAGAGTGGCTGGGGTGACCCAGTCAGATCAGTGGGATATAAATAATAAAATGATTATTATTCTTATGGCATAGGACATCCCTATATTAATTGGAAGGCCTAGGACTTGCCAATCAGAAGGTCGGCGGTTCGAATCCCCATGACAGGGTGAGCTCCTGTTGTTCGGTCCCTGCTCCTGCCAACCTAGCAGTTTGAAAGCACGTCAAAGTGCAAGTCGATAAATAGGTACCGCTCTGGCAAGAAGGTAAACAGCGTTTCCGTGCGCTGCTCTGGTTTCACCAGAAGCGGCTTAGTCATGCTGGCCACATGACCCGGAAGCTGTACGCCAGCTCACTCGGCCAATAAAGTGAGATGAGCGCCGCAACCCCAGAGTCAGCCATGACTGGACCTAATGGTCAGGGGTCCCTTTACCTTTACCTATTTTAATTGGAGAAATGTTGGGGGGGTTAAATACAGCGCTTGTCTTGCCTTTGCATTTCTCCTTTGCAACATTATTTTGCTAATTTTTAACTTTCGGGGACATTTCCTTCTTCAGCAACAATAGCATTTTATTGTACATTGTATCACTTATTCTATGGATCTTTCCTGTTTCTGTTAGATGACCATCCAGACTTGGCAAAAAAATCCCATTGATATCAATAGACTGCAATGCAGCTTGGGTTCCCTAAATCTGGGGTTTGCAATTGTGTGCCTTATAATTTCAAATTGCCTCTGTGCCCTAAGAAGATGGAAAGGCTCTGCTATAAAAGCTTCCGAATCACTGGACAATGCCAAACACAGTGTGACTCTATGGTGGGCCTTTGGAATATGCTATTAACACAGTTAAAGCTATGGTTTTCCCAGTAGTGATGTATGGAAGTGAGAGCAGGACCATAAAGAAGGCTGATCGCCGAAGAATGGATGCTTTTGAATTATGGTGCTGGAGGAGACTCTTGAGAGTCCCGTGGACTGCAAGAAGATCAAACCTCTCCATTCTTAAGGAAATCAGCCCTGAGTGCTCACTGGAAGGACAGATCCTGAAGCTGAGGCTCGAAGACTTTGGCCACCTCATGAGAAGAGAAGACTCCCTGGAAAAGACTCTGATGTTGGGAAAGATGGAGGGCACAAGGAGAAGGGGACGACAGAGGCAGTGGAAGACAGGAGTGCCTGGGGTGCTCTGGTCCATGGGGTCACCATGGGGTGACTAAACAACAACAACAACAACTCCCGTCATCCCTGACCATTGGCAGGGGTGGACTCCAGCATCTTAAAAAGCAGAGACATCCCCAAGGAGAAGGGGGCGACAAAGGACGAGATGGTTGGACAGTGTTCTCGAAGCTACCAGCATGAGTTTGACCAAACTGCAGGGGGACAGGAAGACAATAGTGCCTGGCGTGCGCTGGTCCATGGGGTCACGAAGAGTCGGACACGACTAAACGACTAAACAACAACATTAACACAGAAGTCCTTAATGGTTAAACTGTGGGAGATCAAGCCTGCCTAACGCTTGCCCTGGAGACTAGACACACAGCGACTCGGTTCATAAGCCATGTGAGGGCTGGAGTGTCTTTGCGCTAAATGGTCCAATGTTGTCAAAGCCTGTTTCTGAACAATCAGTAAATAGGAGAGCGGAGTCTGAAGTGGAATCAATTGCTTGCCACAAATAGCTCTTTTTAGGACCACGGGGGCCATCTGGAGATGGCAGTAATCTGTTCTCAGTCTTTGAGAAGCTAGCAGAAGCGGCTGTCTGCCATTTCCCTGGGGCTGCATTCACTCCTGTGGCAATTTTGTTCAGCTCTTTCAGCTGCAGACAGATGCTGTTCTCGCTACGGCTCTACTCCCATTACAAGCTGTTTCCTGTAGTTCTTCCATCACCACTAGCCCCAAGTTCCAGGGCAGGCACAAACTGCCTTAGCCCAATGCAAACTAAAGGTGGTCAGTAAAGCTCATGACATCTGCTACCTAATAAAATGGTAAAGGTAAAGGACGCCTGACAGTTAAGTCCAGTTGTGAATGACTCTGGGGTTGCGGTCCTCATCTCGCTTTATTGGCCAAGGGAGCCGGCATACAGTTTCCGGGTCATGTGGCCAACATGACTAAGCCACTTCTGGCAAACCAGAGCAGTGCATGGAAATGCCGTTTACCTTCCCGCTGGAGCGGTACCTATTTATCTACTTGCACTTTGACGTGCTTTCGAACTGCTAGGTTGGCAGGAGCAGGGACCGAGCAACCGGAGCTCACACCTTTGCAGGGATTCAAACTGCCAACCTTCTGATCGGCAAGTCCTAGGCTCTGTGGTTTAGACCACAGCGCCACCCACGTCCCTTGCTACCTAATAAAGGTAAACGTAAAGGGAGCCCTGACCATTAGGTCTAGTCGTGACCGACTCTGGGGTTGTGGGCTCGTCTCGCTCTATAGGCCGAGGGAGCCGGCGTTTGTCTGCAGACTGCTTCCGGGTCATGTGGCCAGCATGACTAAGCTGCTTCTGGTGAACCAGCGCAGCACACGGAAATGCCGTTTACCTTCCCTCCGGAGCGGTACCTATTTATCTACTTGCACTTTGACTTGCTTTCGAACTGGTAGGTTGGCAGGAGCAGGGTCCGAGCAATGGGAGCTCACCCCATTGTCGGGATTCAAACTGCCGACCTTCTGATCGGCAAGCCCTAGGCTCTGTGGTTTAACCCACAGCGGCACCCACGTCCCTCCTACCTATTAGGAGGGTTTTAAAAACGGACGTAAGTGCTTATGTATTAGAAATTCTCACACAATCAGTACAATACTGTTGTCTGCAATAGCGAGCAGGAAGAAATTTATTTGGCTGGCATTTTAACTTGAACCTGCCTGATCTGGAATTCCTGGGCTAATACCCAGGAACTTAAATGCATTTATCCCTTGGAATTTGCACTTCTCCAAATCAGTTCTACAGCCAAACAAAGGCATACAAAGCATGAATAAATATAGGGAAAGTGCACGGCTCCAAATGTGGATGTCAGTGGAAATAATGTACAAAAATGCATTTTTATTAGGGGGAACCACTTGCAAAAAATGTACGGTATATGCATTAGCTAAAATTGCATATCAACTGTGAATATTGGGAGAAATGTGCCTGGAAATGCATACATTTTTTGCCATATGTTGTTGTTGTTTAGTCGTTTGGTCGTGTCCGACTCTTTGTGACCCCATGGACCAGAGCACTCCTGCTACTCCTGTCTTCCACTGCCTCCCGCAGTTTGGTCAAACTCATGCTGGTAGCTTCAAGAACACTGTCCAACCATCTCATCCTCTGTTGTCCCCTTCTCCTTGCGCCCTCCATCTTTCCCAACATCAGGGTCTTTTCCAGGGAGTCTTCTCTTCTCATGAGGTGGCCAAAGTATTGGAGCCTCAGCTTCAGGATCTGTCCTTCCAGTGAGCACTCAGGTCTGATTTCCTTCAGAATGGAGAGGTTTGGTCTTCTTGCAGTCCATGGGACTCTCAAGAGTCTCCTCCAGCACCATAATTTGAAAGCATCAATTCTTTGGCGATCAGCCTTCTTGATGGTCCAGCTCTTACTTCCATACATCGCCACTGGGAAAACCATAGTTTTAACTATACATACCTTTGTTGTGCCTGTTGTCTTTCTCCATTGAGTTTTCTTGGCAGGGATACTGGAGTGGCTTGCTCGTTCCTCCTCCAGGTGGATCACGTTTAGTCAAAACTCTCCACTATGACCTGTCCATCTTGGGTGGCCCTGCGCAGCATAACTCATAGCTTCTCTGTGTTATTCAGGCCTCTTCGCCACAACAAGGCAGTGATCCATGAAAGAGGCCATATATTGCCAAATAAATGTGAAAGTGTTGGCTTTTAAGAAATGAAATCATGAAAGAATACAACATTGCGAACTTAAAACTTGAAAAATGCCTATCACTAAACTGCAGTCAGTAAACACTTTGTGTTGAGAGTCTACTCTCAGTGGCTGCAGTAAAGCATCTGCCAAGGTGATTCAACAGCCAGGGCTAGGGTGACAAAAGGTAGTTCTCCCTTCTCCTTAAGGCCAGAAACACATGCTCTGAAAGCATCGGACTCTATTCACTCTGGCAAAGGTGAAGGAGCAGAATTAGGACCCCTCTGGACTGTTTTACTCAGTGATGGGGGACCTGTGACCCTCTGGATATTGCTGGACTACAACTCCCATCATTCTTGACCATTGGTCATGCTGACTGAAGCTGATGTGAGTTGGAGTGCAGTGACATCTGGAGAGCTATGGGTTCCTCCATCCCTGGTCAAGTTGCAGGGGAAGAGCTGTGTTTGTGAAAAATGTACAAGAACTCCTGATCTCCTGTTTGAGAGTAGTTGGGACAGTGTGCTTAAAAAGCAATATCTCTCTCTCTCTCTCTCTCTCTCTCTCTCTCTCTCTCTCTCCCGCCCCTCAATCCATTGCACAAAACTAGCTTTTGAAAAATAAATAAGGGTGTCAAAAGAGATACTTATGAAGGAAAACCCTTCCTTTGTTCTACTTCACAGAATCATGTTCCTTTCCTCTCCTGCCCCATTTTTGCTTTGTCTTAAATGATAAATTGTCAGATTGTTTTCCCGCATGACTTGATACTGATCCATTGTGAGAGCTGGCAGGCCACAGTGGAATTGCTCTTCCCATTGCATGTAGCCCCACCACGAGATCTAGACGGAGCAAAGCTATGGGGATTGCAAGCTAAAAGAGGGGAAGAGGTTGGGGGAGTAGCAATTTGTGCGTGGCTGAGTTGCAGCTGTCAAACTACCAAACTACTAAAGCCCTTGCTAATATCACCCAGGAGAAGATATGCAACACTGACTGTTGACTAACATCCCAGGATGTGCTAAGTGGGTGATCTTGATGCCCTCAAAATATGTATTTACCAGACTTTTCCTAACCCAAAATGCAACTGAAAGGTTGTCTTTGAGTTGCTTTTCCAGGTCAAGCCTTTAGGGACCTTAGGGAAAGAGCACAAGGTGTTGAGAGGATGGATGAAATGTTGTGAATTGTGTGTATCCCCCAAAACACCCACAGTGGAGAACAAGAAATGCAATTCTTTGACAACCAATATAATATTCTGCAGGACTGGAGAACCTTTACAACCCGAGGGCTGCAATCTCTTATGCACAACCCTCTGGGAGTCTGGGACCATGTGCCAGTAGTGAGTGGTGTGAGAGGCAAAAAGTAGGCAGAGCAATAGGTGTGATTCTTACCTGTGTGCAATAGGCTGCATTCCAGCAGCATGAAAACCAGAGGTTTCTACATGCAAACCCCCCTCACAAACAGACCCCACTGCAGGCAAGCAAAAGGCCAATGCCAGGAGCAAGCCCAGCAGTATATCACACCGAGTAGGTCAAGTTATCTCTTTATTAGAAAAAAAAACAGGATCTGCATAGGCATTTCAGGCCTAATGAGCACAGCGATTCTTCAGTAGGTCTTAACCCCTATGAGACAGTTGTGGAAACTGAAGGTCCCCACCTTCCCACAGCTGCCTAAGTCTCGTCCTCTCCAGGGATTCCCCCCAAGAAATCTGAGACTATGCCGGCGTGCCTGCCTTAACTCCTCCTGCTTCATGCCTCTCCTGGTCCTGGGAGACCAGAGAGGAGGGGAGCTTGCACATCAGGAGGGAGAGACACCCTTGTTTCATCACCAGCCTGCCTCATCTCTGCCTCTTGGCCTCCTTCACCCTACTCTCCTGCTTCTTGACTTCCCTCTGCCACAGACTCTCCCTTCTCACCAAGCCCTGTGTCAGGACTGCGTGCAGGAGCCAGGCCCTGTGACTGGTAGGGCCTCACAGGACTGGGGCCTTCCTGAGTTTGGCCTGGAAGGGCAAGGTGCAGCTGCACAGGTGAGGCTTGACAGAAGACTCGTAGCACCTGGTGGCAAGGGCCGGGAGGGGTATATAAGACCAGCATTTCCCTCTGGCTCTTTGCCACAGCAACACACTGCCCACCTTGCTGTGCTTCAGCTTCCTGACTCCTGGTTTCCTGACTCTTGGACCCTTGGCTTCCTGACTCCTGGTTTCCTGACCCTCAGACTCTTGGCTTCTGAGAATCCTCCGGAAAAACAATCTCTCAAAGGACCTGTTGATGGCATTTTACCATTGTACTGTTGAGAGCGTATTAACTTATGGTCTGTGTGTGTGGTTTGGGAGCTGCACAGTCAGGGGAAAAAACAATGCTGTCCAGGGTTGTAAAGGCTGCAGAGAGAATAATTGGGTGCATTCTTCCCACCTTGGATCAAATCTATGCCATAAGAAAACTGCAGAGATAGCGCAGGATAGTGCGCACCCCGGAAATGATCTCTTTCAGCTTCTGCCTTCTGGAAGAAGGTACAAGGTTATAAAGACTAGGACTAGCCGCCTGAGAAACAGTTTCTATCCAAATGCGATTTTGGTTTTAAATGCAGTGTAAGGAGTCTCTATGGGAGTATATTGTATGGGGTATCAGAGTGAGTTTTTAGGAGGCTAACCAGGTTGGGATAGCTGGGATAGGAGGCTTGTTGGTTTCTGAATGTCTGATGTAGATTTTTTTCAATTTCGTTGTTCTGTATGGGACAATGACAATAAAGATTATCTTATCGTATCATTCCTGACTCTTGGCTTCCTGATCCCTGGACTGCTGACCCTGGACTGCCGATTCCTGCTTCCCGACCTCTACCCCAGTCCCGACATACCAAGCCAGGATTCCGACTGCCTGTAACTCGGACCGTGACACTTGGAGTCCCAACTTTAGAATTCTATGATTCTATGATTCTATCTCCTGCTTCCACAAAAGTGCTGGACTGTTGCACTCTCTTCTGCTAAGGTGGTATTGGTAGCTTGGTTCCCACCATTTTATGTTGTTACTTACCGTATTTTTCGCTCTATAAGATGCACTTTTTTTCTACCTAATAAGTAAGGGGGAAAGTCTGTGCGTCTTACAGAGTGAATGTGTGGTCCCTGGAGCCGAATTGCCCAGGGGCAAAAAGCAAATCATGCTCTTTTATTTGAAAGATGGAAGTGGGTGTTGAAACAAAGCCGCTGATCATTTGCCGACTGGGGAGAGAGATAAGGGATGCTAGAGATAAAGGAGGCTGCCTGGGAGGGGGGAGCTAAAGACAGCAGACTTGCAAAGGAGGGAAACAGGAAGACTAAGGCAATAAGGAGAGAAATTAGAAGAAAAGGAGGAGCAAAACGTACCAAGCAGGGACTCCAACTGCCTGTAACCTAGACCATGACACCCTGTTGCCTCTTCAGCTTCTGACACCTCCTCCTCTCCCCAGTCTCCTCCCTCTAACCACTCAGCATCATCCCACCAGCAATCCCTGGGCTCTGAGCCTTCTTCCCTTAGGAGGTTCCCAAGCTGATGCCTCCACCATTCCTCTGTGTCCGTGATACCCAAGAGCACATTTCAGCGAGGTAAGAGCCCTCAAGGGAGGCATGGAGCAGAGTCAATGAGAGGTGTGGCCTGGGGAGGGATGAGAGTCTTTAGTCTCAATCTCACCCTTGTAGAATGGAACATGGAAGTGGATGGGGGGCAAATTGGTTGGCTCCACTTGTCGCTGCTGACCTCCCTACCTTCCACCCCACAAGTCCTAACAGACACCAGTCACCAAGGCTTGTTAAAGTGAAGTCACTCTTTCCCTTTATTCTTAATTTTTTTGAAAGTGCTTTTCCTCTGTAAAAGAAAACCTAAATGAGATCATGAGGCACACATGGATTGGAAATGCAGAAGAGGCATTTTATAAAATCAGGGGCCAGGGCAGGACATAGTTCTGATGTTAATCATTCTGAAAGAGGTCGCCATGTCTGCCATGGCTGCGCCCTCTCAGAGCTTCCCGCTCCCACAGGGAATGCTCTTCAATAGTTTGGCCAGACAGAACGTTTGTACCGAGAATCCCAATCGTCCTAATGCATTTTGGATGAAAACCACAACATAATCAGGAGATGGCAGAGAGCTGGAAACCTGATGGTCTCGCTATACTTTCTTGCAGTGCACCATGCCAGTTCAAGGGGAGAAGCTTTTATTTATGCAATTATGCAGCCTATGTATCTGAATGACAAACCTAGACAGCATCTTAAAAAGCAGAGACATCACCTTGCCAACAAAGGGCCGTATAGTTAAAGCAATGGTTTTCCCAGTAGTGAAGAACATGAAGGATTGTTACAGTTCCACAGAATCCTTTCACAGAGTCTAAGACAAGGATTTCCGGAATATTAGCCTTGTTTCGCCATCCTTTGAATGTCAAAGATGAGCAGCTTCTTTGCCGGCCTTGAAGAGCTAGCAAAACAACTAGACAAAGTGAGGCATTCATCTTCCTTCCTTCCTTCCTTCCTTCCTTCCTTCCTTCCTTCCTTCCTTCCTTCCTTCCTTCTTTCTTTCTTTCTTTCCCTGGCCTAGCCCACCTTTCCCTGCAGTACCTCATATTGCCTTCCCCATCAACAGTGAACCTGATACAATTACCTGAAGAAAAATGCCGAACCCAGGATGACAATTGTAGCAATCAGATCATAATACTTACCTTGTCAATACGTAAGTATTGTTGTGGGTGCTTTGATTGTGAAGCTGGTAGAGGAACAACTAATATTATTTGGCTTTATTTCAAAGCCTCGCAATTGTTCCTTAGAAATGGCTACTCCTAGAAAAGCGACAGATCATGGCCTGGAATTGTCGCCATTCCTTTTTCAATCCCCCTACCCCACCTGGCCTCTTCCTCACACAGTTTTAGTAGGTTTGCTTTGCTGTGGTGAGTAGCTTATGGTCAGGAGAAAATTATATCATGAGGGGAAAAGCAAAAGTCTCTTTTGCAAGGGAATAAATCTTTTGAGAACTGGAGGACCAGTTTTGGCAGAGCAAAGTTATACGTACAGTCAAACCTCGGATCCCGAACACCTCCATTTTGGAACATTTCGGCTCCCGAACATCAAAAACTTGGAAGTAAATGCTCTGGTTTTCAAACATCCAGTTTCCGTTTGAGTGCAAGAAGCTCCTGCAACCAGTCGGAAGCCGTGCCTCGGTTGTTGAACATTTCGGAAGCTAAAGGGGCTTCCGGAACCGATTACGTTCGACAACCGAGGTTTGACTGTATATAATATAAGACCACTTGCAACAATAGTCTGTCACAGAACGAGGTCCCTATAAACTGAACACCTGTTGTGGGAGAGAACTCCCAAAAGACTAAAATGGCTGTCCCCCCCAAAAACAGGGTTTTGGAAACTTGAGTCTCCAGCTGTTTTTGGACTACAACTCCCATCATCCCTAGCTAGCAGAACCATGATGGGTGTTGTAATCCAAAAATAGCTGGATTTTGTTGGAAAGCATACATTGGATTCACCCTCGTTAAGTGTTTGCTTATAACAACACTGTAGGTGTACCTTTCAGGGGGATGCAATGTATGGTGTTCAGTTGCCTCAGAACTGAGCAAGAGCTAAACCGCACCAAAGCACGACACGTATTCAGTTCAACTGAGACACAGAAGTAATCCCGGGGGAGAAAATGTTGAGGAAGAGTTTCTCGCTCCGAGAAGAAAGAGAACAGAACTCCTAGGCCACATTTGCACTGTGTGTTTGAAGTGCTATGATGTCACATTAAACAGTCATGGCTTTTCCCAAAGATTTCTGGGAGCTGCGAGTTCTTAAGGGTGCTGAGAGTTGTTGGGAAGCATGGATTCCCACAGAACTACAATTCCCAGAGTTCCTTGGGAAGAGGGATAGATTTTCCCTTGCAGGGAAGCCATGACTGTTTAAAGTAGTGCTTTAAATGCATGCTGCGAATGTGGTGGTCCTATTCATGTGGGAATGGTCAGGGATGCAGGAGAGGATATATTGTCTGATAATAGCCTTTCCAACTTGTGTAAACAAGTTCACAATTTAACAGAGTAACATTCCCCTTTTTAAACTTGCAGCGGATGCGTTTGCTCAGGCTCGCTAAAGCCTCTATAATAACTGTCCTGATATTTCCCCCTTATTCCCTTATAAAAGATAAGACACGACACAGTCTTCTATAAAAGCATAAAAAGGTTTACTCACACATCATTCTGTTCACAATAGGATCCCAGAAGTCGGACTTAGCTTAGAAAAGTAACATACACCTAGAAACTATCTCATAAGAAGACAGTCCCTTTGTCCTCTCTTGGCTGGAGCCAAGAGAGCATCTTTGGCTAAGCAGATGTTGCTTTTTTGATGCATGTAGTCAAAAAAGAGAGAAATGGCTGCCCTGCCCTGTGCTTCTGTCGTTACCTGCACAGGTGAGGCCACGCCCACTTCTAGCCAGATGCAGAGGAAGTCTGTCCCAGCCCAGAAGGAAACAGGAAGTTTACCTGCTGGCTGGACAAACATTCCTCCCCAGGTGTAAACATGTTCACTCTAGGAATGTTGTACTTGACTCCTCTTGTGTTTCACATCCCACAATTCAAGCATTCAGGTTTGTGCTGTCTAGAATGTGCTGGGTTAACTCAACCCACTCAACAATGACATGCTTGCCAGTCATGTCCCCAGCCAACGCATGAGCTGTCTTAGATTGGAAAGGAACCAAAACAAGAGGATTGATTCCCTGACTCATAACCAGCTACTGGTAAACGAAGGAAGCCAATGTCTAGATGAGCACAGTGCATTTCTTTAATGTACCTACGCTGTACCATTTAGACTGTACCAAAATTAGATCTATTGCTTACAGCCAATAGAATATACCACAATGGCTAAACGGTCTTATGCAGCTTTGCAGCATTTTAGTACACAGCATGCAATTTCACATAAATTGGTTCTGAGCTCTAGCTGTGCTGGCTTAATATGTCTTTAAGCCCTTAGTTACCGCACAGCAATAGAATGTAAAGATGTTGTGGCCCAAAGCCTGGAAATCTAAGGTGAGAGCAATGGTTACAAAAGCTGCATCCTAAATAGCTTGCCAAATGCATTTCAACTTTGAGAAGTCTTCATCAGTAGTATCTATTTCAACGGCTTCCCCCTGTGCATGGACTAAAATAGTCAATGCTTCAAAAATGTGTGGGAGGGGAGATACTTTTTAATAACGTAAAACACGAATCTCCAGAATTCCAATTATACTTTAATAAAACCTCAATAAAAACTTGTATCATATAGGGCTGTTGCAGGTTCCAAAGTTTGAAAGGAATAATGTAATTTATTCTGCAATGCAGCAATATGCAATCCAATTTATAATCCAACTTATTAAAAAGCAAAAAAAAGGGAAAGAATATCTGCTTATTCATAACATTTTACTCACTGACGTGCTCTCAGGCTTCACTCTTATCATGCGTATACACTCCTGCTGTTCTGAGTCCATGCTCCAAGACTCACCTATTTATAACCCTTATAATAATTCTGCACCTGGCCTAAGAAATGATAAGGTGCTTTGTCATTCAAATCTGATGCAGTAAAATGAAAAAGAAAGAAATTCATTTGCTGGTACTTTGTACCCAGTGATATAACTTGTGTGGCCCAACCACTGGGTCAGATTCTCCCACCTGCTCCTCATAAATCAATGTAGTTGACTTAGATTCCCAAGCACTCATGGTCACTGGTTTGAAGAACATAAATAAGGAGGCCAAAATGTTGCTGAACTACAGCTTTGGTCAACCCTGAAAATTGGCCATGCTAATTGAGGGTTGGAGTCCACGAATATCTGGAGGGCCATTGCTTCCCCATTCCTGATCTGAAGGAAAGCTACTGTAAATGAAGCACCCATGATCACTTGTGAAAACCCTCAAGTGTGGTTGGATAAAAGAACAGGCTCTGAACGACCATATTTCTATGAGTATATATTGATTCTGAGGTAGTCAACAGATATGTTGACTGCTGTTCAAAATGATAGTTGTGTTGGCCCTGAGCCACTATTGCTTCTTGTTGAGTATCTATTTTAACGGTTCACTCTTACACCTTCATGAGTAGGATTACCAGCATCTTTGTCCCTGAGACTTGGGTTAGGCAGTAGGTTTTCTGGACAGGAAGTTGAATATCAAAGCCCTCAAATTACCTCTGAATTTTCAGCTTGGGAGTTTTGCTTCAATGTCTTCTTCATTGTTTTCATCATAAAAATAGTCATGAAGGAGGACAACACAGCAGACCTGAAGTGTTGGAATCTCTCTGCCATGGTGACACAAGACTCTGAGATGAATTGTCTCATCGGGGGACAACCTTGCGGAAAGGGTGCTGGAGTTGGAAATTGAACTTTTTATGGGACGTAAGGTAAAGGGACCCCTGACTGTTAGGTCCAGTCGCAGATGATTCTGGGGTTGCGGTGCTCATCTCGCTTTATTGGCCGAGGGAGCTGGCGTACAGCTTCCGGGTCATGTGGCCAGCATGACTAAGCCGCTTCTGGCGAACCAGAGCAGCGCACGGGAATGCTGTTTACCTTCCCACCGGAGCAGTACCTATTTATCTACTTGCACTTTGATGTGCTTTCGAACTGCTAGGTTGGCAGGAGCAGGGACCGAGCAACGGGAGCTCACCCCATTGTGGAGATTCGAACTGCTGACCTTCTGATCGGCAAGCACTAGGCTCTGTGGTTTAACCCACAGCACCACCCACATCCCTTTTTCTGGGACGTATCCTATGCTAAATATAAATCTGCTCACTTTTTTTGGTGGGCAGTGTTGCAGCCAGGCATCCAGGCCCCTGCAGTGATTCAGTGGGGAGTGAAAATTAACACACACACCCTCATTGTCGTCCAGGCCATGTCACCAGCACTGAGTGGGGTCCTGCCCAGGGGTGGCCCCACTGTACAATCAGCACTGGTGGGAGGTGTGGCTGTTGGAAATTTTAACTGCAGAGGGCCAGGGAGCCCTCCTCCCCAGTGAACTGCAGGTCACGGGGCCTTGCCAAACAAATAGCAGAACCAGTGTCAACAGCCTTCACCAGGCAAATGCAGGTAATGGATGACTCCACAATGGTCACAGGTGCTGCTGCTGCATCTGAAATCCAAAAAGCCACGAAAGGGAAAGGTTGGGGGTGAGGAGTCCACTGATGCAAAATGGCTGCAAACGGTCTGTGCGCATCAGCTAAAAGCATTCGGATGCTCTGGGAAAGATGCCTAGAATTCAATGTTAGAAGTGTGCATGTACGTGTTTTAAAAATGATCATCCTGGCCATTAGTTGTTGCCCTGGGAGATGCCATACTGCTTAACGATAAACTGAACATGCTCCATAATAAAGTGTGGCAGGTTACAGGAATCTGATCGGCAAGTCCTAGGCTCTGTGGTTTAACCTACAGCACCACCCGCGTCCCTAATAAAACCTGTAAAAGACAGGTCGGAGTCTTGCCTGGTTACTCACGAACAACCACCACCAGCATCTGACAGCCTGTTTTCCTTTGAACCACATCAGTGAGGCCGAGGGGGTGGGTCTTGTTATCTGGGCAGCTCAGGACCTCCATACATACTCCCCAGGCTTGTGCCCCAAGTAGGTCACTTTAGTGCTGCTCACACAGGGGTTTGGCTTCTCCCCTAGAGGCACACTCCATTGTCTCTTGAGTCAGGCAGATGCCCACTAAAACAATACAAAACTTCTAGGCTTGCAAGCAGATTCCAGGCTTGCAAACAGCTTTTTTTCTGCATGCAAATAATGTGGAAATTGGTGCTAAAATATAATATGCAAATTAACAGCTAGGGAAACATCAGTAAATTGCTGTCTGAATGCAGTCCAGGTAACAGTGGTTAAAGTTTTTTTTTCCCTCGCCATTTTATTACATCTAGTCAATTTTAAAAATAATTTGTATTCAATTTGGCTAATGCACAAAGCAAAGGCAATCATTATTTGCACATTTGTCTGGTCCCTCTACGGCTTCACATTTACCACAATAAACATTTTTTTTGCATCCTTTTCTAACATACCCTCTGGAATAAAGAACTGCTTTACTATCCATTCCACCAGAGTGCATATCAGATTGTTTCAACTTTTCTTAAAAGCAGAGTATTCTGCTACCTCTAGCAAAAAATTAATAGTGCTATGACATGTTTGCTCATTCTTTCTTCTCTCTCCCCCGCTCTCTAAAAACACTGCCTTTCCAATTAAAAACTGTTTCCAGTTTCATTGTATAGAAATGCTCTCCCCTACAAGATCAACCAAACGATTTTGTGCATCTCAGCCAGTTGACTGAACACACAGCTCTTCAGCAAAACAGACAGGGGTTGGTAAGTGATGCTGGCATGCATTTTGAAAACCAAAGTTTCTGGAGAAACAAGTGCATTTAAACAAGAAACATTTGCTTGTCTGTTTTAGATTGCGAGCCCCTCAGGGTAAGGCCTGTCAAACCGGCTCTTTGTAAAAACCCATGTCCATGGTTGGGAGGAGGAACGGGAGGAGATGGGACCGGGGATGCTTTCTCTACGGAGCTAGCCAGTCTTTGTTAAAGGTGAGCAAAATAACATGTGTTTTCTTTGTAAGGCAAATGCAGTTGTAGGGGAGAATTGGCAGGGAGGTTCGGTAGTATTTAAGGCTTCTTTCACCAGCTGAGTCTCCTCTGCAAATGCCTTCTAGTCTGCTGTTAATAGTTTCCCCTTCAGAAGCAGCAGCTAAGCACAGCTGGGCAATGGGGGCATCCTGGGAATCATAGAGTTGGAAGGGACCCCAAGGATCATCTAGTCCAACCCCCGGAAATGCATGGATCTCAACACGCTTTCCCCCATCCAATTTGAAACCATACCGGACCCTGCTTAGCTTTGCAAATGCGACGGCCTGGGATTCAGACTCGGATGCTGAACCTGAGGGATCCCAGCCTGCACAGGATTCCCCGCCTCCAGAACCAGCTGAGCCCGGGCTGGGGCTTGAGCCTGAAGAGTCCTCACCTGTGCTAGGTCCTCAGGTGCAGGCATCAGTTGAGTCTGCTCTGGCTCCTGAGGTGATGGAGGACCCACTGCCTGCAGGTGCTCCACTCTCAGCCCCGTCAGAGGAAGCTGAAGTTGCCTCTGGGTCTGGTAATCCTCCAGCCTCTCCTGAGCTGCAGAAGCTCAGGGCAAAGAGGTGGAGGGAACTAAGTTCCCGCAGGAGGAGTGCTCGCCTCCAGGCCAGGAGAGGTCATCTGAGGATCGGGGCCGCCCTATGCCTCAGGGCAGATAAAAGCCAGCCGGCCCCAGTCCCAAGTTGAGCAACATTGTTGGTTGCTAGTTCCTGCCTGAACCCTGTCCTGCTTTTCTGCCTGAGCTCCTGACCCACCCTGGCTCTCTGCTTGCATGCCTGTTCCTGACTTCACCCGACTCCCTGCCCAGCACCCAGCTTCAGCTGCTATGGTCTGCCTCCACGTTGCACCTTTGACCATGGACCGGACTTGGACCTCGCCTCTCGGGTAACCCACGGGACCAGCACAGTAAACATGTGTCAGGGGCTGGACTGAGGAGGAATGGTGCCCCTTCCCCTTCTCCTGAATCTTCCTGAGAACATGAGGACAGTATAGATTTATAACTGTGGTTTGCAGAAGGGCATAGTTCAGAGGCTGAAGAGGGCAGAAGCTGGGAGATATTGGGAGAAAAACAGCAGGAAGAAGAAACACCAGGGGAGAGACAGCTGACAGACTCAGTGTCCTTGGGAAGCATTCCTGACCTCCCCTCTCCCAGGACCAGAGGGTAGAAGAACAGAAGGCTCAGGGGCAGAAAGCCCAGATTAGCTGGTACAAGGGTGATGTAGAATAAGAGAGATTGAGTGGGTTGGACTTTACTCGGAGCAAGCCATTATCTTAGGGAGACTGCATTCCTTCATGTGTCTCTGTGAATTATGGAATTAATTACTTGGTAAGAACTCCTCGTGTTTATCTGTTCCTCAGCTGCCAACGGGGGAAGGATGGGGTTCCCTGAAGCCTGACAACATGACAGCACCAGTTTTATTGCTCTACCATTGGATGTGCTGTGGAAACCAGCCCTTGTGGGAGGGATTAAGTATAAATAACAAGAGATAACCACAGTGCCTGGATAATTGCAGACGATCGCAGTGCCTGGAGATACAGTCAGGCTGTGTATCCACAAAATTCAACAGAGGAGGAATGGCCGCTGGGTGGAGTGCGGGGAGAAGAAATGAAATTCCCGGGGTGCACCAGTAGCTTACATCTGCCCCAGCTGCAATGAAACATGTCTCTCCCATATCAGTCTCTACAACCACAGCAGGAGCTGTAGCTTTCTGATGGTTTGACTTCACCCCCAACGGTGCACTCCTCCATTATCTCCCAAGACAGACAGATGCCAATGACAACTAGGTATGAGCTGAGGCCTGGATAGCCAGGTGGGCTCAGGTGATCATTTATCTGTGCTCGTGCGATGGTAATTCAGTCTACAGTACAGCAAACCAGTAGACAGTCAGAAAAACATGGAAATATGGATTCCCTCTCCTTGGAGTCATTCTATTAGCCCAAACCAGTGTTGTTTGGCTTTTTGAGCTGATACTAACTTAATATATATATATATATAATTAACCGACCAATCAAATCAAATCAAATCACATCACATAAATTCCGAATTACAAAGCCAAATTTTTAAATTTTTGTTGGGGGTACCCATATTTCAAGTTACTAACTTAACAATGGCTGGTTGTTTCTATTATAGCAGGGTATTTTTTGTTTTTGTTTTAACTGTTCTATTAATGTTGCTTACTATGCAGTTCTGTGCTTGTCTACTGGAAACTAAGAGTGGATCTACACACAGGGCAGGGGGACGACGCTATAGATAAGTCTTACATTAAATCATTATAACAAAAGGAAAAAACACTGTGGAAAATTGCAACAACAAAAAAATGCTCTCCAGTGCCATCTGGCGTTGCATGTTTATAACGCATTCGAAACGCTGGGGTTTTTTTTTACTAATGTAGCCGAGTCCTAAGTCCCACTGAGTTCAGTTGGCCTTGGTAAAGGTAAAGGTACCCCTGACCATTAGGTCCAGTCATGGATGACTCTGGGGTTGCGAGTTCATCTCGCTTTATAGGCCAAGGGAGCCGGCGTTTGTCCGCAGACAGCTTCCGGGTCATGTGGCCAGGAGGACTAAGCCGCTTCTGGCGAACCAGAGCAGCGCACGGAAACGCCGTTTACCTTCCCGCTGGAGTGGTACCTATTTATGTACTTGCACTTTGACGTGCTTTTGAAATGCTAGGTGGGCAGGAGCAGGGACCGAGCAACGGGAGCTCACCCCATTGGGGGGATTTGAACCGCCGACCTTCTGATCGGCAAGCCCTAGGCTCTGTGGTTTAGACCCGCGTCCCTTTCAGTTGGCCTTACTCCCAGGTAAATGGATCCAGGCTTGGACTTCACTCCTTCACCGCCCTTTATGTTTTGGTGGTTGGGGGCTGGACTGAATAGGGGCATCCCTCTGCTCTCTCCTGCCAGTTAGCCAAACAGAAGCCAAGTTTGCAGGTAGGCAGGAGGGCTGCTTGTGGCATCACCTCCAGCCAAAAGCCCCCAAATAGATGGTTCCCCATCCTGCACTCAGCTCTCACCTGTGGCTCCTAGAAGCTGTCAGCATGCGGCAGCAGCCACACCCCAGAAACAGATTTGACTAAACCAGGTGAGGGTCACTGATGAGTCCCAAACCCTTGGTGAGTTAGGGACTTCTCTTGCATATGAAGACAGGTGCCGGCAGTTTGAGCAGAGGAGACCAATAATGGGTCCAATGGTCAAGAAAGTGGTTTCTGCATGTGCTGGAGAGGGATGTGAGGGGCAGGTGTCAACCTGGCAAGGTAGGCCATCCAGGAGAAGGAAAACTGGTCCTTAAAAGGCTAAGGGGTCAATCCTACACAAATCCAGAATGGAGTCCCTAAGGTGGTTGGAGGGCACCTTGTACTCCTCCTTCTGCCAACTCCTGAAGCCGAGTTGGTGCCAAACATATTGGTCTGTGTCAGGGGGCTGCCATTGGAACAGGGGAGGGAGGGAGGGGATACAGGGAGCCTCAGAAAATCCTGAGGAGCAGCTCCAGTGGAGAAGAGAGGGAAGGGGCCAGCCAAGCAAGTGAGGAAAGGGCTCAAGGATGCTGCTGAGAGCCCCAGCGCCTCACCTCGCCAGGTTGCCCAGGAGGGACGCAGGCCACTTTGTGCAGAGGTGTGAAACGCAAGGAGGGGAGGAGGAGGCTTGGGGTGCCGAAGTTCTTATGTTGGGGGAGAAGCTGAAAGGGGCCACTCCCAGATTCTTTAAGTGACTAAGACAGACATGAACCTTTTAGATCTGCACTGTAAGTAGTTTACACAATAAATAGAACCTTCCAAGGGTGATGAGGGGGCAGAGCTTAGCAGCATCTGCTGGATCCTAAGCCCCATCTCACAGGCAGCACTGGCCAGCACTGGGTCGAATCTGCCCGGCCTCCTGCCTCACCACCTGTGTCTGGGCTACAGATACAGCAGTGACTGTGAGAAGGTAGGGTGGCATCCCCAGTGTGTTTTATGCTAGCTGCCTTGAGCCTCGGGGGGGGATGAGATTGAAATGTTTCCAAACAAATATCCACCTTGGCTCCAAGTTCACAGATCAATTATGTGCTTGTCGTTGACCGTCTGCAAGTGCCTTTGCACATTATGAAAAATGGGTTGGTGGGGGCCAACCTCTGCATTCTGGATGTAGGTACAACTCACTCTGTGCTCATGAGAGAAGACAGCGGTGAGCTTCAAGGAGTGTGTGGGCACTCTCATCCAGGCCAAAGCCCCAGGATCAGGGGTGCCAACTTGAATAAAATATTGGTGGGGCAGGAAAGCCCTGCCCCACATAATCAATCACATGACATGGCAAAAACACACCATTTGAATGCCAATCCTCATCAACTCGGGGGTGGGTCTCCTCGAATATTTTATTGGGGAGGCCAAAGGGACCTTGGCCCCTAGGAGTTGACTCCTGTGCCCCAGACATAGGCGCCGACTCCATGGGGCCTGAGGGGGCCCGAGCCCCCTCAAAAATTCGTTTGGGGGGGCTCTGCCCCCCCAATAATTTAAGAAAATTATTAGTTATATTATGCTTTGTAAAATCACAAAATTATGTTGGTATTTTTTATTTTCCTTGTTTGATGATAGTTACCTTTTAAAATACATTCAGTAATGAGTTAAAACAAAGCCACTCCCGATCTAGAGAGGGGGTGGGGTTGCGGGCTCTCGACCCATCAACAATCTCACGGGGCTGGCGTCAGCCCCGCGAGAAGCGGGGATTCCCCCTAGCTCATTAATATTCACCGCCCACGGCGGCAGCCAATCGGCTGCCGCAAAGGGCGGGCCCTCACAGGTTCACTTAAGGTCGGGGCAGCACGGGGCTCGCCCCTTTCGTTCCCCCAGCAGCAGCAGTTGGAAGGTCTTGGGCCCCCCAATATTTTTTATAAGTCGGTATGGGCCACCCCCCCCAATATTTTTTATAAGTCGGCGCCCCTGGCCCCAGATGCAGGAGGAGGGTCCATGAAAAATGGAAAAGACGCTCCTTCCTCTCCATTAGGGCAAATGGGACCCTGCCCCACCAATCTCATTTTGCTCTCTGCCCGCCCAATTTCGTCCTTACAAGTCCAGGAAGCAGCCTCGGTCGTCACCTTCCTCCTCCTTAGCCTTGCCCCTTTTAGAACTTAGCAGGGAGGTGAATGGGGGACAAAACTGGAATTAGTTGTCTCTGCCTGTTATCGGCTCCAGCTCCATCTACCGTTGGCCTCCTGTTTTACATCCTATCAGCTCTAATGGATACCAGCCACCTCTCGGAAGGGAAGGGGTGGGTCCTAGTGGAAGCAGCAAGCCTCCTAGTGCGAAGCCCTGCTGGAGTAGCCCAAGACATCACCTTTCATCTGGAGTGAGGTCCTAGTTGTGAGTAAGGCAAAATTGATCATGGCTGGAGGGAAAGGTGGAGGCCCAGAAGAAAGGAATCTGGTGGCTCTTCATGGTCAGTGATGGAGCTTCAGAGAATACAGAACTGGGTGACAATAGCCCCCTTCCTTTAATTTGACACCAAAGAGATATGCCACTCTCCTTTCTTCAAACAGGAAATGGTTTCCTTCCATAGTAAAGGTAAAGGGACCCCTGACAATTAGGGCCAGTTGCAGACGACTCTGGGGTTGCGGCGCTCATCTTGCTTTATTGGCCGAGGGAGCCGGTGTACAGCTTCCGGGTCATGTGGTCAGCATGACTAAGCCGCTTCTGACGAACCAGAGCTGCTCACGGAAACGCCCTTTACCTTCCCACTGGAGTGGTACCTATTTATCTACTTGCATTTTGACGTGCTTTCAAACTGCTAGGTTGGCAGGAGCAGGGACCGAGCAACGGGAGCTCACCCTGTTGAGGGGATTCGAACCGCTGACCTTCTGATCAGCAAGCCCGAGGCTCTGTGGTTTAACCCTTCCATAGTTGTGACATTCTAATTTTTTTTCTCTTCAAATCGCAAGGGACTTCAGTTCCATATATTTTGAATCAACGATTCTCTGCGACGTTTGCTGAAGCATCACCCGAGCTGCTGTTACACCATGCCTCCTGTGCCGACATCCACATCTCATTAAAAACAAAACAAAAGAGGCAGGCATGCAACTGATGTGTACAGCTTCTCTTGAATATGCCTGTCCTTGTGCCCATCTGTTCAGGTGGCACCATGCCCACTGGGGTACAACGCCAGCTTCTAACATCGCCTAGGTGCCAACAAATGGAAGCACCTAGGCTATGCGAGAGGGGAACAAACTGTACGACATAGAGGGATGGCATCGCTCTTGCCAGAAGATCCTCCTGTTTGCAAACAGAGCCAACTTCGGATGACATGCTTCGTTACGCAGGAATCCATCTGTAGCAACTTGTGAGCGAACAACAACACCCGGGCCTGTTCTCCCTTGGCCGCAAAACATCCGTCCTTTTCAAATTCAGCTTGCCAAATGGGGGCTGCAGGAGAACGGAGTTCATTTTCCTTTCCCGGTCCAAGGCCAATCTAGTAAATCATCTGCAGCAAAGTTCTTTGTTCTCTGAAAGTAGCTGGCAGGTTTTGCAGCACTGACCCCGTCTCCTTCATTTCCAATTGTTCAATGCAGACAGAAACAAGGCCGGACCTACCATTAGGCAAGGCGAAGCAGCTGCCTCAGGTGGCAGATACTGGGGCAGTGGTGGCAGGAGCACTCTGGTTGTTGCTTTAAAAGACCATAGGCCATTCCCCTCTGCTGGAAGACAGAGTTGTGTGTGCTGCACAGCATGGGTTGGAGTGAAAAAATGGTGGCCATCAGGCCAGGAAAACCATCATCTGTTCTGTCTTCTAACAGATACTTTTCTGTTTAAATGGAAATTGTTATACCATATTTTTCGCTCTATATTTTTCGCACCAGACCATAAGACACACCTAGTTTTGGGAGGAGGAAAACAAGAAAAAATATATTCTGAATTCCAGAAGCTAGAACAGCAAGAGGGATCGCTGCGCAGCGAAAGCAGCAATCCCTCTTGCTGTTCTGGCTTCTGGGATAGCTGCACAGAGTGCATTCGCTCCATAAGACACACACACATTTCCCCTTCTTTTTAGGAGGGAAAAAGTGAGTCTTATAGAGCCAAAAATACGGTATATTTTGCTTTTTCGCAACCTTGCTGATGATCGTTTACAAAATTCAAGTTTTCACTTATCTAGATGATTTCTTCGCTCTTGATCTCATATTGCTTTTCATTATGGTAGTTCTAGAAGCAATCAGGCTAGACCTTGGTACAAAAGGGAATCCAACTGAAGAAGAGGCTCAGACTTGTGATCACTGCGGGCAGCATAATCCTGTCCGTCCGCTTCCTTGTGGGGCAAATTTACATCCTATGAGCAGAATGTCATCTTTAATGTGGTACTGCTTGTGACAGGTGGACTTGAAGGAATCCTGTAAATCATAGCCATTGCTGAATTCGTCAGCTAGCTCATGATGCTACCTGAAATGTCAAAAAGATGTGTGAAAGGAGAAAGATCTTTTAAAGACCAAATCCAGTGACTTCAAGACAAATTCAATTCATACGACCTTTGGGAAGGTGAATACCAAGGTGAACTTCTGGGAACTGCAATATTTAATGGCTTGAGTTCTAATTAGCAGCCTCTGCAAATGGAAGAGCTCCTTCCATTTGTGGCCAACAGCATTTTTGACCAGTTGCCCCTTCTCTTTGGACTGCTTCTCTTGCTGCCCTGACCCTCCTGAGTAGACTTTCAAAGGCTCAGCATGTGGGAACTTGCCAGCAGAACCTTCTTTCAAATCTAAGAAAAGATATTTTTATTTAGTATAGCCCCTTTATGTATAAACATCCTATGTGGTTTCTCCGTCACCAGATCTATGTTCTGCAATGTATCTTAGAATTGTGTTTTTAACAAGATGGCATTTGGTAGTGTGTTAAATATTACAATATTTTTAAATTTGTATTTATAGACAGTATATATTTCTATTTCTCTATCAACGTGTTTAAGAATAAACAGACTGCAAGTCGAACATATTTAACAGATGCTAATTGAGCTGGTGGGCATGGCTATTCTGATGGACACTCCAAAGTTGTGTTTTTTGTTTTTGTTTTTACTAAGACACCCTCCAAAATATGGGGAACCAGGCAGAGGGCCTTCTTGGTAGTGGCGCCTGCCCTATGGAATGCCCTTCCATCAGATGTCAAGGAAATAATCAACTATCTGACTTTTAGAAGACATCTGAAGGCAGACATGTTTAGAGACGTTTTTAATGTTTGATGTTTTATCGTGTTTTTAATATTCTGTTGGGAGCCGCCCAGAGTGGCTGGGGAAACCCAGCCAGATGGGTGGAGTATAAATAAATTATTATTATTATTATTACTGTGGTACTTCATGTTACAAACGCTTCAGATTACAGACTCCTCAGGTTACAGACTCTGTTAACCCAGAAATAGTACCTTGGGTTAAGAACTTTGCTTCAGCATGAGAACAGAAATTGTGCTCCAGCAGCGTGGCAGCAGCAGGAGGACCCATTAGCTAAAATGGTGCTTCAGATTAAGAACAGTTTCTGGTTAAGAACGGACCTCTGGAACGAATTAAGTTCTTAACCAGAGGTACAACTGTTTAGCTTAGTCAGTAGAGCACGAGATGCTTAATCTCAGGGTTGTGGGTTCAAGATCCACATTGGGCAAAAGATTCCTGCATTGCAGATGGTTGGACTATTAGAAGACCATCAAATCAAATTTTATTAAACAGTCACAGACCAGATTAACCATCATGGTCCCTTCCAACTCTGCAAGTCTATGATTCTATGACCTAGATTCCAATTCAGGCTGAGGGGCATTGACAGGCAGGCATTTTTCCTTATCAGGGTTTATGTGTGAGGAGCTTCTTGACACTCGCATATCCGGGTGTGCTGCATGCTGCTACAAGAAGAATAAGAATAGTTTGGACTTGATATCCCGCTTTATCACTACCCTAAGGAGTCTCAAAGCAGCTAACAATCTCCTTTCTCCTCCTCCCCCACAACAAACACCCTGTGAGGTGAGTGGGGCTGAGAGACTTCAGAGAAGTGTGACTGGCCCAAGGTCACCCAGCAGCTGCATGTGGAGGAGCGGAGACGCGAACCCGGTTCACCAGATTACGAGTCTACTGCTCTTAACCACTACACCACACTGGCTCTCACAAGGAGCTGCAACCTTGAATGGCTTGACAGAGCACAGACCATATGGGAATTGTCCTGTACCAAAGCATCAACCTACATGGCCAATGAGCTCCACCAGCTATTGTCAACACAAAGCCCTTAGATTTCCTCTGTCATCTCCCTTCAGTTCCTCGAATCAAAAGCATGTCAAGCCCACCGCTCAGCACACGCACAATCCTCAGCTCTCTGGCAGGCAACACGCTCCGTGGACACATCGACACTCGGAGATCAATTAATTGCTTTGGGTGTCAAAAATTGCTTCCCTCATTGTCACACCTGCCAGCCCCTCCAAAATCCCCGTGTTCTTTATAGTCCTTCGGCAGGAGCCGGTGCCTGTAATGGGGAAATCAATCCAGGCGAGAGATGAGATAAAAGCCGTGTTCTTTTTTTTTTAAGAGTCCCTCCTATAGTGGCAGGCACTGGTGGAATTTTAATGTGTTAATTTAACAGACCGGGCCATCTTAGCAGGAAGCTCAAGATGCACTGTCTTGTGTTTGCTTGGAAATGTGGAGAGCATTCGGTCAAGCCGCTTCATGCAAAGTCAGGGGAGTTTCTGCAGGCAAAGGGGCTTCTTCAAAGCTTTGGGAAGGCTAATGCACAGTGCTGTTATTAGCCATTTACACTGGAAGGGGTGCATTCTATTTAGAGCTGCTTAAGGCATTTGCTCCATTAAAAAGGCTGATCGCTGAAGAATTGATGCTTTTGAATTATGGTGCTGGAGGAGACTCTTGAGAGTCCCATGGACTGCAAGAAGATCAAACCTCTCCATTCTGAAGGAAATCAGCCCCGAGTGCTCACTGGAAGGACAGATCCTGAAGCTTGAGGCTCCAATACTCATGAGAAGAGAAGACTCCCTGGAAAAGACCCTGATGTTGGGAAAGATGGAGGGCACAAGGAGAAGGGGACAATGGAGGACAAGATGGTGGGACAGTGTTTTCGAAGCTACCAGCTTGAGTTTGACCAAACTGTGGGAGGCAGCGGAAGACAGGAGTGCCTGGTGTGCTCTGGTCCATGGGGTCATGAAGAGTCGGGCACTACTAAGCGACTAAACAACAACAACAAGGCATTTGTTCTTTGCAAATTCCAAGATGAACTGACATGATCCACAGCTCCAAGGCTGTCTAGAGCAGGCACAGGGAAACTCGGCCCTCCAGATGTTTTGGGACTACAATTCCCATCATCCCTGACCACTGGTCCTGTTAACTAGGGATGATGGGAGTTGTAGTTCCAAAACATACAGAGGACCGAGTTTGCCTATGCCTGCGCTAGAGGATTTTGCTTTTCTTTGAATTTTGCGATGGAGTAATCGGCTTTTAAAAAAATTAAATACCAAAATGTGCTCACAAATGTGGATTTCCAGGTAAAATGTATTTTTCAATGAGAAATGTGTGCCCCACTCAAAAGTGTTTCAAAATACATATTTAAATGTGAATTTAGATATGAATTTTCGTGCCAATTTTAAAAAATAAAGATTATGAAATGGGATGGAACAAACTCAACACATGCAAAATACAAACCAGTAACATTCATATCTATTTCTGCTTGCTTCTTTCGCATTTGTTCTCTTTCTGCATTTCTTTTACATATATGTGTACAAGAGGGATCTGCAAAAAAGCATTGCAGTATGGAGTGTTTCTGCTCAGGATTCTAGCTGGTGAACCATATATTTCAGGATATTCTCTCCTATCCTGCTACCTTCTTGGCTTTCTATTACTATCACCTCCCCCAATAGTCAGTGAAATATACTCTGAGTCGAGTGTGGATTTCATGCTCTTTATTCAGCTCATAGTGGTGAGGAGGAATGGAAGTTCCCCTGAAATGTCTGCTTTATATACATTATTTACACAATGGGCCCCACGTGATTGGTTAATTCCGGGATTCTCCTGTAGGCCAATCAGGTTGCGGATTCACTTCCACCTGGAGTTGGATTGGGTGGCTCCTGCGGACCAATCAGACTGCTGCATTCTGGATCCTGTTGTTCTAGGACCAATCAGACTGCTGCATTTTGGATCCTATTGTTCTAGGACCAATCAGACTGCTGCATTCTGAATCCTATTCAACTCAGTACATAACAGTCAGCTAGCATTCTGTGGCTACTGAGCATGCTCAGTTTTCAGACACCCTTCCTGTGAGTCAGTTCAGGCATAGCTATCAACTCTAACCACAGTGAGGGCAGCCACAAGGATTTCATTCAGTTTCTTTGCAATCTCCTTTTCCTCCTCTAGTATCATGGTATCCATGGAGTCTAATGGTCCGATCTCCATAGCCAGTAGCTGGTAGGAAAGCCAACCTCGGAGTGCCAAGACTAATGCATTTGTCCACACAACATGAAAATTTGCTTCACAAAATGGATGGCATCAGTACACTGAACCTGATGAAAGAGCTCAAGGTAAAGATTTTTGAAACACTTGACGTGAGCTCACACACTCATACTTTTGCCAGGTCACCTTTTAAATTATTTCCTTGTGGCTTGTTTTCCTAATAACTATCACATTAAGGGAGAGTTAGGGGACGATGGAAGGCCGTGAATTCGGAGAATTCTACAATTTATGATTTTATGTTTGAATGTAAATTTGAATTGTAAAACTAATAAAAAAAATACCAAAAAAATACATAGAGAGAGGGGAAAAAACATACAATAAAGTGTTAGCAACAGATGAATTATGCCATTCTATACTCAACTTGCCACTTCATGTGCTTCTGAGACTCATTCTGAACTGCTGATGACAGCTTGGAGAACAATTATATTTTTTCTAGTATGCATTTATAGTGGTACCTCGGGTTAAGTACTTAATTCGTTCCTGAGGTCCGTACTTAACCTGAAACTGTTCTTAACCTGAAGCACCACTTTAGCTAATGGGGCCTCCTGCTGCCGCCGCGCAATTTCTGTTCTCATCCTGAAGCAAAGTTCTTAACCCGAGGTAATATTTCTGGGTTAGCGGAGTCTGTAACCTGAAGCGTATGTAACCTGAAGCGTATGTAACCCGAGGTACCACTGTATATGAAACACTGCTGCAGCAGAGGGCAGAGAGAACACATCTGTCAGCATCAAGAGATGGGCTGGTGGGAGGTTTGGACAGTAATCCTTGGTATAAGAATTGGGGGATTATATGGGATATTCATCAGTGAAATGCAGGAGGGTATGGAGCTTGAGTGATATGACTGCAAGTGCTGAACAGCCCAGCCCAGAGTGATGGAGCTGGTTGCAAACAATGTGTCTTGGCAGCTTGAAAAACAAATTTCTCAACAATCGTGGCCTTACCTTGGTTATTTGAAGGCTCATTTCCTGATGCTATGGATCATCTGGGGTTGGATGCACCTGGAACTACCCAGATCCACCTGAAACGGGAGCAGAAGGCATGCTGCTTACAAAGGCAGATGGGCCCCATATGGAAATAGAGTGTGATGATCTGGGACTCGGGCTCGGACTTGGAACCAGAGGAGTCTCAGTCCGCACCAGATCCTTTGCCTCAGGCAGCATCTGAACCAAGTCTGGGGCCTGATCTTGAAGAGTCGCAGTCTGCACAGGTTCCCCTGCAACAAGCACCAGCTGGGCCGAGTCAGGGGCCTGAGCCTGCCCTGGCTTCAGATGCGGGGATTACCTCGTTGCCTTCAGCTGGGCTATCACTTACAGCTGTTCCACTACCAGTTGGGTCAGGAGAGGCTGAGGCAGCCTCTGGGTCTAGTAACCCACTGACATTGCCCAAGCTGCAGAGACTGAGGAGGAGAGACCTGAGTACTCACAGGAGGAGTGCTCGCCTTCGGGCGAGACAGGGAGGTGAGTCACTGGGGGATCAGGACTGGCCATTACCCCGACAGAGATAAAAGTCTGCTGGACCCTGCCCCAGGTTGCAGGAGCAACATTGCCGTTTGCCAGAACCTGCCTGAGACCCTGTGCCTGACCTTGCCTGGTTTCCTGCCTCGCGTCCTGCCTTGGCCCTGTCAGACTGACTCCTTGCGGAACCCTTGGATTTGGGACCGGACCTGGACTGTGTTACTCAGGGTACCTCCGGGCCCAGCACATAGAGAATGAACTGGTGGCCCAGTCAGGAAGGAGGTGGTCAGAGCTACTTCAGGAGGAAAAAGTTCCTAGAAGAAGGAGATATTGTGGTGTAAGTGGTTAAGGCACCAGGCTAGAATCTGGGACGCCTGAACTGAAGCTCCCACTCAGTCATGGTCACCATCTCTCGGTGTAAATTCCTTCATGTGGTGTCAGGTGTGCTTGCAGGAGCCAGGCCCTGTGACCAATAGGACTTTGCAGGACTGGGGCCTTCCTAAGTTTGTTCTGAAAAGGCAAGGCACGGCCGCACAAGTGAGGCCGATTGGTAACTCACAGCACCTCGTGTCAAGAGGCAGGAAGGGATATACAGTGGTGCCTCGCAAGACGAAATTAATCCGTTCTGCGAGTTTCTTCGTCTTGCGGATTTTTTCGTCTTGCAAAGCATGGATGCACCCTGGTACTGTATTATGAACATTATTACAGTACAGTACAGTACAGTACAGTACAGTACAGTACAGTACTCCTTTTATAATGGGATAGCGGGCAAAGCACAAAGCAGGTTGCTCCCCAGCAGGAGGAGTTTCCCCAGCCTGGAGGATCTGTTGCCGGGAAGAGGCAAAGACACCCCCTCCCACCTCCCCACAAAAACAGCCCCCCTTCCTCTGTCGCCAAGCCTTGCCGCGTCTTCGCTCCGCCAAACCGCGTCCCACATCAAAGCCCCAGCCCGCTCCTCTCCCTCTCTCTCCACGAGGTGCCAAAGGAAGTTCGAGCCCAGGAACCGAGGGCGGACGCACAAAGCACCCGGTGCGGACTCTCCCTTGCTCCCCCCGTTACCTTGCGCCACGCCGCCGGGCTCCCCACAGTCTCGGCAGCTGCTCCCGGCTTCTTCCAACCCCCGCAAAAGCGCCTTCGCGGCAGCCCAAGCACAGTGGATGCCTCCTCCTCCTCCTTGGTCCCTCTCCTCCTGCCTTCGCGCAGTTAGGGCAAAATGGAGCAGCCGCATGGGGAGGGGGAGAGAGAGAGAGAGAGGCAGAGGCAGCAGCGGCGCAGAGACCCAGCCAGATCCGCTGGATCCCAGCCCACCTGCCTCCTCTGTGCCCTCTCCAGAAGAGGATCCCTCTGGAAAAGGTAGGTCGCTCCCTCGCTCGCTCCCTGCCAGCCCAGTTCCCGCTTCAAACTTGGTACAGTATTAACGGTTTTAAGAAAAAGGAAACAAACTCGCAAGACGTTTCGTCTTGCGAAGCAAGCCCATAGGGAAATTCGTCTTACGAAGCAACTCAAAAAACGAAAAACTCTTTCGTCTTGCGAGTTTTTCGTCTTCCGAGGCATTCGTCTTGCGAGGTACCACTGTAAGGTCAGCATTTCCCTTCGGCTCTTTGCCACCGCAATACACTTCCTGCCTTGCTGCATTTGGCTTCTTGCTCCCTGATCCTTGAAACTCGAACCTCGGCTTCTTGACTCCCTGCTTCTTGATCCTCAGACCTTTGACTTTGTGACTCCTCTTCTTGATTCTTGGACCCTTGACAATGACTCCTTGCTTCCTGACCCTCAGACCCCTGACTTCTTGACTCCTTGCTTCTTGATCCTCGGACCCTTGGCTTCTTGACTCCCGGCTCTCTGACCCTCGGACCCTTGGCTTCCTGGCTTCTGGCCCCCCGTTCCTGCTCCCACCCCACCGTCTTGCCCCCGGTCCTGACGTCCCCTGCCAGGACTTTGATCACCCGTGAACCAGACCATGACATGTGGTGGTTGTGATGAAGGAACCATGAATGAGTTCCTTGTTAGGAAAGGGTGGCAATACAGATGAAATAATAAATCATGATGACAATAATAATAATAATAATAATAATAATAATAATAATAATAATTTATTATTTGTACCCCGCCCATCTGGCTGGGTTTCCCCAGCCACTCTGGGCGGCTTCCAACAGAAATGAAAAATACACTAAAATGTCACATTTTAAAAACTTCCCTGAACAGGGCTGCCTTCAGATGTCTTCTGAATGTCAGGTAGTTGTCCATCGCCTTGACATCCGGTGGGAGGGCATTCCACAGGGCGGGCGCCACCACCGAGAAGGCCCTCTGCCTGGTTCCCTGCAACTTGGCCTCTCGCAGGGAGGGAACCGCCAGAAGGCCCTTGGAGCTGGACCTCAGTGTCCGGGCAGAACGATGGGGGAGGAGACGCTCCTTCAGATATACTGGACCGAGGCCATTTAGGGCTTTAAAGGTCAGCACCAACACTTTGAATTGTGCTCGAAAATGTACAGGGAGCCAATGTAGGTCTTTCAAGACCGGTGTTATATGGTCTCGGCGGCCGCTCCCAGTCACCAGTCTAGCTGCCGCATTCTGGATTAGTTGTAGTTTCCGGGTCACCTTCAAAGGTAGCCCCACGTAGAGCGCATTGCAGTAGTCCAAGCGGGAGATAACCAGAGCATGTACCACTCTGGCAAGACAGTCCGCAGGCAGATAGGGTCTCAGCCTACCTACCAGATGGAGCTGGTAAACAGCTGCCCTGGATACAGATTTGACCTGTGCCTCCATGGACAGCTGTGAGTCCAAAATGACTCCCAGGCTGCGCACCTGGTCTTGCAGGGGCACAGTTACCCCATTCAGGACCAGGGAATCCTCCACACCTGCCCGCCTCCTGTCCCCCAAAAACAGTACTTCTGTCTTGTCAGGATTCAACCTCAATCTGTTAGCCGCCATCCATCCTCCAACCGCTTCCAGACACTCACACAGGACCTTTCCCGCCTTCACTGGTTCTGATTTAAAAGAGAGGTAGAGCTGGGTATCATCTGCATACTGATGAACACCCAGCCCAAACCTCCTGATGATCCCTCCCAGCGGCTGTATGTAGATGTTGAAAAGCATGGGGGAGAGGACAGAACCCTGAGGCACCCTACAAGTGAGCGGCCAGGGGTCTGAACACTCATCCCCCACCACCACTTTCTGAACACGGCCCAGGAGGAAGGAGCGGAACCACTGTATAACAGTGCCCCCAGCTCCCAGCCCCTCAAGACGGTCCAGAAGGATGTCATGGTCGATGGTATCAAACGCCGCTGAGAGATCCAGCAGAACTAGGAAACAGCTCTCACCTTTGTCCCTAGCCCGCCGGAGATCATCAACCAGTGCGACCAAGGCAGTTTCAGTCCCATGATGAGGCCTGAATCCCGACTGGAAGGGATCCAAATGGTCCGCTTCTTCCAGGCGTGCCTGGAGTTGTTCAGCAACCACTCGCTCAATCACCTTGCCCAAGAATGGAAGGTTTGAGACTGGGCGATAATTGGCCATCGTGGCCGCATCTAAAGATGGTTTTTTAAGAAGCGGTTTGATAACCGCCTCTTTCAGCGGGTCTGGGAAGGCTCCCTCACGGAGGGAAGCATTCACCACCCCACGAAGCCCATCGCCCAGTCCTTCCCGGCTAGCTTTTATAAGCCAGGATGGGCAAGGATCCAGGAGACAGGTGGTTGGCTTCACTCGTCCAAGCAGCCTGTCCACATCGTCGGAGGTAACAGATTGAAATTGATCCCACACAACTTGACCAGACAGGACTCTAGCACTCTCCCGCCCCGGCCCTGCTCCCACGGTGGAGTCTACTTCTTCCCGAATCTGAGCGATTTTATCTGCAAAAAAATTTGCAAAATCATTGCAGGAGAACATGTGGCCCGTACTGGGCCCCGATGTTACAGGTGGTTCCACTAAATTGTGAACCACCTGAAAGAGTCTCCTGCTGCTGTTTTCTGCAGATGCAATAGAGGCGGTGAAGAAAGTCTTCTTCGCCGTCGCTATCGCCACTTGGTAGGCTCGACGTTGAGCTCTAACCCGTGTCCGGTCAGATTCAGAATGAGTTATCCGCCACCGGCGCTCTAGCCGTCTCAACGATTGTTTCATTGCCCTCAGATCTGTGGAAAACCACGGGGCTCTCCGGGCTTCATGCAATCGGAGAGGGCGCTTCGGAGCCAAACAGTCAATAGCCCTGGTTAACTCCACATTCCAGCGGGCCACCAGGGAATCGGCTGAAAGGCCATCAACATGGGATAAAGCATCCCCTACCACTCTCTGGAAACCATTTGGATCCATTAAGTGGCGGGGGCGGACCATCCGAATCGGTCCCACCTCCCTGCAGAGGGGATGGGTCGCAGAGAAGTCTAGTTGCACCAGGAAGTGGTCTGACCATGGCACTTCTTTCGTTTCACTTTTACTTAGTGTCAGATCACCAACATCCGTAGAGGTAAACACCAGGTCCAAGGCATGTCCGCGGCTATGGGTTGGGCCAGACTTATTCAGGGACAGCCCCATGGAGGCCATGCTTTCCACGAAGTCCCGAGCGGCCCCTTGTAAGGTCGTGTCGGCATGGATGTTAAAATCCCCTAGGACGACCAAGCTAGGTCTCTCCAGGAGAACATCCGCCATGACCTGAAGCAGCTCGGGCAGGGAATCCTTGGTGCAGCGGGGAGGTCGGTACACCAAAAGGAATCCTGTACTGCCCCTATTGCCCAACTTCCAGAACATGCACTCAGAAAACTGGGTCTTCCCAATAGGACGCCTGGTGCAAACTAATGACTTCCTAAAAATCACTGCAACCCCCCCTCCCCGCCCACATGACCTGGGTTGCTGTGCGTAAGAGAAACCTGGTGGACAAGCAGCGGCAAGGACAGGCCCATCTGCTTCATCCAACCAAGTCTCTGTTACACATGCCAGGTCAAGTCCTCCATCCATGATCAAGTCATGGATGGCAGTGGTCTTATGAATCATTGACCTGGCATTGCACAGCAACACTTTCAGGTCATGTGGGTATCCCTTGCTGATTCTAGTATTCATCCGGTCAGGACCAGACCCAGAGGCAGGGATAGTCCTCAGACAACGACTAAACCTGCCTCCTCTGTAATGACATGGTCTGGTCTTAGCGTAACTCCTCCTCCTACCCGTGATCACTGAGATCGGTTGTCCCAGTGCATTCCCCCCTGTGAAACATATCCCAGCCATTTTGTGGGCTGGGGCCCATTCCCCGGCAGCCCTGACCCCTCCCCTTAAGAGCAAAATAACCCCTTTAAAAAACAAAACAAAAAAAACACACAAATACAACAATACAAACAAAAAACAATAAAAATTACAAAAACATAAAATCAAACAAATTCCCAGGCCCAATAAACATCCACCGCACCCCCCCCCCACATACAAAAAATTCAAAATTTTAAAACATTTTAAAAGCACTCTGCAGCCCTCCAGCAGTGACAGCAACTGTTCTAGTGAGGCCCGTCAGGCCCTGCCCCAGGCCAGATGGTGAGTGGCAGGAAGGAGCAGGACCCCATACACTCACATACAGGAGAGTCCTCCCGGGCAGCAGAGTCCAGCAGTCCTTTATGAGGCTTCAGGCCCTGCCCCAGGCCAGATGGTGAGTGGCAGGAAGGAGCAGGGCCCTCAGACACTCACATACAGGAGAGTCCTCTCCTGATGACAGTGAAGAATGTCAGAATTCTCCTTCTGGATCTGACCATAAGCCCATCTAATCTGGCAACCAGTTCTCACCATCCACATACCAATGTGTCAGAGGCTGGACTGAGGAGGAATGGTGGGAGCTGCCACCACCCCCTTTCTCCTGAACCTTCCCAAGGGCAGGAGAACAGTATTGATTTACAACAGTAGTTTGCAGAGGGGTATCATCCAGAGGGGAGAAGCTGGGAAATACTGGGTGAGGAACAGCTAGAAGAGGGCATACCAGGAGAGAGACAGCTGGCAGATTCAGTGTCCCTGGACAGCATTCCTGACTCCTCCTCGCCTAGGACTGGATGGGCTCTGAGAGCAATAGAACAGAAAGCACATAGGCAACCAGCTCAGATTACCCAATTTAGGAGTGATGTAGATTAAGGGGGATGGAGGGGGTAAATCTTAACTGGGAGCAACGTCATTTTTAGATGGTTGTGCATTCCTTTGTCTCTCACTGTGATTATTAAAGAAACTCTGGTAAGAACGCTCCTTTTGTTTGATCTTCTTAATCCAGGCATAGGCAAACTCCAGCCCTCCAGGTGTTTGGGACTACAATTCCCATCATACCTAGCTAACAAGACCAGTGGTTAGGGATGATGGGAATTGTAGTCCCAAACGTCTGGAGGGCTGGAGTTTGCCTATGCCTGTCTTAATCACTGCCCCCGGGGGAGGGATCCGCTTCCTTGAAGCCTGACACAATGAGAGGTCCACAGGCAAGACCATCCTTTTTTCGTTCAGAACTAGCCAATGTGTGTTTCTAGAATTATTGATTTATATGCCGCTTAATACCAATGTAGGGGTCTAAGTGGTTTACAAATATAAAACCTAGTGTTGTGAACTGGATTTAGCCCACGCTCGGATCCCGAACCAAAATTTGGCTTGATTCAAAGGGGGATGTGGAAGCACACCCCAGCGTGATAAGCTGGTAAGTCGAAGCTTCAATTCTGCTGGCTGCTTCACCAGGTAACAGCACCCAGCAGGATTGACCCGACAGCTCTTGCAATGCAGTCAGGGTGAGTAGAGAGGCAGTGTCTCCTTCTCCCTCCCCCTCCTGACCACACGTTCAAATAGGATTTTAAAAACCCTGATTAAACCTTAGCCCCATCCCTCAACCAGGGGAGCTGCGTGCAGCCCTAATCGATACCAGTTACACAAACATTAAAATATACCGTATTTTTCGCTCTATAGGATGCACTTTTCCCCCTCCAAAAATTAAGGGGAAGTGTTTGTGCATTCAATGGAGAGAATGCAGGCTCCTTGGCTTCAGCAAAAGCAACGCGAAGCCTCCAAAGTGCAGAGGGAGCGCTCCCTCCGTGCTCCGGAGGCTATGCGTTGCTTTCGCCGGAGCCTTTGGAGTGCAGGAGGACCTCGAGCTGCACTCCAAAGGCTTCGGGGTTAGCTGCACAAAGCCCCACTGTCCTGCGGAAGCTTTAAAGGCTGTCCCCGAAGCCAGAACATTTGCCCGATAACAAATGTTGGAAATGTAAGGAGACTGAAGGTACATTTTTTCACCTTTGGTGGACATGCCCAAGGATTAAGGCTTTCTGGGAAATGATTTATAATGAAATGAAAAAGGTATTTAAGTATACCTTCTTGAAAAAACCAGAGGCCTTCCTCCTGGGCATGGTCTCAGCCAATTGGTGTCAAAGAAGGACAGAACTTCTTTATGTATGCGACAACAGCAGCAAGAATTCTCATCGCAAAATATTGGAAGACACAAGATTTACCCACGCTGGAAGAATGGCAGATGAAGATGATCGACTACATGGGATTGGCAGAAATGACCGGCAGAATCCGAGACCAGGGAAAAGAGTCGGCGGAAGAGGACTGGAGGAAATTTAAAGACTATCTACAGAAATATTGTAAAATTAATGAATGTTAGAATGATGTTGGATTGAAATTAAGTGGTTACCAGCTATAATGCAAAGGTTGAGTAATAAGCTAAGATAATTTATATTAAGTTATAATAAGAATTTGCTGAAATAAGATTTGATTTGGAATACAAAAGGGGGAGGTGAGAGGAGGTCCGAGACATAAGGTAACGGAAATAAGTGGTGGGAATTATATTTGTTATGTCTTGTTTTGTTTTAAATTGTTTTTTTGATATTTTTGTGTTTTTCTTTTTTGTGTATTATTTGTTTCTTTTTTGTGGTATTTATGTCTGTATTAAATTGGAAACCCTAATAAATATTTATATAAAAATAAATAAATTAAAGGCTGTCCCTGAAGCCAGAACAATGAGGTGGAGCGCTGCGCAGCACTCCGTCTCACTATTCTAGCTTCAGGGTTAGCTGTGAAAAGCCTCCCCAGGGCAGCAGGGTGCCCTCATCTCGCTGCCCTCCAGAGGCTTCATGGGCTATCCCAGAAGCCAGATCCCTCTTGCTGTTCTGGCTTCTGGGATTCAGATTTTTTTTTCTTGTTTCCTCCCCCCCAAACTAGGTGCGTCCTATCGTCTGGTGCGTCCTATAGAGCGAAAAATACGGTAAATATCCACCACTAAAATGTGCAATAAAACAATACCATTAAAGCAACACAACCATTAAAACAGGAGAGATGGTTGAGTGATTGAGGGAATGCCTGCGGAAACAGATGCTTAACCGAAAGCACATACGGTAGATGCATTATGCACACATGTGCATGGATTTATTTATGAAGGCTGATGCACTAGAGAACAAAGAGGAAGGGACGCTCTGACCTGCTGCCCCCAGATTACTCAGCTAGTAAATACTTCCACTCCAGAGATGCAACAGCCAAGAGAACGGAGGAGCAGAGAATTTATATTATGAGTCATGGACTAGTTGCCTGGGGGTGGCATTTTCCATCAATCAGCCTCAGGTCAGTGTGTTGCCGTGGAGGCAAGAGCCAGTGGGGGGGGGGGAATCAGGAACCCCAAGAACACCAAAGGCCTAGGGGTGCCAACTTGAACAAAATGTGCTGCTCCCATGGGTTACCCGAGAGCCAAGGCCCAAGTCCGGTCCGTGGTCAAAGGTGCAACATGGAGGCAGTCCGTAGTAGCTGAAGCTGGGTGCAGGGCAGGGAGTTGGGTGAAGTCAGGAACAGGGTTGCAAGCAGGGAGCCAGAGCGGGTCAGGAGCTCAGGCAGGAAAGCAGGACAGGGTTCAGGCAGAAACTAGCAACCAACAATGTTGCTCCCGCAACCTGGGACTGGGGCTGGCCGGCTTTTATCTGCCCCGAGGCACAGGGCGGCCCCGGTCCACAGGTGACTCACCTCTCCAGGCCTGGAGGCGAGCACTCCTACTGCAGGAACTTAGTTCCCTCCGCCTCTCTGCCCTGAGCCTCTGCAGCTCAGGAGAGGCTGGAGGGTTACTGGACCCAGAGGCAACCTCAGCTTCCTCTGATGGGGCTGAGAGTGGAGCACCTGCAGGCAATGGGTCCACCATCACCTCAGGAGCCAGAGCAGACTCAGCTGATGCCTGCACCTGAGGACCCAGGACAGGTGAGGACCCTTCAGGCTCATGCCCCAGCCCCAGCTCAGCTGGTTCTGGAGGTGGGGAATCCTGTGCAGGCTGGGATCCCTTAGGTTCAGCATCTGAGTTTGAATCCCAGGCCATCACACAAAATATTGTGGAGGCCTAGGTAAGCCCTGCCCTGCATCACATGACGCAATGCACACACACCATTTGAATGGGAATGCCCACCAACTTTGTGGGGGCCCGGCCCCCTCAAATGTTTTATGGTGGGGGCTGAAGACCCCATGGCCCCTAGGAGTTGGCTTCTATGCCAAGGCCCACCCTGAGATAACACAAATATCCAGGAACAGTGGTTTTTTTGTGGGTACCCTTTGGGGTTGGGTCAAGAGCAAGGGTAACCCTTCTTTGTGTAAGAACCATGGTGGGTGAGGGTTGGGGTGCTGGGGCGGGCTCTGTTTCTTTGTCCTGAAATAGTGTGAAATATACTCGGAGTCGAGTGTGAATTTCATGCTCTTTATTCAGCTCATTGTAGCAATGAATGAATCTTTCCCCAAATATCTAGCTATACAGTGGTACCTCTGGTTACGTACTTAATTCGTTCTGGAGGTCCGTTCTTAACCTGAAACTGTTGTTAACCTGAAGCACCACTTTAGCTAATGGGGCCTCCTGCTGCTGCTGCTGCGCCGGCTGTTCTCATCCTGAAGCAAAGTTCTTAACCCAAGGTACTATTTCTGGGTTAGCGGAGTCTGTAACCTGAGGAGTCTGTAATCTGAAGCGTTTGTAACATGAAGTGTCCGTAACCCGAGGTACTACTGTATATACATTATTTAAACAATGGGCCTCACGTGATTGGCTAATTCCAGGCTGCTCCTGCAGGCCAATCAGGTCACTGATTCACTTCCACCTGGAGCTGGATTGGGTGGCTCCTGCAGAACAATCAGACTGCTGTATTCTGGATCCTATTGTTCTAGAATTCTAGAATTGTTGCAGGATTCAGCTCAGTACATAACATAGTGAGAAGTGAATGGTGACTATAAGGATAAGGCAACTGATTTATGTTACGCTGTAGTGCATGCTTTGAATATTTTGGAAGATTATACATAAGCAATTGACAGAGAATCAGAAGCCCCTGTTTCTTTCTTTTCTTTTCCTGTCTCTCTTATTTAGTCTTGCTGCTTTTATTTTGTAGCTCTTAAAGGTAAAGGTAAAGGGACCCCTGACCATTAGGTCCAGTCGTGGGGTTGTGGCACTCATCTCGCTTTATTGGCTGAGGGAGCCGGCGTACAGCTTCCGGGTCATGTGGCCAGCATGACTAAGCCGCTTCTGGCGAACCAGAGCAGCACATGGAAACGCCGTTTACCTTCCCGCCGGAGCGGTACCTATTTATCTACTTGCACTTTGACGTGCTTTCGAACTGCTAGGTTGGCAGGAGCAGGGACCCAGCAACGGGAGTTCACCCCGTCGTGGGGATTCAAACCGCCGAGCTTCTGATCAGCAAGTCCTAGGCTCTGTGGTTTAACCCACAGCGCAATCGTAGATGAGGGGATCGGTCTGAGAGGCAGGGCAGAAAGCATCTCCCAGGGCAGGAGGCCGGGGCCCAGGTGAGAGCTGGGAAGGTCTACTTTTCTGTGCATGGAAAAGGTGATTCGACATAATTCTGATAAAGGGCTTTTTTAATTTCATTTTTCACTTTTCTCATTTTCTCCTGCCTCTCTATTTTTTTAAAAAAAATATATATTTTTCTTTATTTTTCTTTTCTTTAGATTAGTTTGGCTTTTATTATATTCTATGTTGAAAACTTTCAACAAAAACATTTAATACATTTTGAGAGGCATTGGACGCTTAATGCTATTGCTGATTGACAATCTGTCTTTCAAAATTCCTGCTCTCCCCCCCACCCCTGCTGATGTGTACTTTTTTGCAATTTTATGTTGTGCTCTGTGAACAGAAGAGCAGACTATGATTGACTGAATAACCAATGAACTGGCCCTGGATGTGAAAATGCTAATGTTTCCATCACAGTGCCATCCCATGCAGGTCTACTCAGAAGTAAGCTTCAATGGGACTTGATTCCAGGTACGTGTGCACAGGACTGCAAGTTAAATCCATTCACCCCTTAATGACATGTTTCAAAGGCTAAGAGCGACTTCGCTGAATGAGCCAAGGCATGTCACCAAAAATATTTAAAATACACAAACTCAGGCAAACCTACGAGAACAAAAAAAAAATCCCACAAGAATTGTTGCCAGGAAGAATACAGCAAAACAGATCATTAGAAATCCACACGGAAGCAAACACAGAGGAGGAAAAGAGCAAATAGAATAATAAAATGCCTCCAGCAATGCAAGCGGTTGTCAGTTGTCAGAGGTAAATGGGCATCAAACCCTGTGGTGAAAGTCATAACGCAGGAAATAATCGCAGAGGGGGAGGGGGGGAATGAAATGATAAACATGGTTCTCTTTGAAGAGAAACTCAACACTAATGAGACCATGAATAAAACCATCTCAAGGATGCGAGATGCAAAGCATCAAGAATGAAATATAGTGATAATGGAAGGGGAAAGGGGGACATCGGGGTAGGAGGAGGAGCTCCAGTCTCTGTGGAATTGCTCTGCTGAAGTTCACCCGTTTTATTGCCTCCTCCACCGCAGGGTTGCTCAGTCCCTGCCTGCCCCACACCTGAGGGGCTGTTTAGAGGAGCAGCCGGCTCAATTCCACCTCACTTTGCCTTAGGAGGAGCCCACAGAATCAGGCCAATGTAGGCCAGAATCCTGTTCTCACAGTGGCCAAGCAGGTGCCTATGGGACTCCCACAAGCAGAAGCTGAGCGAAACAGGTCTCTCTGCCCTCTTGTGATTCCCAGAAACTTGCATTCAGAGACATACTGCCTCCGTCCAGGGGAGTTAGAACTCATTGATTGTGGGTTGTGGCTGCCGACAGCCTTAGCATCCACAAATTTGTCTCAATATGTCTTTTACAGCCCCCCAAGTTGGTGGACATCATTATACAGTGTGGTTTTTTTTCTTTCTAAAAAATTGTTTAGGGGTACTCTCATTATGACTCATGAAAATCAACATTTTATCGTTCAAATCGGGGAAACAAATACAGTAAATACAACAAAACGGACCAATCAGTGTGCTAGATTCCAATTCCTACTTCACACATTAAACGCTCACTTCCGTCTGAGACTCAGGAGACACTGTGACAGGAAATGAGGCCGCCATCAGGGTAGCAATGGAAATAATGATTCACCGTGATAGAGAAGAAACTATTTTTTAATAATAATAATAATAATAATAGTTATGTCTCACGTTAGATTCACAAAATATTTAGGGGTATTCGTACCCCTGCGTACCTCCAGAAAAATGCACTGTCATTATTTATTGTGGAAGTGCATTCCATAGGTTCTATCTGGGGGAGTCAGGGTGACCAAGGCTCCCCACCAAATTTTCAAGCAGGGGAGTAGGCCACACACACAACAATTCAGCAACTGTGTGCACACACTGCATGACATGCTCACCTTAATCATGCAGCCCATGTGGCATGCCCGTGTTACTTGCGCACACCCCATACCATCGCACACAACATGAACGCATGGTATGGGAGGTGTGCGTGTGACATTAAAGAGGTCTCAATGGGTGTCCCTGTCCAGAAGCCAGCATGGTGTCAGGAATGAGCCAGCTCCTAGTGGAACTTTACAGCCGGCTGCAGAACAGAGAGGGCTGAACAGTGGTCAGAGGAGGCTTCCCTGCCCCTGGGAATGCTGGTTGCCAAGGGAACAACTGAAAGCAGTCTGGAACACAGCCAAAGCTCTCAGGCAGCTCAAAAAGACACAAGAGAGAATCTCTCAGAAAAGGAAGAGGCTGGAGATGATCCAATAAGGCTAAGGAGTTGGCAAATGGGAGGGCTGCTAGACAGGAAGCAATACAAGAAATGTAAGGGGCGTTGGTTCGATATATTCTGTAGACACTGGAAAGAGTAATCTTGAGTGATAATGCCAGTGGCTGTGTTAGAAAGCCAGTGTAGTGCAGTGGTTAAGAGCGGTGGACTCGTAATCTGGTGAACCGGGTTCGCTTCCCTGCTCCTCCACATGCAGCTGCTGGGTGACCTTGGGCTAGTCACACTTCTCTGAAGTCTCTCAGCCCCACTCACCTCACAGAGTGTTTGTTGTGGGGGAGGAAGGGAAAGGAGAATGTTTGCTGCTTAGAGACTCCTTTGGGTAGTGATAAAGCGGGATATCAAATCCAAACTCTTCTTCTTCTTCTTAGAGCCATCCGGAGCTATCTGTTTGTTTTTGCAATAAATCCTCCCTTTTAATTACTTACGCTTACTGTGTTATCAAGCCGGGAAGGAATAAGAGAAGGAATAAGAAAGGAAGTTGAGAAACCTCAACTTCTATTTTTATGGGATGCAAAGGCTTTGGGCACCTTTATCATGAAAGTTATTGGCAAAGCATGGGCACAGAGGCTGGTCCATCTCTCTCCTTCAAGTGAGCATCATTATCATGTGGTCACAGACGCCAGTGTCTCTCCCTCAGGCAGGCAGTATCATCATGGCCTCTCTCTCCTTCAGGTGGGTTGGTACATTGGCCAGTTTCTCTCTTCCTGGGATGGACATCTGAATGGGGACACATGGACTAGTCAGTATCCTGGCACCAGCATGTGGTCACAATGGCCAATCTCCTTCTACAGGTGACATCAGCATGTGGTCACAGTGGCCAGTCCCTCTCCTTCAGGTGAACAGCATCAGAATGACGTCACAATGGCTGGGGCCTTTTTCAAGCAAGCAGCATCAACAGGAGGTCACATTGACCAGTTTCTGGCTTGGAGGCCAGTGGTATCATCATGTGGGGTGTACATTGGTCAACCTTCATCGGAGCAAGTAAAGGTAAAGGTAAAGGTCCCCCTGCCCATACGGGCCATTCGTGTCCGACTCTAGGGTTGTGCGCCCATCTCACTTAAGAGGCCGGGGGCCAGTGCTGTCCGGAGACCCTTCCTGGTCATGTGGCCAGTGTGACGCAGCTGCTCTGGCGAGCCAGCACCAGCACAGCACACGGAAACGCTGTTTACCTTCCCGCTATAAAGTGGTACCTATTTATCTACTTGCACTTAGGGGTGCTTTCGAACTGCTAGGTGGGCAGGAGCTGGGACCGAAAGACGGGAGCTCACCCCGCTGCGGGGATTCGAACCGCCGACCAGGCGATCAGCAAGTCCTAGGCGCTGAGGTTTTACCCACAGCGCCACCCGTGTCCCGGAGCAAGTAATAGGGGACAAATGGCCCTACTCGTGAAGGCAGGCAGAAGCAGGACTCTATGGCTACTGTATGTTATGGTTTTAGAGAAAATTATATGAAAATGATATATCGTTGGTATCTAACATTGAGTAAACTGGCAAAAGTGGCAGTGACTCACCTGGATTTCTTCCAGTTCAACCAGAAAATCGCATGATGGACTGATGTACCTTTTTCCTTTGGGAAGAAACTTGGAGCAGTTCCAAGCTAGCCGATGCCCGGAGGAATTCCATACTGCTGTTCTGTATGAATAGATCTCTAATCCCTGATGTGCTAGCTTGAGCCACCAGTCAGCTTGATGTGGCTGGATAAAGTGTGTGTGTGTCAATTCACTGCTGGCCTTTAGAGCAACTGTTGTCAAATTTTGAGCTCAAATACTGTAGTTTGATATATTGTCTGTTAAAAAGTAAAACTAGCAGATATTGAAGTTTTGAAATTGCATAACAGAAAACGAGGAAGGGATGCAAAAGGAGCAAATTTGTTTTTTTTTTATAGATATTTATTGGAGTTTTAATAAAAGAAATACAATAATAATAAACAGCGTTACTTTGTCTTTGCAAAATTTCATAACATCTTTAGACTTCCTCACATCCCCCGCTCCCACTTACATCATTAATAAGTTTTTGTCAAGCAAATTATCATCTTATTTTCAAATTTATAACCACTTATTTAAATACAATAAAATAATTCTCCTACAAATTTTGTTTCTCTTAATCTCTCTTATCATCAAATTCTGATCCATTTTAGTGATGGCCAATTATTTATAACCAAACATCCTTCTTAACATTCCACTAAATCACAATGTTTCTGTAGATAGATCTTGAATTTCTTCCAATCTTCTTCGATCCTTTCTTCTCCCAGGTCTCGGATTCTGCCAGTCATCTCCGCCAGTTGCATATAGTCCATCAGTTGCATCTGCCATTCTTCCAGTGTGGGTAGATCTTGAATTTTCCAGTTCTTAGCGAGTAGTATCCTTGCTGCTGTTGTTGCGTACATGAAAAATGTTCTATCCTTCTTTAGCACCTTCTGGTCGACAATGCCCAGAAGAAAGGCCTCTGGTTTCTTGGTGAAGGTATACTTAAATACCTTTTTCAACTCATTATATATCATTTCCCAGAAGGCCTTCACTTCAGGGCAGGTCCACAAGAGGTGAAAGAATGTACCTTCATTTTCTTTACATTTCCAACATTTATTATCAGACAAATGGTATATCTTGGCAAGTTTAACTGGGGTCATGTACCATCTGTATATCATTTTCATTACATTTTCTTTCAAAGCATTACATGCAGTAAAATTCAACCCAGTGGTCCACAACCTTTCCCAATCTTCAAACATAATGTTATGCCCAATATCCTGTGCCCATTTTATCATAACCGACTTAACCATTTCGTCTTGTGTATTCCATTTCAACAGCAAGTTATACATTCTTGAGAGTACCTTGGTCTTAGGTTCTAACAATTCTGTTTCCAACTTCGATTTCTCCACCTGGAACCCTAGCTTTTTACCACTTTTAAAAATTTCTTTAATCTGAGCGTAGTGTAACCAGTCTCGCACTTTATCCTTCATTTTCTCCATACTCTGCAATTTCCAATTATCTCCGTCTTTTTCTAACAGTTCCCAATATTTTGGCCAATAGGCTTCCATATTGGGTCTTTTTCGGGCCTTAGCTTCCAAAGGTGAGAGCCACCTTGGAGTTTTATTTTCCAATAAGTCTTTATATTTTGTCCAGACATTAAACACTGCTTTTCTGACAATATGGTTCTTAAAGGCCTTATTGATCTTAACCTTATCATACCACAAGTATGCATGCCAACCAAAAGCATTGTTATAACCTTCCAGATCTAACACATCAGTGTCTTCAAGAAGTAGCCAATCTTTTAGCCAGCAGAAAGCTGCGGCTTCATAGTACAACCTTAAGTCTGGCAGGGCAAAGCCCCCTCTTTCTTTCGCATCTGTTAATATCTTAAACTTGATTCTGGGCTTTTTGCCCTGCCAGACAAATTTGGAAATATCTCTCTGCCACCTCCGGAAACACTCCGTTTTGTCCACAATTTGCAATGTTTGGAACAGAAACAACATCTTTGGCAATACATTCATCTTAATAGCAGCAATTCGGCCCAACAAAGAAAGCTTCAGTTTTGCCCAGCTATCCAAGTCTCTCTTAATTTCCGACCAGCATTTTTCATAATTGTCCTTAAATAGACTCAGATTTTTGGCTGTTATGTTAACCCCTAGGTACTTTACCTTTTTCACCAATGATAATTCTGTTTCTCTCTGAAACCGTTCTGACTCTGTATCTGTCATATTTTTCCCTAACACCTTCGTTTTTTGTTTATTTAGCTTAAATCCCGCCACCTGACCAAAATCATGTATCAGTTGTAATACTCTTTTCGTGCTAGATTCTGGCTCCTGCAGTGTCAAAACTAGGTCATCTGCAAAAGCTTTAAGTTTATATTGTTTCGCTCCGACCTGAATCCCCTGCACCAACCGGTCACCTCTGATCAAGTTCAGGAGCACCTCCAAAACTGAAATAAATAACAGAGGGGAAATCGGGCAGCCTTGTCGTGTTCCTTTTTCGATTTTAAATTCTTCCGTTACCACATTGTTAACTATCAATCTAGCTTTTTGTTCTGAATATATTGCATCAATCCCATTTTCAAAACCCCGCCCCGCTCCCATTTCTTTTAAATTTCCCTTCATGAATTTCCAAGAGATGTTGTCGAAGGCCTTCTCCGCGTCTATAAAAATCAGCACTGCTTTAGTGTTTATGTCTGTTTGCAAAAGTTCCAAAATGTCAATAATGTTCCTTGTGTTTGCAAACATGTGTCTACCTGGGAGAAAGCCGGCTTGGTCTTTATGAATTACTTCATTTAAAACTCTTTTAAGTCTGCCTGCTAAAACATCAGCAAATATTTTGTAATCCACATTTAAAAGGGAGATGGGGCGGTAGTTCTTAAGTTGTGTTTTTTCAGTTTCTGATTTTGGTATCAACGTGATAAAAGCTTCCTTCCACGATTCCGGCGCCTTCTTTCCCTCCAGGATTTCATTGCTGACCTCCATCAAAGGTTGAATCAAATAGTCACTCATTGTCTTATAGTACTTGGAGGTCAAGCCGTCTGGCCAAAAGGAGCAAATTTGAATCCTGGAATAGAAGTGTACAGGGGAATACTTTATGCAAACACTATTTTTATTTTTACTGTTATTGTTATTAGCATTTATATACCAGGGATCTCAGGGTGGTTCACAGAGTAAAATCAAGATATAAAACCACAAAATACATTTAACAAATACACACATTTTAAAAGGGCATAGGATGTCAATCGGATCAACCCAAGGCCTTGTTAAAAAGGAACATTTTTGCCTGGCATCTAAAAGTGTATAATGAAGGTGCCAGGTGAACTTCCGTGGGGAGAGTACTTCACAGACAGGGAGTCACTACGGAGAAGGCCCGTTCTCGTGTTGCCACCCTCCAGACCTCTTGAGGAGGAGGCACATGCAGAAGGGCCTCAGAAGATTATCTCAAGGTCCAGGTAGGTTCATATGGAAAGAGGCAGTCCTTGGGGTATTATGGTCCTGGGCCATTTAAAGCTTTATAGGTCAAAACCAGAACTCTGAATTGGGCCAGAAGGGTCATCTTGAGTGATAATGCCAGCGGCTGCGTTAGAGCCATTCGGAGCTATCTGTTTGTTTTTGCAATAAATCCTCCCTTTTAATTACCTACGCTTACTGTGTTATCAAGCTGGGAACCTGGACTCCTGACACATGAGGCAGATGGGCCATAGGGCTTCCTGCAGTGGATTTAGGATGACCACATTGGTAGATTAACGTCTTGGGGAGGCTGGCAGAAATGACTGGCAGAATCCGAGACCAGGGAAGAGAGACGGCGGAAGAAGATTGGAAGAAATTTAAGGACTATCTTAGGAAACATTGCAAAATTAATGAATGTTAGAATGATGTTGCTTTAGAAATTAAGTGGTTTTCAGCTGTAATGATTAAGTAAAAAGAAAAGAAAGGTTAAAAATTAAATGAAAATTAAGGGAGAGGATTTGCTGAATTAATAATTAGAAATTGGAATACAGAAAGGGGAGGTATGAGGAGGTCGGGGAAGTAAGTTACAAGAAAATAAGAGATTGAAATTATACTTGTTTTTGTTTGTGTTCTGTTTGTATTATTGTTTTTCTTTTATATAATTTTTGAAACTTCAATAAATATCTTTTTTAAAAAAACATAATCCTCAGCACAACCCTGAAGTGGTTCCAGGCCTCTGGAGGATACTGAACAGAAGATGCTCTCACAGGCAGCCAACAAAAGATAGAAGGGCAGTCCCCACACCTCTTGGATGACAGCTATAGGAGAGATGACTCTTGCCTTTGAGAGAAGGAATAAGAAAATGAAAGATAAGATATTGGAATTATTGGATGTGTTTTAAATTCTTTTTGTTTTGTTTTGTTAGTTTAATGTCTTAGTGTTAGTGTTATGTAGTGTCTTTGTTTTTGTATTGTATTGTTTTGTTTTAATTTTCTTTCTTTTGTAGTGTTTAAACTGTTAATAAATATTATTTTTAAAAAAGAGAGAGAGAAGGAATAAGAAAGGAAGTTGAGAAACTTCAGCTTCTACTTTTATGGAGTGCAAGGGATTTGGGCACCTTTATCGTGAAAGTTGTTGGCAAAGCATGGGCACAGAGGCTGGCCCCTCTCTCTCCTTCAAGTAGGCATCATTATCATGAGGCCATGGTCTCCAGTTGTGGCGATCACACAGGGTCCCCGGACGTTTCACCATCTATTGATCCCTGTGCCACCGCTTTATTTCTCGCTGCCACCACCCAGGCCCTACCTGGTACAATACTGAGTCCAGTTGGGGTTAAATTGGAACATAAACTTCTGTTTATTTATTGCAGTTTAACAAGCGTGTGGTTTCATAAACGGTATCGGTCAATTACAATCATGGGGTGCCTATCCAGACCTATAACTTCCGCTACTCACTAAACCACCTCTCAGATATTTACTCGTCTTCCTAGCTCCTAACTGTTCCTGACTCAGCTTATTTCGCTACACTCACTCAACCTACCCCCACTCTCATAGGCGCCGACTCCATGGGGCTTGAGGGGGCCCGAGCCCCCTCAAAAATTCGTTTGGGGGGGCTCCGCCCCCCCAATAATCTCCGGCGCCCCTCCAGCAGAGCGCCATCGCCGCCCCTCCCCCAGCCCAAAATGCACAGGGAGGGGCGGGCTGCATGCCTCCTGCCCTCCCTCCCGAGCAAAAGCTCCACCCAATTTCCTTTGGAGCTGATTAATAGGCGCAGCACGCTCTCCCCTATTCGCTCACGAGGAGGCGGTGCCACTTTATTTGCATATTCATGAGCTTATTTATTATTCATGAGCTTTCCCGGCCCCCCCAATATTTTTTATAAGTCCGCGTCCCTTCCCACTCTATCCCAATTCACTCCCCCTCCAACCAACCACCCAACTCCCAACAAACTCCTCCTTCACCCCTCCCAGAGCTGGTTTTATAGTCCCTCCGACTCCACCCCCTGGGTTCTGATTGGTTAACCTGTTTAACTACTTCACCTCCAGCACTCTCATATGTTAACGTCACACCAGTGTCTCTCCCTCAGGCAGGCAGTATCATCATGGCCTCCCTCTCCTTCAAGTGGGTTAGTACATTGGCCAGTTTTTCTCTTCCTGGGAAGGACATCCGAATGGGGACACATGGATTAGCCAGTATCCTGGCCCCAGCATGTGGTCACAATGGCCAATCTCCTTCTACAGGTGACATCAGCATGTGGTCACAGTGGCCAGTCCCTCTCCTTCAGGTGAGCAGCATCAGAATGAAGTCACAATGGCTGGGGCCTTTTTCAAGCAAGCAGCATCAACATGAGGTCACAGTGGCCAGTTTCTGTCTTGGAGGCCAGTGGTATCATCATGTGGGGAGTACATTGGTCAACCTTCATCGGAGCAGGTAATAGTGGACACATTGCCCTACTCATGAAGGCAGGCAGAAGCAGGACTGCATGGGTGGTGTAAATTTTATATCATGTTATGGTTTAAGAGAAGATTATATGAAAATGATATATCGTTGGTAACTAACAGCAAGTGAACTGGCAAAAATGTATTAATCTAAACCAAACAAGTGTTGGAAATGTAAAGAGAAAGAAGGTTCTTTTTATCATATGTGGTGGTCTTGTATAAGGTTAAAGCTTACAGGGAAATGATATACAATAAATTGAAAAGGATGGCCTCTCTCTCCTTCAGGTGGGTTGGTACATTGGCCAGTTTCTCTCTTCCTGGGAAGGACATCTGAATGGGGACACATGGATTAGTCAGTATCCTGGCACCAGCATGTGGTCACAATGGCCAATCTCCTTCAAGCAGGTGACATCAGCATGAGGTCACAGGGGCCAGTCCCTCGCCTTCAGGTGAGCAGCATCAGCATGAAGTCACAATGGCCAGTCTCTGACTGTTAACTCCTATCAGCCAAAATATTCTGAAGTGCCTCAGTTCTATCATGGGTGTTCATTGTATGTGCTCTTAAAATTCCTTATGGTTTTCCTTATTTTTCTGTTCTTCTCCATGCCTGATCCCAGGTGGGAAGAAGGAGAAGCAGATAGTCTCTGCTTTGCAGGAATATTTCCCACAGAGCTAGACTCCAACATGACGGCTCCTTCCCACTGAGTCTGCCCTTTAAAAAAGCATGGGATGTATGGATTGACAGACAAGTGTAATTGCAAATAAACCTTATATCACATAAAAGCTATTAGTCTCCAGTAACCTTAATTCCAAGGCAACAAAACTTATGGTATATGCCAAGACTCCCGGAACTTCTCAGCACTCCAAGAGAAGTATTTTGTCATCAAAAGAGTGTGCACACAGTTCTTTGTTTTTTTCACAAAACTGGTGTCTGGCTTGAGGAATCCTCTCCCTCCCCCCAATGGCACCAAGAAGCAGGGAGGAAACAAGAAAGTTCATATGTATGATATATTCAGTCATCACGGTAAATGACAAAGAAGAAGAAGAAGAGTTTGGATTTGATATCCTGCCTTTCACTCCCTTTAAGGAGTCTCAAAGCGGCTAACATTCTCCTTTCCCTTCCTCCTCCACAACAAACACTCTGTCAGGTGAGTGGGGCTGAGAGACTTCAAAGAAGTGTGAGTAGCCCAAGGTCACCCAGCAGCTGCATGTGGAGGAGCGGAGATGCGAACCCGGTTCCCCAGATTACGAGACTACCGCTATTAACCACTACGCCACACTGGCACTGGAATTCCGGTCATTCCTCCATGATGGAGTTGCTCACACTGAGCTCCTCCCCCTTCCCTCTCTCGCAACAACACCTGCTTCTATGGCTTTTGCCTGGCGCCTAAAGGTGTATAATGAAGGTGCCAAGTGAACTTTACTGGAGAGTATTTCACAGACAAGGAGTCACTACGGAGAAAGCCAGTTGCGTCGCGAGTTCCCGCCCTCTCCCCCCAGTGGAAATAAAGACACATGACACTGATATTTAAGGTTAATGGGCTAAATATGGCCACAACTTTATTGGTTACAGGTGATCAGCGGTATTGGCTTAGGCATTGGTCCTAATTGACTATCCAGCTTCAGCCCTTCTGCTTGAAGTCCGGGAAGGGTTAACCACCAGTAGGGGGAGTCCTGCTGATGCACATCAACTAGGAACTCCCCCGGGGTCACCAATAGGGGGAGTGCCTTAGGCCCTCACCTCCCTAGACTTCGTACAGGGCCAAGCCCCCCAGAATCCTTTATTGGACTACCCTTCAATATGCAGGGGAGGTGATGGCGCTTACTCCCCCCTTCATCTACATAACAATACCAATGCCTAACCGCCAATACCAAGGAGGTTGTGACGATTTGCTACAAGGTAGGTGAGAAACCAAGTGGCTGGTGCCAATTTGCCAAGTGGAAAAAATTCCTACCAGGCCCCTTAACAGTGACCAACTGATGTCCATAGCAAGGTCACAAACGAAACCTTAAAGAGTGGGTGGGTGGGAAACCGGAGCAGCTGGAGGCGGCAAAGAGGGAGATCCCCGGCTGGCCCTGCGTTAAATTGGACAGGCCACACAACCCGAGCCAGCTGATTGGCTGTCCGGGGGATGATGCGGCCGGGGATTCCCTCAATCGCGCGGAGGCTGAGAGCCAGCCATTGCACGCATGGTGGAGGCATGCAGCCCGCAATCCCAACTCCTCTGAAGGAGGAAGTGGCTTTCTCATGTTGCCACCTTCCAGACCTCTTGAGGAGGAGGCACTTCTCCAGGGTCCAGGTAGGTTCAAATGGAAAGAGGCAGTCCTTGAGGTATTGCGGCCCTGGGCCATTTAAGGCTTTATAGGTCAAAAGCAACACTTGAATTGGTCCCAGAAACTAATTCATAGCCAGTGCAGTCGGACCAGGATAGGTGCCACTTGCTCAAACTGTCTTGCTCCAGTGAGCAACCTGGCCACTGAATTCTGCACTAGCTGAAGTTTCCAAACTGTCTTAAGAGGCAGCCCTATGTATAACGCATTGCAGTAATCTAATCTGAGGTTACACTGCCCTTAATGTGTTCAAGGGTGCAGGCTGCATGTCAGAGAATCTGCTAAGGCTGCAATGTTGCATAAATTTACATCAGAGTAAGCTCCATCGAATACCTTGGGGTGTCCAAGTAAACAAGCATTTGTTAGTCAAATTTGTATAGACAATCTTCATAAATCAGTCCTTGGAAGTTATTTTTTTCCCTTCCAGAACCCAAAAGCTGCAAAACCGGAAGTAGGTATTCTGGTTTTCAAACTTTTTTGGAAGCCAAACGTGCTCTGTTTTGAATCCCCCTGTGTTTCCTGTTGCGCTCCTAATTTACATCACCCCGCCCCCATTGTAATTCAAGCATTCCGTTTCCGATTGCAGTGTTCTCAGATGATATTTGGAGCTTATATTTGGTGCTTTTGTTTTTGCTATTTATTTTGAGTTTTTTGTTTTGAGGCTTTTTCAGTTAATTTGTTTTTGTGACTGTGTGGATCCCAGTTCAGTTACTGATTGATTGATTGATTGATTGATTGACTGCGGAAATGGATAAAAGCCCCCCATCCAAATAATGACTATCATCAGTGCAGGTAAGAAAAATATTTAATTTTAATCATCTATAATACTGTTTTATTTATTTCATAGTACAGTACATTAATTATTGCTTTCATTTTATGAGTCAATGGTCTCTCTAGATAGTAAAATTGCTATTTTAGGGGTTGTTTTTAAAAGTCTGGACCAGATTAATCCATTTTGCATTACTTTCTATGGGAAAGCACACCTTGGTTTTGGAACGCTTTGGTTTTGGAACAGACTTCCGGAACGCATTAAGTTTGAGAACCAAGGTATCACTGTACTTTCATGCCATCTGTTCCAACTACAACAACAGAAATGACAGAGAGCTTGATGGATACCAACATTAGATGTCAACTAGCTTCCGTTGGAGATAGAATCACAGACCTGCCATTCTTCTTCAGCCTGCGGCCATTTCAGGCATGGTGGGTGGTTTGCTGGTATCTCAGCAGGCTTGCATCTGAGACAGCTAGTGCAATGCAGTTTACCAAATGGAATGCATCCCTTTCCTTCCAAAGGTTGCCTATTTGCATATGTATAATCAGGCCCATTTAGCAAAATAAGAAAGAACGTCGAAAGGGAATTAACAATTAAGCCCTACGAGCCATGCTTCGAGTCTCACAGCAGCCCGCTTTGGCAAGCGATTTGTTTTTGAGGAAATCAATCATACGTCCTCACCATGACAGGAAGCAACAAGACATTCTATTGTTTAGCCTCCCAATGACCGTGTCACTAAGCAACCTACAAGAAGGGTTTGTGGCAGCTTCCTTCTTGAGCCTATCAAGAGCTGCTATTCACTTCCCATAAATTATAGCAGAGCTGCCGGTTTCATGAAATTGGTAAGGAGTTTCCCTCTCCCCATGGGGACACGAATGGCGCTGTGGGTTAAACCACAGAGCCTAGGACTTGCCGATCAGAAGGTTGGCGGTTCGAAACCCCACAACGGGTTGCGCTCCCGTTGTTTGGTCCCTGCTCCTGCCAACCTAGCAGTTCGAAAGCAAGTCAAAATGCAAGTAGATAAATAGGTACCACTCCGGCGGGAAGGTAAACGGCGTTTCCATGCGCTGCTCTGGTTCATCAGAAGCGGCTTAGTCATGCTGGCCACATGACCCAGGAGCTATATGCCGGCTCCCTCGATATATGCCGGCAACCCCAGAGTCGGCCATGACTGGACCTAATGGTCAGGGGTCCCTTTACCTTTACCTCCCCACCCCCATAGAAATGTTGACAGATAGGATAAAGTGTGGTTCCCCCTGTTCACAGACCCTCCAAGTGTCCCTATTTTCCAGGAACAGTCCTGGATTTACAGAAGCCATCCCAGTTTCTGATTTGAACCCGAAATGTCCCACTTTTCTTTAGGATGTCCATATTTTCAACGGAGAAATGTTGATGGGTATAGTAAGATGTCCCTTTCCCATTTCCCTGGAGAAATGTGGGAGGGTATGGATTACACGATCCCCGAGGCAAGGAGATAAGCACTTACACAAGCTTTAGAAGGCCTCTAAAGGCAGCCCTGTATGGCCGGTGGAAGAAGATTGGAAGAAAATTAAAGATTATCTACAGAAACATTGTAAAATTGAGGAATGTTAGAAGGATGCTGGAATGAAACTATGTGGTTTTAGCAGTAATGTTATAAAGGAGTATGTAAAAATGGATTGTTAACAGGTGAGAATGTAAAGTTATAATATATTAAGATAAATTATTAAGATAAAAACAAAGATGGAAAGGATTTGCTGAATTAACTAACTGAACTAGAATACAAAAGAGGGGGTGTGAGGAGGTCAAGGAAACAAGAAAATGAAAGATAAGATATGGAAAATTTGATTTGTTTTTAATGGGGTTTTTTGTATTTTGTATTTTTTTTATTTTTGTAATTTTGTTGAAACTTCAATAAATATTATTTTTTTAAAAAAATAAAGGCAGCCCTGTATGGGGATTTTTTTTAAAAAAAGTTTAATGTTATATTACAGGGATGTCCAACAGGTTGATCGCGATCTACTGGTAGATTCCTGGTAGGTTTTGGTAGATCACGGTTGATCTCTGGGTCCCTTTCCTTAATGTAGGTAAAATAGAATCCAGCTTCTCTAGAGATGTGTTGATAAGTGGCCGTCACCCTTTATTCCTCGAGGTTAAGCTTGAATTTTCAAAAACCAGAGCTTTCCTCCTCCCTAAAACTTTACAGGGCTTTTCTTCCTTAAAAAAACAGGGGGTAGATCACTCCCAGTTTTTAATTCTGTGAGTAGATCGCTGACCACGCCTGTTATATTATGTTTTTCTATGTAAGTTGGAAGCTACCCATAGTGGTTGGGGCAACCTAGTCAGATGGGTGGGGAATAAATAATAAAATTATGTTGATGTGATGGAATTGAGGAGATTTCACCCCTCCCATACCCAAGAATCTCCTGATGGTCTCCTGATGGTCTCTGCTGACTCTCCAGAGAGGAGGAGGCGTGTCCTGCTATTTACTTATTCTGCCCCAGCACCACATCAATCTGTGTGTGAGAGAGTCAGTCAGTCAGTGTATCGGAGAGAGAGAGAGAGTGTTAGAGATCGTATCTAGAGATAAGGTTGCTGCTAAGAGCAGCTGCAGACTCTCAGTGTAGCATTGATTTATGCTTAGAATATTCAGCTCTGTATATAGTTTTGTATCATAGTTGTAGTTACAGAATAAAAGGAAGATATTCTACAGAGCTGCTCTCCGAGTGGTTTATGCTCTGCAAGACTCTGCAAAATTCTGCTGCGCAACGACTGTATTATTGAGACAGTGAATCCGGTGCTCTCAGCTCTAAGCTGTGAGTCCACAGCACTGTGACCTGTTCCTGTGAGAAAGGTGGTCTCTGGCAGTGCTACCCAGCTCGCCTAGCCCAGTCGGGGTTGAGGTGCATGAGTCCAGTTGGTGCACTGGCTCAAGGGCGATGCTGACAGGAATAGGATGTCCCTATTTTCATCAGAGAAATGTTGAGGGGTATGTGATTGTGACTTGAGGTGAGCTGCTAAACCGGAATATCCAGAGTAGCAACAGAATGTCAGAGCAACCCAAAGCCACTGAGTGGGGCACCTGTTGACAGAGACCATGACGGTATTACAGGAGATAATCCACATTGTTGTCCCAAGTCAGAGCAAGGGAGGTGCATAGCAAGCCATATTCCAAAGCCATGTCAAAAACAGGGTCAGGCCAAGATATTTTGCTGCCCGAGGCAAAGGACAAGATGGCACCCACTCAGTTGAATCCTACTTCTACAATGGCAACAAGATAGCATCCTCCAGTGCACATGGGGCAGGGTGATAATTTGAGGTGGCTAGGAGAAATCACTGGGATGCGGGTGGCACTGTGGTGTAAACCACAGAGTCTAGGACTTGACAATCAGAAGGTCGGCGGTTTGAATCCCCGCAATGGGGTGAGCTCCAGTTGTTCAGTCCCTGCTCCTGCCAACCTAGCAGTTCGAAAGCACGTCAAAGTGCAAGTAGATAAATAGGTACCGCTCTGGCAGGAAGGCAAACGGTGTTTCCGTGCGCTGCTATGGTTTCGCCAGAAGCGGCTTAGTCATGTTGGCCACATGACCCAGAAAAACTGCCTGTGGACAAACGCCGGCTCCCTCGGCCAGTAAAGCAAGATGAGCGCCAAAACCCCAGAGTCGTTCATGACTGGACTTAACGGTCAGGGGTCCTTTACCTTTAGAGGCAAGCACAACTCTGTCCTCCTATGAAGGGAAATGGCCAAGGGGCTTAGGAGACAAAGCCAGCCGCCCCATCACCCAGCATCTGCCATCTGAGGTGGTCGTCTTACTTTACCTAATGGTAGGACTGGCTCTGGGAGAAAAGCAATGACAAACCTAGACAGCATCTTAAAAAGCAGAGCCATGACCTTGCCCACAAAGGTCCGTATAGTTAAAGCTATGGTTTTCCCAGTAGTGATGTATGGAAGTGAGAGCTGGACCATAAAGAAGGCTGATCGCCGAAGAATTGATGCTTTTGAATTATGGTGCTGGAGGAGACTCTTGAGAGTCCCATGGACTGCAAGAAGATCAAACCTATCCATTCTTAAGGAAGTCAGTCCCGAGTACTCACTGGAAGGACAGATCCTGAAGCTGAGGCTCCAATACTTTGGCCACTTCATGAGAAGAGAAGACTCCCTGGAAAAGACCCTGATGCTGGGAAAGATTGAGGGCACAAGGAGGAGGGGACGACAGAGGACGAGATGGTTGGACAGTGTTCTTGAAGCTACCAGCATGAGTTTGACCAGACTGCAGGAGGACAGGAAGACAGGAGTACCTGGTGTGCTCTGGTCCATGGGGTCACAAAGAGTTGGACACGACTAAACAGCAACAACAGGACTGGCTCTGACAGAAAAGCAGGACATGACATTAAGGTGAGAACATGTTTTATGTTCTGGCTTGGAAGAGCCAGAATCCAGATATAAACCTCTTCTCTTTCTTCCTAACCAAACTAAACAACTGAGCAACCAAAACAGATAAAGGAGTAAAGCAGATGATTGGGCAAAATTGACCGAACATTTAAGAATGTTTAATGTTATCAAATGGTCTATTTATTTATTTGAGTTATTTTCAGGACCAAGCAAGCACTCACCAATTGCCCTGCATCATATAAACATAAAATAAAAGTTCACAACATTTATTAAAAGACTGAATCACCATAAAACATTTTTTTAAAAAAAAACGGCAGCGGGACTCAGCAGCAATGAAAACGACAGTAGATCAGCCATAACAATAAATTATAGCATTCATTCCAATGTAATATCATTAAAACAGATGAAATAATGCAGTACTAGATAAAACAGCCGCAGAATATACTTTGGGGGTGCTGGGAAACTTTAATGCCTGTTTGAAGGCTTGTAACCATGGGGCGATGTGGACCCCAATTGACTTGCAAGTGTGGGGCTACTGCTGAGAAGGCCTTCTCACCACGGATGAGGGAGATATTTGACCCAGTTCGTATTTAATAGTGAACCTACCTAATTTACACAGCCACCCATCAGAGTTAGAATGTCTCTGGATTTTACAGTACAGTCCTCCAGCCCAATATTAATTATTATTATTATTATTATTATTATTATTATTATTATTTATTTATTTATTTATACCCCGCCCATCTGGCTGAGCTTCCCCAGCCACTCTGGGCGGCTTCCAGAAAAATATTAAAATACTGTAATACATCAAACATTAAAATCTTCCCTAAACAGGGCTGCCTTCAGATGTCTTCTAAAAGTCTGGTAGTTGTTGTTCTCTTTGACATCTACCGGGAGGGTGTTCCACAGGGCGGGTGCCACTACCGAGAAGGCCCTCTGCCTGGTTCCCTGTAACTTGGCTTATTGTTGCAAGGGAACTGCCAGAAGGCCCTCAGCACCGGACCTCAGTGTCCGGGCAGAACGATGGAGGTGGAGACCCTCCTTCAGAAATACTGGACCGAGGCCATTTAGGGCTTTATAGGTCAACACCAACACTTTGAATTGTGCTCGGAAACGTACTGGGAGCCAACGTATGGTCTTTCAAGACTGGTGTTATATGGTCTTGGCGGCCGCTCCCAGTCACCAGTCTATTTTAGGGGCAGGGATACATTTGGAAATATAAGAAACTATTGGGGCCACCCAAAATACCTACTTCACAAGACAAAAACCAATGGTTCCCATAGCAACCCCTCCAAAACAAACACAACACACAGAGAGAGGCAGAAAACATTGGGAGGGGAAGAAGGTACCCAATTGGGGACCCCAGATATATAGGATTGAATTCCAAATGGATGCATTATGGGAGTGAATGTTATAAACTAGCAGCTATCTTTTAGCAACAAGGGAAACTGAGACTGTCAGTGTTTTGTTTTGTTGCTAACCATCAAAGAGCCTATGACCCTGGCGAAGTCTGAACTGTTTCCTGCACCCAAATCCAAAAATCTGTCTTGTGGATCAAATATGTTCTCCTTGATGCTCTACCCTGAGAATAATGAATGAAGAATTAAATAACATGGGAGAGATTTCAAAAGCTATTGAAGTGCCATATTAAAAGTTAATGTGAATATGATCTTTTTGCTTTTCTCAACTCTTCATAAAAATCTCCCCCCTTTATAAAACCATTTTGTAGATAACTGCCAGAGGCTTCAGAATCACAGGAGATGCTGAACAGTCGTGGTGATCGGGCCATCGAGAACCAAACAAAAAGAAAATACCTTTAGGCCACAGTCAACTATCCATTGGTGAAAGATATAGGGCAGCTTTCTCTAACCTCTAGGACTACAAGTCCCATCATCCCTTGTCATTGGCCATACTGGCTGGGGATAAGATGGGTTGGAGACCAAAATACCTGGAGGGCACAGGTTTGGGAAGGCTGTACTACGCCGTTGCTTTTAGAACAGCTTTCTGGTAAAAGAAAGATGAAATACTATAGCACCCACAGCAACCATAATCTAGTCTTATTACATGCATGCATGAATACATGCATATATGAATATTGATTCATACCAGCCTGTTTTAATAGAAAGTAGTAGTATTATGCAGAACTGGGACAGGTACTGTGGCTAAAATGAAACTGAAATACTGGGCTATTCCAGATTTCCAAAGCTCAACAAATCCGTTTCAAAAGAGAGAGAAGAAGCTGTTATGCCTTGCAGTTATATCATATGCATAGTCGTAAGTGCAGAGAGATGCTGTGCACATGCTCAAAACTGGCATAACTATGTGCTGGTGGTGGAGCTGGTCAATATCTGGTTATCAACATTATAATACATCACCAGCTAAACATATACGATATACCAATATATCAGAACGTCATAAAGAAGGATGGAGCTATGTAGATGCATTGGCTGGCTTCACAGTTTTCCCCACATTCTGATTTTTGCATAGCGTGCACGCAAACACACACACACAAATCATGATTCACAATATATTATCAGGTCAAGAATTATGAAACCAATATCATGATACGGGCTTGAAACCGGTTTTGGATGATATATCGCCTAGCCCAAACATGCATCATGATTTGTGATATATTGCTAGGTCAAGAACCATGAAACCAATATCACAATATGGACTTCAAACTCGTTTTGGATGCTGGTGGCATCTGTAGCTTTTCATGTACATAGCAGAGTTCAGGCCACCTAGGATCCAGGCTAGGCACCCTGGCATAAGGACCAGCAACAATAGGTCCCTGGCCAAACCTGGCCTCTTGACAAGTATCAGCAGACTCTGATAGTTCACCACTAATGACCCAAACAAATCACCAGTGGTTGGCAAACCCTTCCTTTTTAAACAATCAAACACAGGGCTAGCCCTTTCCAGAAAACCACTTGATCTATGGCTTGCGATGGCTGCTCCAACTGAGTCCCTCTGGTACCTACCTCAATGGTGGTGGCTTGTAAAGTGGATACAGGAAACCTGTGGACCTCCAAATGTTACTGAACTACAACTCCCATCACCTTTGACCTATGACCATGATGGCTAGGGTTGAACATTATGGGAGTCCAGCAATGTACGGAGGACCATAGTTTGCCCATCCCTGTTATAGAGGAATGTACCAGTTACCTAGGGATGCGGGTGGCGCTGTGGGTTAAACCACAGAGCCTAGGACTTGCCGATCAGAAGGTCGGCGGTTCGAATCCCTGTGATGGGGTAAGCTCCCATTGTTTGGTCCCTGCTCCTGCCAGTTCGAAAGCACATCAAAGTGCAAGTAGATAAATAGGTACCGCTCCAGCAGGAAGGTAAACGGCGTTTCCGTGCACTGCCCTGGTTCGCCAGAAGCAGCTTAGTCATGCTGGCTACATGACCCGGAAGCTGTACGCCGGCTCCCTCGGCCAATAAAGCAAGATGAGCGCCGCAACCCCAGAGTCAGCCACAACTGGACCTAATGGTCAGCAGTCCCTTTTACCAGTTAAATAGGCAGGCCTGCTGAGCCTCATGAGTTCTCAAAATGAGCAGACAAGCAACAGCAGTCCTTGGTCTGCTGTCTCAGTGGAGAATGTGGGGTGTCTCAGTGGAGAATGGCTGCAGACTGAACTTCCTGTAGAAATGTACAACTGGAAGAAAGAAGAGGACAACAGGGTGGTGGACTTCTTTACTTCAGCCTGTTCCTTCTGTTAAACATCTACAATAGAGTAAAATGCTGGAGAGATTGCACCTCTACAGGCACATATGTCCACATGTGGTGGGATTGTCCCCAAATTCAACCCTTTTGGACATCAGTCCTACACTGGAGGGACTTATCAGGAGTGAACATAGACCACTGGTACCAAACTCTATGGGAAATAGCCCTACTAGAAAAAGCAAACCAACAAATTGAACAGGGACAAACAAAAGAGGATGCCTTCACTCCAGTGCGGCTCCTCTTTATTATTATTATTAATAATAATAATAATAATTTTCATTTATACCCCGCCCTCCCCAGCCAAGGCCGGACTCAGGGTGGCTAACAAGCAATAATAAAAACAAGTTGAAAGAATACAACTTAAAAACAAGATTAAAATACAACAATTAAATTATTGAAACATTACAATATTAAAATGCAGCCTCATCACAGGAGGAGAAAGGAAAAAGAAAAAAGAAAGAGGGGGAGGGAATCAAATTGGCTCCAAGCCAAAGGCCAGGCGAAACAACTCTGTCTTACAGGCCCTGCGGAAAGAAATCAGATCCTGCAGGGCCCTGGTCTCATGAGGCAGAGCTTTCCACCAGACCGGAGCCAGTGTTGAAAAGGCCCTGGCTCTGGTTGAAGCCAATCTAACTTCCTTAGGGCCTGGGACCTCTAGGGTGTTGTTATTTATGGACCTTAAGGTCCTCCGTGGGGCATACCGGGAAAGGCGGTCCTGTAGGTACAAGGGTCCTAGGCTGTGAAGGGCTTTAAAGGCCATACCCAGCACCTTAAATCTGACCCTGTACTCCACTGAGAGCCAGTGCAGCTGGAAAAGCACTGGGTGAATATGCTCCCATGGCAGAGACCCCGTGAGGAGCCTCGCTGCAGCATTCTGCACCCGCTGGAGTTCCTGGGACAGCTTCAAGGGCACCCCGCGTAGAGCGAATTACAGTAGTCAAATTACGAATTACAGACCGTCGCATGGATCACTGTGGCCATGAAAACAAAGCCCAACAAGGCAACAACAAAGACCCACAGACAGCATACAAATCGATATGGCTAATTTGACCTGTGATGGGATAATGAGCTGCTTGTGCGTAAAAGCTGGATCCCTCTGGGGTTTGGCTGGTCAACCAAACCCAGGCACTAACGGAGCCCCCAAAGCATGGCTCCGTCAGTCGCTGGTAGAATCTGACAGTGGGCGTCTACGGAATTTACTCCAACATAAAAGCTGTTTGACGGACATGCGCCTTCGTGACTCTCTGCGTGACAGTTTCCGGCGAGGGGTGGGAGTTGCTAACGGGGGTCTTGTTACCTCTGCACTATTCTCACTAGAAGTATCCCAGAGCCTCCCCTCCGATTCCCCTTCCGCTGGAACTCCTGCTCTCCCCCTGCTGGTTCCTTCTTCTGCTGTAGCGTCTCTCCTATTCTCCTGGAGCCTTTCCCCCATCTCTCTCTCTGATGGCAGTTCCCTGACATGACCCAACATCTCTTCCACACACACGCAAACAAAAGTCACGGCAGTCAGCTGAAGGCAACCAACCACGCCCTGCCCTGTGTCTCTTACCACCAATGAAAACTAATAAATGAATAGAAAAAGAAAAATACAAAAAGGCCTACCCACTAGTTGCTGGCACAAAAACCTTGCACACACACTATGTAAAAGAATGAAAGTTTACTCCTCTGCTCTCTCTTCTCCCCCATTATGCTGTCTATAACATTAGTGTCTCACGTCAAATATAACTGATCTGTAGAAAGAACTCCATGAACCGAAAGCAGAGAGGCTGTGTGTACTTTTGTAACTCAGGAAAATCTTTAATAAATAAAACAACAACAAAGGAAGGTAAAAACTGGTAGTCCCTTGTGAGCCTTCTGTACCAATTGGCTGAGATGCTGTGATGTAATGCAATTCCGGTGAATATTCATATGTACACCCCACCACCACTTCCCTAACCTGCAGGAGAATCACTGATCATAACCTAAAAGCTATTCTCCCTTTCTTTCCACCACTCAATCAAGCGTTCTCTGCTGACATGTTTTCTCAATTGTAACAATGGAAAGCAGAAGAAGTTTATCTACTTACGATTTTTCATATGCTGCCTTTCCGTCATGTTCTCCCCAGGGCAGTTTACAACAAAGAACAAAACGATGTAACGTGTAGATATAAAAGAATAAAACTAAGCTAAAAGCAACAACAACCAAAAAAAAAAAGCTGCATTAAACAGTTCAGGAAGAATAAAATTGCATCTAAAAATCTTAGGAAAATATAAAAGGCATTTGCCTGGTGCTGAAAGAAGAATAAGGAGGGTGTTGTCAGCTCTCTGACACAGCTGGGGTGCCACCACAGAGAAGTCTCTCTCTGACACTCCACACCTCTCATCAACAACATGAAAGTCAATTTAGCGAAGGATTAAAGGTAAAGGGGCCAGTGACCATTAGGTCCAGTCATGACCGACTCTGGGATTGCAGCACTCATCTTGCTTTATTGGCCGAGGGAGCCAGCATACAGCTTCATATGGCCAGCATGACTAAGCTGCCTCTGGCGAACCAGAGCAGCGCACGGAAACGCCGTTTACCTTCCCGCCGGAGCGGTACCTATTTATCTACTTGCACTTTGACGTGCTTTCGAACTGCTAGGTTGGCAGGAGCAGGGACCGAGTAACGGGAGCTCACCCAGTCGCGGGGATTTGAACTGCTGACCTTCTGATCAGCAAGTCCTAGGCTCTGTGGTTTAACCCAGAGCACCACAATGCCATAATTGACTTTTATGAGGAAAGATCAGCTGCCAGAAAAACCCAGGTTGTAAAGGCAGGCAAGGCTCTCTCGAAAGCAGTTGCCGAAGCTCATTTTTGACAGGGTGTTTCGTCTCATTGCTCAATGTTTTCTCTTCTTCGGTATGGTGTTTATTGTGGTCAACAGACCAGAAATAAGCCATGCGGTATTCCACCACCTTATACACAAGGACAAATACAAAAGCGTTTGCATAGGTGCACCAGCACAGTCATATATATATATAAAAAAACAACGAACAATTTAGGTCACCTTACAACTTCAGGAGGTTCATTGCCTTCCCATCCTCACTGCCACCAACAGAAATTTGGCCGCTATCAATGACACCCGCTGAAACTGATCTCTCAGCAAAAGATTGACATAGAATTTCCTTCCGTAGCATTCATTGTTCAAGATGAGATTGCATTTTGCATCCTTGGGTCCAGCAGATGTTTCTTTGGCTACAGACATGTTTCTAGTAACATGATCATACCATGACATGCTTAAGGGTAAGCTGTTTTTGAAGCAAAATAAGAGAAGATATACTCACATTTTTTAAAGGAGAACGCAGGAGGAGATGTGAGATGGCTCCTTAGCTTGGTAGCCTCTAGATTGCTACTGCATTCCAGCCTTTTTGAAAGGCCTGGAGGACCAAATATTGTCAAGCTGCTTATATACACAAGGAACGTCTTTCTTGGCTTTATGGAAATAATGTGTTATATTTGTCGGACTTGCGTTTGACCAAGCTACTCCTCCAGTCAAGTCCTCTGATGGTGATTAACGACCTGAGCCTTTGATGATGTTCCAGGCCCGTTCCCTCATTACGCAGAGTATCCAAGCAGCAGCGAAGGACGAGAAATATGAGCTACATTGCTAAGAGTTTTATTTCTAACTACGCAGACAGAAAAGAAATATACATCCTCTCCCTGTGAAAGCAGAGAGGCAACCGGAACAAAGGAACAGGAAACCAGTAATATCAACATCCGTCTCCCGTGAGACTTCCAACAGTCTGGAATCTCTGCAATGTAAACAGAGTCTTGTGACTCCAAGCACTGCACAGTGGCAAAAACAGAAACCTAACAATATTATGTAGCTGGCATATTACTCCTGGATTAGCTTGCAGAAGTTATATGGTGTTTTATGTTTCATACTGGTGATGTTGCTGCTCTGGTATCGATGCTACCCTGTGATGGGGCCTTTTCGGCGGTGGCTTCCTGTTTGTGGAATGCTTTTTAGGAGAAGTGCATCCATCCCTCTCATTATTAACATTCAGAAGGAATTACAGTGGTACCTCGGGTTAAGTACTTAATTCATTCTGGAGGTTTGTTCTTAACCTGAAACTGTTCTTAACCTGAAGCAGCACTTTAGCTAATGGGGCCTCCTGCTGCTGCCGCGCCGCCGGAGCACAATTTCTGTTCTTATCCTGAAGTAAAGTTCTTAACCTGAAGCACCACTTTAGCTAATGGGGCCTCCTGCTGCTGCCGCACCACCAGAGCACGATTTCTGTTCTTATCCTGAAACAAAGTTCTTAAACTGAAGCACTATTTCTGGGTTAGCGGAGTCTGTAACCTGAAGTGTATGTAACCTGAAACGTATGTAAGCTAAGGTACCACTGTATTAAGCGTTCCTGACATTTGATGGCTCCTGAAATTACTAGCTGGGAGGATATGTGACTGTTTTTCAATGTTTTCTGGTGTTCTTAATGTTTTTAAATGTTGCATTCATTTTTATTTTATTTCAAATCGTATCGTTTTGCTGCTTTGTTCTCCGTCACCCTGGGCTCCTTTAAGGAGGAAGGGCAGGAAATGGGATAGATACATACAGTAAATAAATAAATAAGGTTGTGTTTTGAATTCCTGTTATGTAAGCGGCCTTTAAAGGGTTGTACTCAGAGAAGCATCCTATCAATATTAATAGACTAACAAACAAACACAGGGATTATACAGGAGGCCTTATACGGTTTGTCTGCTTTTCAATTGAAGTTTGAAGAAAAGGGGCAAACAAGGATGAGAGAGGTCACGTGTCCGTCGCAAAAAGGGAAAAAGCAGGCTCCAGATTTAAAAGGCAAACTCATGCAATCATTCATAAATAAATAAATTGCTGGAAATTAACAAGATTCAAACATGCTGCTCTGTGTTAGGCAAAATTGTGAGTTTGGGAAGAGGAAGAACCACATGTCAGTAAGAAGACTGAAATTTTGGCAGCTGGAGCGAAATTTTCTACATCTGCGAGTAAGTCATGGTGTGTTCTTATGGATAGACCCCTATGGCAGCAGCATTAACCCCAGCTTTATCCAGCCCTCAAAGAAAATGTTTCTGGCCCTCCACACTAATTTTGTCGGCAGTCACAAAAAAGAATTAAAGCAAGACTTACAGCAGAAAAGAATGAGTTTAGATCTGGGGCTATCCTGGCTCAGCCAGCACTCAGCTGGTTCCATGCTGTAGCAAGTGCCTATGCCAGCACAGCCAGCAGAACTTAAATTGGCATGATTTATACAGAGCCTAGGACTTGCTGATCAGAAGGTCGGCAGTTTGAATCCCTGCAACAGGGTGAGCTCCCGTTGCTCGGTCCCTGCTCCTGCCAACCTAGCAGTTCAAAAGCATGTCAAAGTGCAAGTAGATAAATAGGTACCACTCCAGCGGGAAGGTAAACGGTGTTTCCGTGTGCTGCTCTAGTTCGCCAGAAGCGGCTTAGTCATGCTGGCCACATGACCTGGAAGCTGTTAGGTCACGACTGGACCTAATGGTCAGGGGTCCCTTTACCTTTAAGTCCTCCAAAAGGGACTACTGTAACTTGCTCTACACAGGGCTGCCCTTGAAGCTGTCCCTGCCATGGGAGCATATTCACCCAGTGCTTTTCCAGTTGCACTGGCTCCCGGTGGAGTATCAGGTCAGGTTTAAGGTGCTGGTTTTGACCTTTAAAGCTCTTTGTGGCTTAGGGCCCTCGTACTTACAGGACCGCCTCTCCTGGTTTGCTCCACAGAGGACCTTAAGGTCCATGAATAATCATAGTTTAGAGGTCCCGGGCCCTAAGGAAGTTAGAGTTGCCTCAACCAGAGACAGGGCCTTTTCAACACTGGCTCCAGCCTGGTGGAACGCTCTGTCTCATGAGACCAGGGCCCTGCAGGATCTGATTTCTTTCCGCAGGGCCTGTAAGACAGAGTTGTTCCACCTAGCCTTTGGCTTGGGGTCAATTTGATTCCCTCCCCCTCTTTCTTTTCTCCTTTCTCCTCCTGTGATTAGGCTGCATTTTAATGTTTCAATGTTGTATTTAACCTTGTTTTTAAGTTGTATTTCAATCAACTTGTTTTTATTATTGGTTGTTAGCTGCCCTGAGCCCGGCCTTGGCTGGGGAGGGTGGGGTATAAATAAAATTTATTATTATTATTATTATTATTATTATTATTAATCCAGCCTGAGGCCCTTATGGGGATGCAAATCACACCTTTCTTCCAGGCATCAGATGTGTCATTGGTTGGGTACGGAGGGGTGGGTTGTTGTAAGGGGGTGGGAGTCTGGCTACACCCCACACTGCCAATTCAGGCCAGAAAAGGTTAAAAAAAGGTAAAGGTACCCCTGCCCGTTCGGGCCAGTCTTGCCAGACTCTAGGGTTGTGCGCTCATCTCACTCTATAGGCCGGGAGCCAGCGCTGTCCGCAGACACTTCCGGGTTATGTGGCCAGCGTGACAAGCTGCATCTGGCGAGCCAGCGCAGCACACGGAAACGCTGGTAAGCAGTCCCTATTTATCTACTTGCACCCGGAGGTGCTTTCAAACTGCTAGGTTGGCAGGCACTGGGACCGAACGATGGGAGCGCACCCCGCCGCGGGGATTCGAACCGCCGACCATGCGATCGGCAAGTCCTAGGTGCTGAGGTTTTATCCACAGCACCACCCGCGTCCCAGCAGAAAAGGTTAGCCACCGCCAACTTAACTGAAATCATCACGTTTTTATGCTGGAAAGTATTTGGGCAAGAGCATAATTAAGGCTTATTTGGACTCGATTAACTTTCCTGAACTGTCCAGAGAAGACATAGCAAGGATTAATGCTCCAACCCCAGATATAAGAAGTTAGGTGATGTTATTATTAAACAGCTTAAAAATGGCAAATCTCCCAGAGCTGATGGCATGCTGACTGTATTTTTATAAATCTTTTAGAGAGCAATTAACTCCTTGGCTGGTTATCTTGTTTAATGGAGAAGACAAATTCCACCATCCTGGGAAGAAACATCTGTTTTATAAAATAAAAAATTGAGGGGGCCAAAAGAGTGAGGAAATTCCTCTTGCATCTCTCTTGAAGGAAGCAAGTTATCATAAGTACCCACCTAGAAAATCTTCTGCAGTCCAGCACAGCAGGAGTTTTGGAAAGTGGCGACATTATTAATGCTTTCCTCTTTTATCTCACACCTGTAATTGACTCCTGGAAAAGAAGAGAAAGTGTTTCATTTGGGGGTTTAAAACACAAAATTGGTAAGTTTAAGAATGCTATTTAACAACTATGAAAAGTTGCTACCTAAAATCAAGATGGAGAAATACCCTCCTCTTCTATTTCCTCATAATTGTGGCTTATTTGGGGGGGAGGCTTTCTACAGAGATCAGAGACACCCTACAGAATTAAATATCCAGCTGAGACCCGATGGAATTGGCTGGAATGACTGAACATCTGAAATGTACAAATGTCTCTTGCTGAGATCATCAAAGCGCTGGACAAGTCATTGGAGAAAGATGTAGGTAAGGGCATTAGAAAGGTTCGGTTGGATCAGGTCAAAGGCCCAGCTAATTCAGCAAGATATAAGAGGATGGAGAACAGGGTAGAAGTTTGCCAAAAGATTGTTTATTACTCTGTACCTTGTTCAAAGAAGATGCCTACAGAATTGCAAGTGGCTGGACTGGAGCCTTCATACAATGAGAGGATATGTGGAGCCAGATCCTCCAATTGTCCCTATTTCCCGGGGACAGAAGCTCTCCTGGTTTCTCATTTGATCCTGGAATGCCCCACTTTCCCTTAAGATGTCTCTATTTTCATCGGAGAAATGTTGGCGGGTATGGAGTTATGCCTGTTGTTTTTGTCCATGGAGTTTTCTTGGCAGGGATACTGGAGTGGCTTGCCGGTTCCTGCTCCAGGTGGATCATGTTTAGTCAAAACTCTCCCCTATGATCTGTCCATCTTGGGTGGCCCTGCATGGCATAGCTCATAGCTTCTTTGAGTTATTCAAGCCCCTTGTGATCCAAAGAATTGATGCTTTTGAATTCTGGTGCTGGAGGAGACTCTTGAGAGTCCCATGGACTGCAAGAAGATCAAACCTCTCCATTCTGAAGGAAATCAGCCCTGAGTGCTCACTGGAAGGACAGATCCTGAAGCTGAGGCTCCAATACTTTGGCCACCTCGTGAGAAGAGAAGACTCCCTGGAAAAGACCCTGATGTTGGGAAAGATGGAGGGCACAAGGAGAAGGACAGAGGACGAGATGGTTGGACAGTGTTCTCGAAGCTACCAGCATGAGTTTGACCAAACTGTGGGAGGCAGTGGAAGACAGGAGTGTCTGGTGTGCTCTGGTCCATGGGGTCACAAAGAGTCAGACACGACTAAACGACTAAACAACAACAACATAGAGTTATGCATGCCCCAAGCTAGGGAGGCAAGTAACTACAAAACCTTTACAAGACATCTGAAGACAGCCCTTTATAGGGAAGGTAAAATAAAAAATATTTAATGTTTCATTATATTTTTATATATGTTGGATGCCACCCAAGGTGGAGCTACACCCAGGGGAGGAAATGCTATAAATAAGTCAGAAATTAATTCATTATAACAACAACAACTACAGTATGGGAAATTGCATAGATTTTATTTTATTTTTTTACTCTCCAGCACCATCTGGTGCTGCATGTTTATAACGCACAGTGGTATGGAATAGGATGTCCCTATTTCCATCTGAGAAATGTTGGAAGGTATGTGGAGGTGAGATGGGATGTGTTGGTGAAAGGGGAACACTGAAGGATGTTTGGTGCTCCTGTCCTTTAGAGTTTGGAGAACCAATAAGAGTCAGTAAATATCAGATGAGCTTTTCAGTCAGCCCTGGCTAATAGGTAAAGGTAAAGGGACCCCTGGACGGTTAAGTCCAGTCAAAGGCAACTATGGAGTTGCGGCGCTCATCTCGCTTTCAGGCTGAGGGAGCCGGCGTTTGTCCACAGACAGCTTTCTGGGTCATGTGGCCAGCATGAGAATACCGCTTCGGGCACAACAGGACACTGTGACGGAAACCAGAGTGCACAGAAACACTGTTTACCTTCCCGCCACAGTGGTACCTATTTATCTACTTGCACTGGCATGCTTTTGAACTGCTAGGTTGGCAGGAGCTGGGACAGAGCAATGGGAGCTCACCCCGTCGTGGGGATTCAAACTGCCAATCTTCTGATCGGCAAGCCCAAGAGGCTTAGTGGTATAGATTACAGCGCCACCTGCGTCCTGGCTAATACTGCAATCTGGGCCCAATTGCTACATGAGCTGGAGACTGCCATAGGCATCCATCTCCCTCCCCTCCGTCATAATGCACCAAATTGCTAAGATGGGGAACATTCAGACCTGCCACCCTCCCCCCGACTGCAGAGCAGTGCTGTGCAAGAAAAGCTTAACCACTTGATTCTGCAAAACGTAGAGCCTGGTCTTCCACACAGAGCTCTGAAGCATGCTGAGAAAGGGGCCAAAGTACATTATTTCTTTCAAAAGATAGCGCCATCATTCATTTCTCAGACGCAGGGATTATTTTACAGTAAGAATCGGGCCAATTGAGTCGATTGGCCGAAAGCTGCAAGAACACAAATAGTAGGACCACTGACCAGGCAATCTCTACAATTCTATGATTCTTTGAGAAACCTAGTGAGCGTTTTTTGTCTTTCTTACATGAGTCGGAAAAACCTAAGTCTGTGAAAGATCCTCCATGTTGACACTGCTCCCTCTGCTGGGCTGTTCCTAGAGGTTAGGTTCTGCAGATGTCTCTCATGTATACTCAGGCTTGCCAAAATTTATACCAGAGGAAAGCAACCTAAGACAAGGGGGAAAGAAGGAGAATTTATTCACATCATAAAACAGTGACATGGCCAATGCGTGAGAGTTTATTGATCTTGCTTGCGTTATCCAGAGCCCGGACCATAAAGTAAAACTGGGGAATAAAGCAAGTTGGTTGGTTGTATACATTGTGAGAAATGTTGGTCTTTTACGACCTACACTAGGTGCAATCCATTTGATGCTGCTGGAATTATGCCTCGGCAGACAAGGTTATTCTGGGAGAGCAGGGAGGTGCTGGTCAATCAAGGGGAAATCAAATTTTCTTTTCATTTTATTTATCTTTAATTAACAATATGATAGACCTGGAGGTGAAAATTGCATTTGTTTTACTAGGAAAGCCCATTAAATGTTCCTCTTGTTTAGACTGTTAAGCACAGCATTGCCAGAGCTCATAAACAGCTGAACTTCAGAGGAAGCGCAAAATAAATCCCTTCCCATTCACCCTATCAGGCAGAAAGTAAATTGGGATCAACTGGGAAATCGCGGGGTGATTCACAGTAGATTGGCAAAGTTCTCTGATTCCTAACTGTTTTACAACAGCAGAGTCAAAATAACTTTCGTTTTCCTCTTTGGTTGGTCTGCCGAAATGAAGGAAACTAACTTGGAGTGGGCTTTTGTGTGAAAGGACTGTGAACTCAGTTCACTTCTAGTACTGAAAACAAATCCCTAGGCTCAATCTTTAATTCTAACTGTATGTAAGTATCCCTGTGACAGCTCCTCAGTGTCCTACCACCACGATCCAGGGTTTAAGTTGTTCTCTTCTGTGTCCTACCTGGGGGGCTCTTGGACTTGCGACTCCCACCACGTTTCAACAAGTTTGGGTGACACCCCCATGGTGTTGAAAGAATTTGTTGTTGTTGTTTAGTCGTTTAGTCGTGTCCATTTCTTCTTGACCCTATGGACCAGAGCACACCAGGCACTCCTGCCTTCCACTGCCTCCCGTAGTTTGGTCAGACTCATGTTTGTAGCTTCAAGAACACTGTCCAACCATCTCGTCCTCTGTAATCCCCTTCTCCTTGTGCCCTCCATCTTTCCCAGCATCAGGGTCTTTTCCAGGCAGTCTTCTCTTCTCATGAGGTGGCCAAAGTACTGGAGCCTCAGCTTCAGGATCTGTCCTTCCAGTGAGCACTCAGGGCTAATTTCCTTCAGAATGGAGAGGTTTGATCTTCTTGCAGTCCATGGGACTGTCAAGAGTCTCCTCCAGCACCATAATTCAAAAGCATCCATTCTTTGGCGATCAGCCTTCTTTATGGTCCAGCTCTCACTTCCATACATCACAACTGGGAAAACCATAGCTTTAACTATAAGGACCTTTGTCGGCAAGGTGATGTCTCTACTTTTTTGAAAGAATTAGGATTAAGCATTTTTCACCAGTTTTTCTATCTATTTAACCTTTGGGTTTATTGTCTTGTGTACCCTGCTTTGAGAAGATTCTTCTTCTTGCTCTAGTGGTATAGAAATGTATGTATACGGTAAATAAATAATCTGTGTTTGGTTTCCAGGTGCCAGTTTAAAAGGTTTCTGTGTACACAGGTTTCCCCTGCCACGTGACCCAGTTTTATGTTCTCTGCATCTTTGCCTTTTTATGTGCTTATCTTTTATTTTATGTTGATTTTATGTGTACTGCTTTGAGAATATATATATTTTTAGACCCCGATTGAACAGCAGAGAAACATCTGTATCAATAAAGAAATAAATACCGCTTTAAAACATTATAATGGGGTACTGTAATGTGCGTTGTATCCATTTTCCATATAATTTAAAACTATAATTGCGTATAATCTTTTATATGTAGAAATTAATAAAACATAGTTATCGCGGTCTTCATAATTTCCAAGGAAATTATTCGGTTTCCCTGCCCTTTCAGCTGCCTCGGTGGTGGAAACTGCTTGCTCCGCAAAACCACTGAGGTCCTCCAGATACGTTTCAATTAATTCATTTGCCATTTTTGTCAAATCATGTGTTGGAAACAGATGGGGTTGCCGTCTCTTATGCGACCAGCTCCAGCTGTTTAACTCTGTCTTCAAGGGCAGCTAATTTATCCTTGAAGGCTTTCCTCTGACTTGTAAAGCTGCTATAGTTCTGCCAGACTGGAGATCCCCTTTACACACTGATCACCAGGGCACTCTTTGTTAAATACCAGGCAATTAGCACAAAACGAACCATACCCAACTGCTGTCATGGACTGTTTGGGAGCAGAGGAGTGGTGAGAGGAACCAGCTGGGGAACCAACAAGGGAAGAAGGCTCAGAGCCTGGGGAATGGTGATGGGACGGTGATGAGTGGTCAGAAGGAGAAGATGGAGAAGAGGAAGTGTCAGAAGCTGAAAGGGTAACAGGGCTTAGTGAGCAGGGAGAGTCTGTGGCAGACAGAAGTTCAGAATCAGAGGCAGAAGCTGAAGCAGGAGAATGGGAGGAGGGAAGGCAGCCAAGAGACGGAGATGTTCCAAGCAAGCTGGTGAAAAGTCACAGGTGTCTCCTCCTTCTGCTGAGATAGGTTCTCCTCCCCGCTTTGTCTCCCGGAACCAGAAGAGGGATGAAAAGGCGGAGGAGAAGTTGGATGCAGGAAGGCTCAGTCTCTGATTTCTTGGGGAAAGCCCTGGAGAAGAGGGGATTTAGACAACTATGAGGCAACTGATTCATGGGGCAAGACCTACTGCAGATGAGCGTCTGTGTCAGGGACTGGGCAGAGGAGGAATGGTGGAGACCGCTTCCCCATCCTGACCCTTCCAGGGGGGAGGAAGAGGAAGACAGTAGAGATTTGTACAACAGGGGTTTGAGGGAGGTGGGAGCTCAGAGGCAGATGAGGGGGAAAGCTGGGAAATCACGGGAGGGCCAGAACAACACCCAGCTGACACGTTGTCATTAGAAAGCATTCCTGGCCCTGCATCTTCCATAATGATAATAATAATAATAATAATAATAATAATTATTATTATTATTATTATTATTATTATTATTATTATTATTATTATTATTTGTACCTCACCCTCCCCAGCTGAAGCTAGGCTCAGAACAGCTAACATCATACAAATAACACAGTATACATAAAAACAGGCATCAATTAATTAAAATACATCTTAAAATTAATTCAGAAAAATTAAAATCTGGACAAATGGCACCTTGTGGGAAGATGTCAAATCCCGCAGGGCCCTAGTCTCTTGTGGGAGAGCGTTCAACCAGGCCGGGGCCACAGCCGAAAATGCCCTGGCCCTGGTCGAGGCCAGTCTAATTTCCCTGGGGCCCGGGATCTTCAGAGTATTGTTGTTTGCAGACCCCGGCGAGCCCTAAAAGTAGGAGAGCAAAGAGCTCAAAGACAGAGGGCACGTAGCAGCACCCGTAGAGGAGACGATGAGAATGACAAAGGAGGACATGGGAGAGATGAGGGGTGGAGATTCACTTGGGACAATGCCATTATCCAAGAGGCTGGGTTCTAGAGCCTCTCTGTGTGAAGATTGAAATAGAAAAGGACAGTAAGAAACTTTTCCCTGACTTTATACTTTCCTGGGCAACCAGCTGGGAGGCAAGGACAGCATCCTGACAGTCTGTGCTCATTAGTCCAGACACTCAGCCAAGTCTGTGGAGAGCGTGTTTTTGCTAATAAAGAGTTAACTCCAACTCGGAAAGGTGTGATTTACTGCCGGCTCACTCTTTGACAACTGCCAACTATCCTTCAAAGCCCCTCCTACTTGTTCTCCACTTCCTGTAGGAAATAGAAGCACCTTCTTGTATTTCACCATGGGATTATTCAGAGCCACTTTTCCCACAGATGTGTGGCAAAGGTAGAGGGAATCTTGTTCAGCCAGTGGGATGCATTACTTGCAGGCAACATAACGGTTAAGGGACCCTAATCATTAGGATGACTCTGGCGTTGTGGCGCTCATCTCGCTTTACTGGCCGAAGGAGCTGGCGTACAGCTTCTGGGTCATGTGGCCAGCATGATGAAGTCGCTTCTGGCGAACCAGAGCAGCAAACAGAAACACCGTTTACCTTCCCGCCAGAGTGATACCTATTTATCTACTTGCACTTTGATGTGCTTTCGAACTGCTAGATGGGCAGGAGAAGGGACCGAGCAACGGGAGCTCACCCCGTCGTGGGGATTTGAACTGCCGACCTTCTGATCGGCAAGTCCTAGGCTCTGTGGTTTAACCCACAGCACCAACATACTGGGGGCCAAATGGCAGTGATGGGTAGTACCAGGGGCAACGGCAATTGATTTGTCTTGCTGCCTTCATTTGGTAGGTTATGTGCAAAAGTTCAAGGTTGCTGCACCCACCCACACACCATTTATCGCCAACCAGGCAAGAGAGAGGCATTGTTAGAAATTCAAAGACTCTTTCTGTTGCTAGGGAGACTGTGTGCAATAGTCCAGGATGGGCAGGATAAAATTTCCTTAACAGGAGCTAATGGCTGAAGATATAGAGAGGCAACTGGGACCTCCAGCAAAACTTTGCATTGTAGAGTGCTCCTCTGCAGTCATCCTTGCCCTTTCGCAGGATACTCCATTTCATTCACCTCCCACCACAAGTTTTCCATTTCCTCCTTGAGTCATTCTGCATCCACTGAGCATGCTCAGTCTTCTTTAGGCTATTGGGGGCTGGGGCTCTTCCCCACCACTGTAAAGTATTTTTGTGTGTCCACAAATCTTGAGGGTCTCTGGACCTGATACCTCCATCCCCTCTTATGTGTGGGTGGTGCTGTTTTGGCTACATAAGGATCCATACCTGCAGGATGTGTTTGCTATTAAGTCTACAGGACTGGATTTATTGCTCTAGGAAGGGGAATGTGTCCTTAATCAGAACTCCGAGTTGGGAGATAGACAGAGGTTATCTCTGGAATTGCCGAAATGTGAAATATGTTATTTCTGAGGTGACCTACACACATTCAAAGGGACGCGGGTGGCGCTGTGGGTTAAACCACAGAACCTAGGACTTGCAGACCAGAAGGTCAGCGGTTCGAATCCCCGCGACAGGGTGAGCTCCCGTTGCTCGGTCCTTGCTCCTGCCAACCTAGCAGTCAGTTCGAAAGCACGTCAAAGTGCAAGTAGATAAATAGGTACCGCTCTGGCGGGAAGGTAAATGGCATTTCCGTGCGCTGCTCTGGTTGGCCAGAAGCGGCTTGGTCATGCTGGCCACATGACCTGAAAGCTGTACGCCGGCTCCCTCGGCCAATAAAGCGAGTTGAGCGCCGCAACCCCAGAGTCAGTCACGACTGGACCTAATGGTCAGCGATCCCTTTACCTTTACTTTACACACATTCAAACACTACTGGGGTGGGGTTGGGGTGTCAACAAACTCAAAAGTAAAGTAACTGCATCCTAGAGACTTTTTGTTGGAGAGACCCATGCTCCCACCAAAACAATGTGCTCGTAATGAATTAGCTGAGTTGAGCAAAGTTCAAGGAACTATTTTGTTCCTAGAATTGTCAGGTGGACTAAAGGTAAATGAAGTTCATTTTGGGGTAGAACTTTGAATGAATTAATCTTCACATTCATTTCCTCCACCATCCCTACAGGAGGCCTGAATGCCTTGCACTCTTTTTTTCTATATTAAAAAAAAATCCATCAGATATCTGTAAAGAAAGTTAGAAAACAAAGTGTGGCAGCACCATTCTAAGGCTTATGACACAGATACAGAGGTGCTGCTTTTGATAAATACACTTAGTCACTGTTCCTTCAGAAGGATGGAAAGTGAGGCAATTCCTGTCTCTTCCCTGCTGAAGAAATTCACTCTCTTCCAACAGGACCAGCTTGCAACGAGAAGTACCGGAGCAGAAACAAAGCAAATTATTCATTGTGTCTTTAGCAGCTGTGTGATTGGCACAAATTAAACAAGGTAAGCATTTTCTAGAATGGAAATACAATTATGGGGGAAACTTCACCTGTTGACATTCTGTCTGTTATTGCATGTATGTGGCCCCTGATATACTTTTGAACTCTATACAGCAGCTTGGGACTTTCTGAATGCTAGGGGAGTGGAATGCCGAGGATGAACTTTTTGTGAACTAAACAGTTCATTTGGATGAACTTGGACAGCACATGTTTTATAAAACAATGAGCTTGATCTAGTTCCATTTTTGGACAAGATTAACCTGAACTAGAACTACCGCATTTTTTGCTCTATAAGACTCACTTTTTCCCTCCTAAAAGGTAAGGGGGAATGTGTATGCGTCTTATGGAGCAAATGCAGGCTGCGCAGCTATCCCAGAAGCCAGAACAGCAAGAGGGATTGCTGCTTTCACTGCACAGCGATCCCTCTTGCTGTTCTGGCTTCTGAGATTCAGAATATATTTTTTCTTGTTTTCCTCCTCCAAAAACTAGGTGCGTCTTGTGGTCTGGTGTGTCTTATAGAGCGAAAAATGCTGTAGTTCCTTTCATAAATTAACTTTCCAAGCATTGGTATAATGTTCTGCTCTGTGGTCAAGGCTCTACTGTGGCGTATGAAAAAAATGCACAAAGAAGTTATTACTTTCCGCACTAGATGTGTTTGTGTGTGTAGGAAGGATGCCAATAATTCTCTTTTGTCTCCTATCATTGCCATCCCAGGGTTCCAGATTTGCTTGCATGGAGGTTCTATGCTTTGTCTTCCTGTCAATCAACCGTTTCTCCCCACACTTTTTAGTGTGCCTCCCCCACACTTCCCAGCCACAAAAAGGCTGTTGTTCTTGTCGCTTTAAGTGGGTTTGTTGCATCAGAACACTTCAATCCACTTCAACTGAGCAAACTTAAATTCCCAGCAGGTGACTGCGTCCCTCCTTGTAAACAGTCTGGTGGCAACCCCTCTCCGTTCTCCTTGAGAAAGACCATCTGGTATTTTTCCATCGCTAGTCAACATCTTTCCAAATTCTGTTGTCTCCCTGGAGGGAACATGGATGATTGTGCTGATATTGCACTACAATGCTCCTAAGGCCTTACGTACCATTTGTCCCTTGCTGCTACGAAAACCTGAACAATAAAGTGCTCCTTGCAATAAAGGAGAGGATGTCAGGCCACTGGGTTTGGACTAGAGATGGAAGTTGGGGGAATTAATCGCTGGCACGCATAAATTTCCCTCTGCAGCCTTGTGCAAGGCAGGCACTTTTAAAGCAGCCCCAGGGAATATGTTGACTTTCAGTGGAAGATAAAGCTGTCAGTCCCTTTTAAAGTTAAACTCCTTCTGCTTCCTTCATTTCTTAGGGCCTTCCTGAACCGTCCCTGAAAAGTGTGCCATGATATCATTTGAGTCATTGTGCAATATCCTTGCTGGTGGCTTGTTAGTGACAACGTCCCTTCTGCACATAGCAGATGGGGAACAGACTGTCTCTTTTGGGCAGTGAAGATGCTCTTTTCTTTATGAAGAAGAGAGGAGAGGGATGTGTGTGGCCCCAGGCTTCCCTGCACAGCAACTGTCAGCCTACACTTGAGTAGGACCCTGGCAGAGACACATGCCCGACTGGCATGTTCCCCCCCCCCCTCCTGGTTGATCGTTTGGGAGCTTCAAAAGCTTTCTTCTTTGAATAAACGTTCACAAACTTTTTATTGATAATAATCAGCTAAATAGTTTGAGGGTCTATACAACTTTGTAACATGCAGAAAACAGCATTCTTAGAGAAACCAAAGACTGGAACTGAGGGAAGTCGGGGGGGGTTGTGTGGGAGGAAAAATGGGGGGGGACACAAGGATGATATGTTTTTGGATAATATGTCTTGTTATAATTTTGAATATATATATTTTTTTAAAAAAAACTTTCTTCAGCCTAAACATGAGTTAGCACACCTCATGCGCGACAGACCTCAGCAACTCAGCATTTTGGCTAATCTACTTTATTTACATATAAACACACACGGAGCACTGCAACATGGCTCCCTCTCTCTACGTAGTAGTGTATTAAAGGTAAAGGTAAAGGTACCCCTGCCCGTATGGGCCAGTCTTGACAGACTCTGGGGTTGTGCGCCCATCTCACTTAAGAGGCCAGGGGCCAGCGCTGTCCGGAGACACTTCCGGGTCACGTGGCCAGCGTGACATCGCTGCTCTGGCGAGCCAGCGCAGCACACGGAACGCCATTTACCTTCCCGCTGGTAAGCGGTCCCTATTTATCTACTTGCACCCGGAGGTGCTTTCGAACTGCTAGGTTGGCAGGCGCTGGGACCGAGCAGCGGGAGCGCACCCTGCCGCAGGGATTCGAACCGCCGACCTTTCGATCGGCAAGCCCTAGGCGCTGAGGCTTTTACCCACAGCGCCACCTGCGTCCCGCCAGGTGTAAATACGTGTAATTAAATCATATTTCCTAAACACACTACAGCCTCTGTTGCCTCTTGATTTTCAATGGGAACACAACCCTGGGTGAGTGCCTGGAACCCCCTGGAATCTTGTATACTACTCGGCCGAGATCAGGGTGGTGCGCAACCTTTGTAACAATATATTTCTGTGAGTTCTTTGGGTATGCTGCATCAATGCATCCCATTTTTGTCTTCCTTAACTATTAAAAGGGTCAGTAAGAGAGGGACGCGGGTGTCGCTGTGGGTTAAACCACAGAGCCTAGGACTTGCCAATCAGAAGGTCGGCGGTTCGAATCCCCGCGACGGGATGAGCTCCCGTTGCTCGGTCCCTGCTCCTGCCAACCTAGCAGTTCGAAAGCACGTCAAAGTGCAAGTAGACAAATAGGTACCACTCCAGTGGGAAGGTGAACGGCATTTCCATGCGCTGCTCTGGTTCGCCAGAAGCGGCATAGTCATGCTGGCCACATTGAGGAGATTTCACCCCTGCCATTCCAAGAATCTGCAGATGTTCTCTGCTGATTCTCCAGAGAGGAAGGGGGCACATCAAAGAGAGAGACTGAGTGTTAGAGAGAGAGTTATCTCTGTATAGATAAGGTTGCTGCTAAGAGCAGCTGCAGACACTCAGTGCAGTTCAGCTTCTCCATTTAGCTCTGTATATAGTTTGTATGATAATTGTAGATAGAATAAAAGTAGTTATTCTACAGAGCTGTTCTCCGAGTGGTTTATGCTCTGCTATACTCTGCTGTGCAACGACTGTCTTTGGGAGTGATTCTGGTACTCACAACTCTGAGTTGTGAGTCCACAGCACATTGACCTGTTCCTGTGCAGAACGTCGTCTCAACCCACCTTCTGTGCAGAAAGTAGTGCTACTCCAGCTCGCCTGGCCCAGTCGGGCTGAAGTGGATGAGTCCAGTCAGTGGCACTGGCTCAAGGGCGATGTGACACACATCATCCGAAAGCTGTACGCCAGCTCCCTCAGCCAGTAAAGCGAGATGAGCGCCGGAACCCCAGAGTCGGCCACGACTGGACCTAATGGTCAGGGGTCCCTTTACCTTTACCTTTAAGATAGAGCACAGAGAACTGGTAGCCTAATAGCTGCTAGAATGATATATGCAAAATATGGGAGGCAGGTGGGCATCCCTAATATCAAGGAATGGTATGAGAAGGTTTGGGAATTTACTATAATGGCAAAAAAAAAACCTCAGAAACAATAATCAACAAGACAACTTTGGTACAAAATGGATAAACTTTGTTCAACGTAAGAGAGAGAGAGAAAGAGAGAGAGAGGGAGAGAGAGAGAGTGTATCTCAAACACAAGTTATGAATTTGTGGTTATTATAGTTGCTACTATTAATGAGAGTGCCCTCGCAGATTATAGATAATGAAATAATGCTAGCTGGCTGGTCTGCTCCTGTTATATATTCATGTCAATTTCTTGTAGATATTAATAAAAGAAGTTTCCATTAAAGAAACATATCTTTTACCGTCTTATTTTATTTATATACATAGTTTATCTCCCACACACCTTCTTTTTATTATTTGTCATAAATATATGTACACGCTAACATATTACCATGTCAAAAATAACAGAACCATATTCAGGGCATATTCAATAGAGAAAATAAATTGTAGAGATGCAGTTACATATAGCAAAGGATTTGAGATGAGTCTGCATAACACACCCACACACCCATTGTTCAGTGTATAAGCTGGCCTATAACAATAGTTGCCTAGACAGCACACAAGGGAAAACCTTGACATAGTAAAATAATAATAATAACAATCACAATAATCACAACTGCAAGTCCAATAAGCAGCAAAAAACGTAACATCAAGACAAATCAGAGCAAGAGGATAAAACACTGCAGCGCCAAATAATTAAAAGATGGAGCAAAGAAATAAAACACAAAAGATGGTAATGCAGGAATTTGAACTAAAGCATCCATGAGAGATGGTCATCTAACCTCTGCTTAAACACTTCCAATGAAGGAAGCCTGCTCCACTATTGAATAGCATGTATGTCAGAAAGTGAGGGTCTAAACCACTGAGCCTAGGGTTTGCCAATCGGAAGGTCAGCAGTTCGAATCCCTGCAACAGGGTGTTATCCCATTGCTCAGTCCCAGCTCCTGCCAACCTAGCAGTTCGAAAGCATGTCAAAGTGCAAGTAGATAAATAGGTACCGCTCCGGCGGGAAGGTAAACGGCGTTTCCATGTGCTGCTCTGGTTCACCAGAAGTGGCTTAGTCATGCTGGCCACATGACCCAGAAGCTGTATGCCAGCTCCCTCGGCCAATAAAGCGAGATGAGCGCCGCAGCCCAGAGTCGTCTGCAACTGGACCCAACGGTCAGGGGTCCCTTTACCTTTTTTATGTCAGAAGGTACTTCCTAATGTTTGGTCAGAATTTCCTTTCTTGTAACTTGAAGCCATTGGTTCAGATCCTACCCTCCGGAGCAGGAGAAAACAAGCTTGTTCCCTCTTCCATGTGACACCCTTGAGATATTTGAAGATAACTATCATATCTCCTTTCGGTTTTCTCTTCTCCAAGCTAAACATACCCAGTTCCCTTAACCATTCCTCATTAGGATTCGTTTCCAGACTCTTCATCATCTTGGTCACCCTCTTCTGAACATGTTCCAGCTTGTCAATATCCTTAAATTATGGCGCCCAGAACTGGACACAGTACACCAGGTCTGACTCACACAGAATACAGTGGTACCCCGAGTTACATACGCTTCAGGTTACAGACTCCGCTAACCCAGAAATAGTGCTTCAGGTTAAGAACTTTGCTTCAGGATGAGAACAGAAATTCAAGAAGGACACTGACAAACCGGAACGTGTCCAGAGGAGGGCAACCAAAATGGTCAAAGGCCTGGAAACGATGCCTTATGAGGAACGGCTAAGGGAGCTGGGCATGTTTAGCCTGGAGAAGAGGAGGTTAAGGGGTGATATGACAGCCATGTTCAAATATATAAAAGGATGTCACATAGAGGAGGGAGAAAGGTTGTTTTCTGCTGCTCCAGAGAAGCGGACACGGAGCGACGGATCCAAACTACAAGAAAGAAGATTCCACCTAAACATTAGGAAGAACTTCCTGACAGTAAGAGCTGTTCAACAGTGGAATTTGCTGCCAAGGAGTATGGTGGAGTCTCCTTCTTTGGAGGTCTTTAAGCAGAGGCTTGACAACCATATGTCAGGAGTGCTCTGATGGTGTTTCCTGCTTGGCAGGGGGTTGGACTCGATGGCCCTTGTGGTCTCTTCCAACTCTATGATTCTATGATCACGCAGCAGCAGTGAGAGGCCCCATTAGCTAAAGTGGTGTTTCAGGTTAAGTACGGACCTCCGGAACGAATTAAGTACTTAACCCGAGGTACCACTGTAGTGATACTATTATTTCCTTTGCCTGGACAGTAGACCTCTGTTGATGCAGCCTAGAATAGCACTGGCCTTTTTTGTTGTTGCATCGCACTGTTGATTCATTTTAAGCTTGTGGTCCACTAAGACGCCTAGATCCTTTTCACATGCACTACTGGCAACCCACGTTTCTCCCATCTCATATGTGTGCAGCTGTCTATTGCTGCCATGAGGAAGGGGCCTTGAAGATGTCTATCAATAGTTGGACCTTGGCAGCAGACTGAGAAGTCACCTGGTTGTAGTCTTCCTAACCAAGGCAAGATGTCTTGTGTTTCAAATTACACCAGACTCATTCTTTCTCCATTTGCCTCCATGCACATGAATCAGCACATGCAACTCATTTCTGATGATACGTAAAGCTGCCACCCTATGGGAACTGAGCAACCTCCCTGATAGGCAGCCAAGGTTAGCTAGTCACTCTCTGGGACGACAAATAGGCGTAGGAAACGAGAGAGAAGAAGGGAGCAGAGGAGAAAGACGGGTGTGATTTATTCTCTGTTCAACCATGACTAGTGGCTGTCACTTGGCATAACTCAAAAAAAGAAAAAAAGAAAGAATAGACACACATTTGCATAAAAGTACAATAAAAACATCGCATTTGATTTGGAGAAAAATGAAATAAATTCTCCGCTGAAGCTCTCAGTGGCCCAAGATGAATAGATAATGATTAAAGAGCAAACAAGGGACGCGGGTGGTGCTGTGGGTTAAACCACAGAGCCTAGGACTTGCCGATCAGAAGGTCGGCGGTTCGAATCCCCACGACGGGTTGAGCTCGCGTTGCTCAGTCCCAACTCCTGCCAACCTAGCAGTTCAAAAGCACGTCAAAGTGCAAGTAGATAAATAGGTACCGCTCCGGCAGGAAGGTAAACGGCGTTTCCGTGCGCTGCTCTTGTTCGCCAGAAGCGGCTTAGTCATGCTGGCCACATGACCCAGAAGCTATACGCCGGCTCCCTCAGCCAATAAAGCGAGATGAGCGCCACAACCCCAGAGTCAGTCATGACTGGACCTAATGGTCAGGGGTCCCTTTACCTTTACCTTAAAGAGCAAACAAGGAACCCCACAACCCAATCCACTGGTTGGAAGTCAGGTTTTCGAATCCAGCAATATCTCAGGTACGGCATTCCTATTTTGAAGTCACCGCATCAGAACGTTTAAATGATCTGTAAAGGGTAAGTTGTAAACCTCATTTGTCAGTGTCTTCTGTAGCAACATTAAAGGCTGGTCCTATGACATCTCGGTGTGGGGAGTTGGAGGTGGTGGTGGAGAACTAACAATGCTGGCTCTTACTCACAGCTCATTTCCATAATGATTCTAAAGAAGCCATGCAAATGAGCACCGGTTGTTTATTCCTGTCAGGGATGGCTTAGCTGATTACTCCCATCCTGCTCTCTGGCTCCCCCTCCCCTTTTATAGGTTTGTCAAAGTTACAGTTTACCCTATAAATCTGTAATCTGTTCCCATGCTTTCACAGCAACCTCCTAGCTTGCTCAGCAAAGTACCGTATTTTTCGCTCCATAAGACGCACCAGACCACAAGACACACCTACTTTTTGGAGGAGGAAAACAAGGAAAAAAACCTGAATCTCAGAAGCCAGAACAGCAAAAGGGATTGCTACGCAGTGAAAGCAGCAATCCCGCTTGCTGTTCTGGCTTCTGGGATAGCTGTGCAGCCTGCATTCGCTCCATAAGATGCACACACATTTCCCCTTACTTTTTAGGAGGGGAAAAGTGAGTCTTATAGAGGAAAAAATACGGTACGTAGCACAAGCGTTTAGGTTGTGGAGCTTCCCCTGGGGATTCGGCCCCCACCCTGCAGGGTTCCCAAGGTGATCTTGAGAACGTTTCACTTCATCTGACTTTCGGTCTTTATATCTCAGGTGCAGAATGCCCCTGAAAGCCAGTTGCTGGTCTTAGCTATGCCTCAGAGCTAGCCTAAGACAAGGGTCGCCAACCACATACCTGTGGGCACCAGTCCATTGCTGAGGCAAGACGGTCATACGTTCTATGGCGCTCATGAAATGTCTCAGTAAAGATCCCCTCAAAAATTCACAGTGCACAAGGGACCGTCAGACCCTCCAAGCTTCCCTGTATTTTACAGGGACAGTCCCGGATTTACAGAAGCCATCCTAGTGGACTATATGGAATTGGCGGAAATGACTGGCAGAATCCGAGACCTGGGAGAAGAGCTGGTGGAAGAAGATTGGAAGAAATTTAAAGACTATTTGCAGAAATATTGTAAAATTAATGAATGTTAAAATGATGTTGGATTGAAAATAAGTGGCACTAGCAACAAAGTTAACAAGAATATGCAAAAATGGATTGATAATACATGAAAATATATAGTTATAATATGTTAAGATTTAGAGTTAAGATAAATGAAAGAGGGTAAGGATTTGCTGATTTGATTATGTAAATGGGAATACAAAAAGGGGAGGTGTAAGGAGGTCAATGAAACAAGCAAATGAGTTTAAAGATACTAAAAAACGGATTTGTTTTTAATTTTTCTCTTTATCTTGTAATCTTTGTTTTTTGTTTTTATTTTTTATGTATTTTTGTAATTTTTGTATTTTTTCTTATTCTTTCTTTTTTACATGCTTTCTTTTCATTCTGTAAACTTTTGTTTTTTGTGTGAAATCTCAATAAATATTTTATTAAAAAAAAATACAGAAGCCATCCTAGTTTCTGATTCAACCCTGGAATCTTCCTTAGGGACGTCCCTATTTTGATCAGAGACATATTGGAGGGGATGGTAGGATGTCCCTGTTTTCACTGGACAAATGTTGGTGGGTATGGAGTTATGCGGCCTCTGAACCACCTGGCGGTAACCCTGTATAGGGTAGGATTTTTTGATGTTTAATGTTTGATGTTTTAATGGCTCCTGCCAACATAGCAGTTCGAAAGCACACCAGTGCAAGTAGATAAATAGATACCTTTTACAATGCATTTAACTGAAACACTTCTTTGATGTGTTTAGATCCAGCTTTGGTATCTAGAATGTCCAGGTAGATTTCTTTGGGGGGTGTGTGTGTGTGTGTGTGTGTGTGTGTATACAACCTTGAAGTTCTTCCAAAAGGACAGGTAGCAACCTTTCCCTAAATTATAGATTCATCTGCAGCTTTCCAGAATGGTTTATTTCAGTTTCTCAAAACCCAGTGAGCCTCTTAACTTCCAACTGCTTAAGCATTCCTCACTGCCTCTGAAACACCAGCTTTCTACCCTAAATGCCACATTAAAATTACTTCTGTGACTTCAGATGTCTATTTTATTTCCCAGCTTAGAGTAGTCTGAAAGTTTCGGATGTTACCAACTCAGATGTCTTTAAAAATTGTTCATTTGTGGAAACCAATCTTCTTATAAAAGTAATAAATGGGGAGCTTCAGTGGGAGAGGGGAGAAAGGAACCAGAACAGAAGGATTGTTTAAAGCCTTATCAAAGTGTTACAGATGGGCAAATATAAGCTCAGACAAAAGGAAGAACAAAATGAATTCTTGGTGATATGAAATTAAAGTAAGAAGGAAGAGAAGGCTTCTGCTTTTTAAAAAATAAAAGTTTTGAGACAGTTGAAGGTTGGGAGAGATACATTTCCTATGCCTTCATATATTATACCACCTAAATAGTTAATTTTACAGCTCATTTCTATGAGTGCAGATTGTAAGTCCCACTGAGCTGAGTGGAACTTACACCTAAGTAAACATGCGTAGGCTGGTGCTGTCAGTTCCCATGTGCCTGCTTGAGAAGACTGTTACGATTGCTCCAAAATCACATGAACCAGATGAGATTATCCTTCTCAAATTATCATTTTCCATAAAAGCTGGATCCCTGCAATTTAAGAATAGCATGCTGCATATCTGAGCCAGCGGCTGTCTTGCTTTGTTCCTACAGAACTCAGCATTGTTGGAGAATAAATGTAATGCACAGCATCTACAATAACCAAGTATTGTAAGCCCTGGTTTTCAGGCTGCCTAGATCAGGGCAGTGCTGAGCAAGAATATACAATATATGCTCCATCTTTGTTTTGATCCAGCACCCTCACAAATTCTTCCTGGGTCATCCTGGCTGCAATTTTGCTGCTTATTCCTAAAGCTGTACAGTGGTACCTTGGTTTGCATACGTCTTGGTTTGCATACATTTTGGATTACAAACACGTCAAACCCAGAAGTGCAACCTTTTGCAACCTTTTTTTGGATTACGAACAAAAAAAAATTGGAGGCCCCCATTGGTGAAAGCGCACCTTGGGTTACAACCTGTTTTGGTTTACAAACAGATCTCTGGAACGGATTATGGTTGTAAACCAAGGTACTACTGTATTGTTTGACTTGGCATAAGCTAGGTATGTTATGCTCAAGGCTCCCCTCAGCAGAATGAAGAGGGGCCCGAAACCTAACAGAACTGGCTTATTTTAAAATAAGAGCTCCTCCAGATGACCCAGTTATTCAGCAGTTGTCCTGATTTGCTTACAGAAAGCTTACACAGGAGTTAGACTGGACCTGGGTTTTTTTAAATGAAGCATTCATTCTGGTTTGTTTACAAGCTGGTTATAAACCAGTGAGCATAGATCCTATCGGTTTGCAGGATATTTACCACATTCTCACCCCACACATTTTGATACATTTCCCTGTTACTTTCCAAACTCCAAAAGAACCAATTAAAATGTGGTTTTGTAGCACCCTGCTTGTGGCTGGTTCCCAGTTTATTTCTCTGGTTCCCCCCGGTCCGTCGCCGCCAGTGAGCAGGGTATCAGACAGACGAGACTTCTGCGTTCCCTTGGAAAAATTTTCCAGTGCGCGCTTGGGTAAGCAGTTCGTGGTCCTCCCTCTTGTACCCTGCCCAGTAGGGCGATGGGGCTGCGTTCCAGCAGATCACTTATCCGAGTCACAGGGGCACCATAAAATGAAGCACCCTGCTTGTGGTTAACGCTTAGCTGGAATGAAATATTCAACGCAGCAATAGAGAAATTAAAATAATAATTTATTTGTCGGACAAATAAATGAGAGGCTCAGTGGTATATGGTTACCAAGCTCTGGCCTGCCTTCCTGCCATTATGGCCAGCACTTATATTTTCTCAATCCAGCCCCCTTTCTCCTCCTTTGTCCATTCAGCCTGGTTGAAATTCCTATTGGCTGTTTGCTAGAACCAATCATAAAAGATACACCCATTTCATATTATCTTTTATGGGAGACAGAGAGTTATATTTTCTTCTATCTATAAATGACAAACAAGTAGCCATTAACCTCGACAAGGCACCTTAATTACCAGCTCACCTCTTGCCCTCCTTGCCCTATTGCCTTCCAAAACAGATGGTTTAATAATTTTAAATTTTTATCTTAAACAGATGTCAAGGATGTTGAGTTCACATTCTCATGCATCATCAATGAAAGATCTCCTTTTGGAGGTCTTTAAACAAAAAGCCTGACAACTATATATCAGGAGTGCTCGATGGCGTCTCCTGTCTGGCAGGGGGCTGGGCTCGTTTGCCCCTGTGGTCTCTTATAACCATGATTCTATGAAATAAAAATTTAACATTTCTTTCTTTCTAGATCCTTTGCATAATTACATTTAAGCCAATATATTTCATACATACATAAATAACCTTTTAAAAGGAAAAGAAATCTTAAAAGGATATCAGTTTAAGAAAGAAACAACTTTTAGAAAAAGACTTCCCAAAATACTCTCTCCCTTTTCTGCCAGCCAGATGCTTCTCATTGCTCTTGACCTTTTTAACCTTAGGAAGAAGATATGGCTCAAGTTTACTATTTGCCTATGCTTAATTTGTAGGGTCAGTGTAACCTTGCTCTTAGCCTGTAATTCCCTTTTTACGACTTTGAGAATTGTTTTCTGCTATAAATCAAGGGGCCCCTTGTCCAGGAGAATAAACATCTTACCAAGGTTCTTAGGCAGCTGGTTTGCCTGGCATGAAACATTTGAAAATCTTTAGGCTCATTTTAAAATACAGATCCTGATTAATATATAAGCTTTGATAAAAATGCAGGCTATGATTAGATGCCTCATTTTTGTTATGCTAGAGCTCAGAGCACATTAGTCCTCTTTAAATGAACAAACCTGAAGTTCCAGTAAGCATTTGAGTCAGGGGTCAGCTAACTTTTTTCGCAGGGGGCCGGTCTACTGTCCCTCAGACCCTGTGGGGGGCCGGACTATATTTTGGAAAAAAAATATGAACAAATTCCTATGCCCCACAAATAACCCAGAGATGCATTTGAAATAAAAGGACACATTCTACTCATGTTAACACGCTGATTCCCGGACTGTCCGCAGGCCGGATTTAGAAGGCGATTGGGCCGGATCCGCCCCCGGGCCTTAGTTTGCCTACCCATGGTCTATGTGATGTAACACATTATTTTCTTAAGGGATGTGTGTGGCCCATAAGGCAATTTTGTCCAAGATCTAAAATGATTGATCAACTACTCGTTGTCTTGGTTTCTTTTCTTCTTCTAAACCACAGTGTTTCCTCCCCTTCATGCAAAAATAAATGTGTTTTCTGGGAAACCATTTTTATTTCAGCTGAGTGAAACACTGAAATGCGAGTGTTATTTATTCCTTTTATCACTGCTTACCTTTGAACTGACGCCATTCCTTCTGAACCGAAACATGAGTTCATGTCTATTATGTAGCTTAAAAGAAATGCAGTGAAAGCTTTGTATTCCATCCCAAAGGGTCAACAACTTTAAACCTATTTTTCTGAAATGCCTGAATTTTTTCCCCTCGTGGCGCTGCTTTAGAGTTTATCAGCTGGAAGAGCAAATCTTCCCCCACGTTTAGGACAAGAAACGCTATGTATTTGTTAAATATGATCCAGGCATTTTCAGCTTCAGGCAGAATAATTTGTTCAATTACTTTCATATTTTCCATTTACAATGTGTGATTTCCTTGTATTTGCCCATTCAAAAATATCATGAGTCAGAATCATTTTCTAGCAGCTTCTTGCAAGTGTTTTCTATTCAATATTGGACATTCCCAGCTGTTTTGATTGCTATTTCTGTTTTCTGAATGACGCTACTGGCACTAATATACTCAGCTATGCATTCAGAGGCCATTGCCTGTACATATTTTCGCAATTTGCTCTTGGAACTGATTCCTTGGCGGTTCAATTCCTCCCCCCTTCCCCAATTAAAATAATAGTAATAACACTAAACACAGCTCCGTCGTCATCAGTGCTGCCGGACACCCTAAACATGCTTTTTAAAGGTATTTATGCATGACTAATTGTTTGCACCAGAAGGTAGACAGAGATGCACAGAAATGTAGGAAGCTTACATTATGCTGAGTGAGACCAACAGGAGAATTCAGTACATGATTAAAAGTGTTTAACTTTCATCAGAGTGTGCGTCTCATTCGTTTTCATTATTCCTGCGGGGTGTTTTCATTGCCCTGGCGCTGCAGAGGCAAAGGCACTGGGAGGAGGAATATGTTTTCTGCCCATTTTAACAAAAGGTCAAGAGAATGGCAACACAATAATGGCCTTTTCTGCAGTGGCTCCCCGTTTGTGGAATGCTCTCTCCAGGCAGGCTTGCCTGGCGCCTTCATTATACAGTGGTACCTTGGGTTAAGTACTTAATTCATTCCGGAGGTCCGTATTTAACCTGAAACTGTTCTTAACCTGAAGCACCACATTAGCTAATGGGGCCTCCTGCTACCACCGCACCACTGGAGCACGATTTCTGTTCTCATCCTGAAGCAAAGTTCTTAACCTGAAGCACTATTTCTGGGTTAGTGGAGTCTGTAACTTGAAGCATATGTAACCCGAGGTACCACTGTACATCTTTAGGCTCCAGGCAAAAAGGTTCCTCTTTAGCAAGGCCTTTGGTTGATTTGATTGACATCCTATGCCCTTTTAAAATGTCGGTGGGATATTGGGTTGTTGTTTTTATTTTGTAGCTTTATTTTCAGACTTTATTGTGTGAATCACCCTGAGAACTGCAGGGATAGGGTGGTATATAAACTCAGTTTAAAAAAGTAGAGACATCACCTTGCCAACAAAGGTCCGTATAGTTAAAGCTATGGTTTTCCCAGTAGTGATGTATGGAAGTGAGAGCTGGACCATAAAGAAAGCTGATCGCCGAAGAATTGATGCTTTTCAATTATGGTGCTGGAGGAGACTCTTGAGAGTCCCATGGACTGCAAGAAGATCAAACGCATCCATTCTTAAGGAAATCAGCCCTGAGTGCTCACTGGAAGGACAGATCGTGAAGCAGAGGCTCCAAGACTTTGGCCACCTCATGAGAAGAGAAGACTCCCTGGAAAAGACCCTGATGTTGGGAAAGATGGAGGGCACAAGGAGAAGGGGACGGCAGAGGATGAGATGGTTGAATGGTGTTCTTGAAGCTACCAGCATGAGTTTGACCAAACTGCAGGAGGTAGTGGAGGACAGAAGTGCCTGGCGTGCTCTGGTCCATGGGGTCACAAAGAGTCGGACACAACTAAACGACTAAACAACAACAACATAAACTCAGTAAATAATAGAATCATCATCATCACCCCAATGGTTCGAATCTTACAGATTAAGGCAAAGGAAAAGGCGCTGTGGGTTAAACTGATCAGAAAGTCAGCAGTTCGAATCCCCGTGATGGGGTGAGCTCCTGTTGCTCGGTCCCTGCTCCTGCCAACCTAGCAGTTCGAAAGCACAAAGTGCAAGTAGATAAATAGGTGCTGCTCCGGCAGGAAGGTAAACGGCATTTCCGTGCGCTGCTCTGGTTCACCAGAAGCGGCTTAGTCATGCTGGCCACATGACCCGGAAGCTGTACTCCGGCTCCCTTGGGCAGTAAAGCGAGATGAGCGCCACAACCCCAGAGTCGTCTGTGACTGGACCTAATAGTCATGGGTCCCTTTACCTTTAATATTCTGTTGGGAGCCGCCCAGAGTGGACGGGGTATAAATAAATTATTATTTATTCTTATTCTTATTATTTGTGAGTGAACAACAGGAAAGTCTTCTGCTAGTATCAGCTATGGTCCATGGCCATACGTTTCTGCAGAGCAGACCCTAGAGGCACAAAGGGGGTGTGGATTTCCTTCACCACCCAACCAACTAACTTCAGAGACCTCCGACTGAATTCACATTTGTTACACCCTCCACACATAGTGCACGGTTCAACCTACCAGGGTGCTGTCACGACCAACAGGATAGACAACATGGTACCCTCCTGATAATGTTGGACTACAGCTCCCATCATCCTTCACTACTGACCACCCTGGCTGGTGCAGATGGGAGCTGAAGTCCAAACACGTCTGAAGGGCAGCAGATTGCCTTAGAACAATGACCGTTCAAGGAGGCAGCAAAATCCTCTTGGAGCCATGAAACCTTTAATTAATGTCAGTGATATATAAAGTATGTCCAAAAAAAAGTCCTTCACATCACCTGCCTCAAGATTTATTGAGATACCCAAATCATATTAGCAGAGAATTACAAGGTTTGTTTTATCACAAATTTACAGACTTTATATGTGTTTGGTAATGTATTTTTCCAATGGAGCCTAGAAACTGGGGAGTAGTGAATTCATTAGTTACAGGTGCTTCTCCGGGTCAGAGGACTTGCTCAGGAGAGGAGAGAGAGATGTGGGAACTCTTAATGAAAATGCATATTTGTATAAGCAATCATCAAGGATCATGTTTGCGTGTTAAGGAAGCACCTTGAAATTGATCTGCCTTAGAGATCCAAGCGCTTGTAGTCTACTTTAGCATGAATGATTTATGGCGCTCATGAAACTGGCAACTACATCAGGTTTTCTCTCTCCAGAAGCTAGCATTCAACACTACCTGCATATTAAGTGGAGATTTATGGGGTGGGTGTGTAGACACACACACACACACACACACACACACACACATATATATATATATATATATGCAGGTTTTGGTGTCCTCGGGTGTCTTCCCGTGTAAAAGTTGGGATGTCTAGGCGACGTTTCGACGAGGTCTCACTCGTCATCTTCAGGCTGGTGCTTTCGGCTTCTTGTTACTGGAACAGAGCAGGATCTCAGTGTTTGAGTTCCTATAAATACTGTTGAGGGGGTGTGGTGTATAGCCTCCAATGTTCTGGGCAGAGAGGAAGTTCCCAGGCTAGTGTGCCTTTTCTTCTTTTGTTCCTTAATTACTTGAGGGATATCTTGAGTGATTTCTTGAGTGATATCCTGAGTACCACTTAGGTGGGTCATTAGGTGTGGATTAGTTGCTAAAGTCTTTGTGTCTTGACCTCTTGATTGGTGATAGCGTTCTGTGTGCCTCTGGATCTGGTGTCAGTTTTTGTGGGGAGGGCTAATCACCAATCAACCACACCAGACCCAAACCCAGACCCTCTCCACAGATAAATTACAGACACCATCCAGTAACCAAACCATGGTGGCACCTCCGGATGCTGCACCCCCCTGCAATCCCTACACAGATCTGACACAAAGACTTTAGCAACTAATCCACACCTAATGACCCACCTAAGTGGTACTCAGGATATCACTCAAGAAATCACTCAAGATATCCCTCAAGTAATTAAGGAACAAAAGAAGAAAAGGCACACTAGCCTGGGAACTTCCTCTCTGCCCAGAACATTGGAGGCTATACACCACACCCCCTCAACAGTATTTATAGGAACTCAAACACTGAGATCCTGCTCTGTTCCAGTAACAAGAAGCCGAAAGCACCAGCCTGAAGATGACGAGTGAGACCTCGTCGAAACGTCACCTAGACATCCCAACTTTTACACGGGAAGACACCCGAGGACACCAAAACCTGCATTCCTGTACCCGTGAAAATCTACGAAAGCAAATATATATATATATATATATATATATATATATATATATATATATATATATATACATATATACACACACACACACCCCGCATCGTTGATGGGAGTTGTGGTCTAAACAGTTTTTCCCAAACTTGGATCTCTAGTTGTTTTTGGACTACAACTCCTATCATTCCTAGCTAGAAAGACCAGTAAAAGGTAAAGGGACCCCTGACCATTAGGTCCAGTCGTGGCCGACTCTGGGGTTGCGGCGCTCATCTCGCTTTATTGGCCGAGGGAACCAGCGTACAGCTTCCAGGTCATGTGGCCAGCAGGACTAAGCTGCTTCTGGCAAACCAGAGCAGTGCACAGAAACGCTGTTTACCTTCCCGCCGGAGCGGTACCTATTTATCAACTTGCACTTTGACGTGCTTTCGAACTGCTAGGTGGGCAGGAGCAGGGACCGAGCAATGGGAGCTCACCCCGTTGCGGGGATTCGAACCGCCGACCTTCTGATCGGCAAGTCCTAGGCTCTGTGGTTTAACCCACAGCGCTACCCGCGTCCCTTCAAGAAAGACCAGTAGTCAGGTGAAATATACTCGGAGTCAAGTGTGGATTTCATGCTCCTTATTCAGCTCATAGTAGTGAGGAATTAAAGTTCCCCCAAAATATCTGCTTTATATACATTATTTACACAATGGGTCGCACGTGATTGGCTAATTCTGGGATTCTCCTGTAGCCCAATCAGGTTGCGGATTCACTTCCACCTGGAGCTGGATTGGGTGGCTCCTGCGGACCAATCATACTGCTGCATTGTTCTAAGACCAATCAGACTGCTGCATTCTGGATCCAATTGTTCTAGGACCAATCAGACTGCTGCATTCTGGACCCTATTGTTCTAGGACCAATCAGACTGCTGCTTTTTGGATCCTATTCAACTCAGTACATAACATCAGGGATGGAGAGAATTGCAGTCCAAAAACAGATTTGGGAAACAGTGTTCTAATAGAATCTAGGGGTCACTGTGTTGGCTATCCCTGATAACTACAACTAACTTTTTGTAATAAATGACCTATTTCTTCCATTCCAGATATGGAAGAAAGTGTGGTGTACAGTGGTACCTCGGGTTAAGTACTTAATTCATTCCGGAGGTCCGTTCTTAACCTGAAACTGTTCTTAACCTGAAGCACCACTTTAGCTAATGGGGCCTCCTGCTGCCGCCGTGCCACTGGAGCACGATTTCTGTTCTCATCCTGAAGCAAATTTCTTAACCTGAAGCACTATTTCTGGGTTAGCGGAGTCTGTAACCTGAAGCATATGTAACCTGAAGCGTATGTAACCTGAGGTACCACTGTAGTTGTTAGAGTGTTGGACCTAGGAGAACCAGGGTTCAAATTCCCACTCAGCAATGAAGCTCACTGGGTTACCTTGGGCCAGTCACAGTCTCTCAGCCTACCTCAAAGGGATGTTGTGAGAATAAGGGGGGGGGGACTACACATGCTGCCTTGGGATCCTTGGAGAAAGGGTGGGAAATAATAATAATAATAATAATAATAATAATAATAATAATAATAATAATTTGTTGTTGTTTAGTCGTTTAGTCGTGACCGACTCTTCGTGACACCATGGACCAGAGCACGCCAGGCACTCCTGTCCTCCACTGCCTCCTGCAGTTTAGTCAAACTCATGCTTTTATCTTTGAGAACACTGTCCAACCATCTCGTAGTAGCATGTTGGACGCCTTCCGACCTGAGGGGCTCATCTTCCAGTGTCATAACTTTTATATGCCTGTTGTCTTTGTCCATGGAGCAGGGATATTGGAGTGGTTTGCCAGTTCTTCCTCCAGGTGGATCACGTTTGGTCAAATCTCTCCACTATGACCTGTTCATCTTGGGTGCCCTGCTCGGCATAGTTCAAAGCTTCTGTGAGTTATTCAAGCCCCTTCGCCACAGCAAGGCAGTGATCCATGAAGGGGAATAATAATAATGGATTTCCTTAATTCTGATTCCTTAATTCAAGCAACAAACCTCCTGGATCTCTGGCCACCTGTAAGCTCTGCCTTCTGCCAGGCAAGATGAAACACCAGAAAATCTAAAAGAACAGAACAGGCAAATGGGCAAAGACTGCCAAGGTTAACACAGTAAATGAACCTGCCAAGGTTAACACAACAAACAGAAGGACTCTAGAGTCAGTCCCTATTTGCAAGCTCTCTGAACTGACAGCATTCTAAGTGACTTCTGAAAAACAATAAGAACCGTGTCAGTCTAAATTTCTCATTACCCACTTAGGTTTGGTTCCCCTCTATTGGTATCAGAGGTCATAGAACATGTGGCTGGGCTACAGAGGACGTTTATACAACCTCCTCAACGAAGTGCTGAAGTTTAGAGCGTGAATAACTTCCCGGTCAAGGCCAGCCCTATCATTAGGCAGAATGATGTAACTGCCTCAGGTGGCAGATGATGGAGGGAAGCAGCAACAGTGCCCCAGCTGTCTCAGCTGAGCCCCCTGGGCATTCTCCTCTGTTAGGAACCAGAGTTGTGTGCACCACAGACCTGTCATGTACCCTCTACTGGAGGACACTATCCCATGCTCATTCAACAGCCGGTTCATTGCATCTGTACATTGAATGGGGAGCGTCATTTTGTCCTGAGCCTCCGGCTTGGGCAAGCCCTGCTTTTGATGTTCCCAAACTAAAATATGGAACCGCTATATTGTCCTGACCTAGATGAGTCACAGGGGAACTGTTAAGTACTGAAGTTCTCACCCTGGGCCAGCAGGGGGATACTGTAGATAGTTTTCACTCAGGTCCACATATGCAAATAAGGAATTGAAAGAGACATTCGGTGATTGGATAGTTACAGAAAGTTGTTACTGTTGCTTTGTAGTTGAGCGCTATATAAGGGAAGAGCCCATATAGCGTCCTCCAAGACCCCATATAGCGTCCTTACATAGGTTTCCTATTGGTAGGAGAGAATAACAGAGGCCAACCAGAGAATATTGAGAAGCAAAGCAGCTAGGAAGCTTGATCTTTATTGAACTGTTGCAACAGGGTGCTCCCCTCATCTGCAGGAGAGGAGGAGGGATCTAGAAAAAAGGCGTGCAAGACTTTTGAAATTGCCACCCTGTAGATCAAGACCACCCCCCAGAAAAACCATACATACATCACAGAAGGGGTGTAACCTAAGACCACCCCTCAGGTGCATCACACCTACGTCACAGAAAAGGCGGTCTAAAACAGAAATTCGAATATTGCTTTTCTCCTGTTGTTTATCTCTTGTCTGGCAGGTTACTTGATTGGATTGCCTGGGGAGCCCGACCATTCTTTTGTAGTGATAAATACTTAGTTCCTGGGCCAGGTCACAGGCTCACACCCTATTCATATCTTAAATGTGTCCTTAAGACAGGATTTGTGAGGAAAGAGACAATGGGGAGGTTTCCCACTTTGACCTTGCAGAGAAAACATTTGGTCAGTTTAGGAATCAAAATGGTTCCAGCTTGGCCTTCCTGTGCTGATCTATGTACGTGCTTGGTTGGTACATCTATGAACATTACCATATATCTAAGACCATAAAATTCCTATCACACAGTGCATTTCGGCACTGCTTCCTAACTGTAGAAGTCTGCTTCTAGTTTAAAAGTGGACTTGTTGCATTAGGCTGGCAGAGGGCTTTAATCCATATTAAATGCACAAACCTAAATTTCCTGGTGTGCTCTTGAATCTGTCCCCAGAAATGGTCTGGAGGCACCCAGAGTGTTTGCAGCAAAGGTTATCATGGCTGCTCTTCGAGATTGTATTCTAGGATGATCAGAAGGACAGCTTGGTATTTGGAACTCAGCCTTGGCTGAGTCCAGCTATTTGCAGAAGGGGAGGATAAACCATATCTTCTTCTTCTTCTCCTTCTCCTTCTCCTTCTCCTTCTCCTTCTCCTTCTCCTTCTTCTTCTTCTTCTTCTTCTTCTTCTTCTTCTTCTTCTTCTTCTTCTTCTTCTTCTTTTGTCTTAACAACTCCTCTTAGGAGCATAGAAATGGATTTCCCCCTGCTGCTCTGTTGATAGCAATCTTTGCTGTTAGTGTGACTGAGCCAAGAATTAAAGCCTCGTTTTCTGAAAGATTTGACATCCATTCTTTTCTAGCCCTGACTCCGTAAGTGGAGTGACAACAAAGGGGAGTTGTTATAAACAAAGCTTTGGGATCGCTTCCCCCTTGAGCATGCTTTTGCTTTAATTACAGTCTGCCAAATATATGCATGCCATTTGTCAGCGATTTGAATTGAGCTGTCTTTCTTGCCTGGCTCATTATTCACAAGAGCAGTCTGAAGGAAAGAAAGGGAATAAAAATGGGACGGCCCATTGCTGCCCTCCTCTGGTGCAAGAGCATTTCGGTTTTCATGTGTGAGCAGCATCCATCTCAGGAGGACAGAATCCTGCACCACAAATTGCTTTTGAGGGGTTGGGGTTTTTTTGGGGGGGAGAGGGGTGTCCCTGTGGTCATCCAGGTGTTTTGGGGACTCGAATCCCCATCATCCCTGGTTCCCCGTTCCTAATTTAATTGTATTTATGCAAGTAATGGCTCATGAAAGGGCCTTTTCTTCTGAGAGACTTAACAGATGAGGAGGAAATTGAAGCAAGCAACACCCCATGAATAAGGAAACCTGCTCACAAACACAGTTACTGAGCGTGTGTGGAGGTCTGCAAAGCAGAGTAACTGCCGCCATCTTTAAAAGGGGTGCAAGCCAGCGCTGTTGCAAGCCAATCAAGCCAGCCAAGAGGAGGTCAAGGATGGGGCAGCTGCTACCACCAGGCCATAATGAAGGAGTCTTGGGATTCATAAGCTTAAATAGTCCTTACTGTAGGAAGAAAGGCTAGAACAAGTGTGGGGAAGAGACCAATATGTTTGGCACCAACTCGGCTTCAGGAGTTGCCAGAAGGAGGAGTACAAGGTGCCCTCCAACCACCTTAGGGACTCCATTCTGGATTTGTGTAGGATTTACCCCTTAGCCTTTTAAGGACCAGTTTTCCTTCTCCTGGACGGGCCACCTTGCCAGGTTGACAAGCCCCACCTGCCCCTCACATCCCTCTCCAGCACATGCAGAAACCACTTTCTTGTCCGTTGAACCCACTATTGGTCTCCTCTGCTCAAACTGCCAGTGCCTGTCTTCATATGCAAGGGAAGTCCCTAACTCACCAAAGGTTTGGGACTCATCAGTGACCCTCACCTGGTTTACTCAAATCTGTTTCTGGGGTGTGGCTGCTGCCTCATGCTTCCAGGAGCCACAGGTGAGAGCTGAGTCAGTGGCGTACCGTGGGGGGTGCAGGGGGGCCCGGCCGCACCGGGCGCAACATCTGGGGGTTAGGGTTAGGGGGCGCAAATCCACGGGTTAGGGGGTGCAAATTACTTGCCTTGCCCCGGGTGCTGACAACCCATGCTACGCCACTGAGCTGAGTGCAGGATGGGGAACCAAACTGCCCCAGAAGGAGCACAACCTGTCACCTACCAGATGTACTGCCCCTTCCATAACACTCCACACACCCCTATAAGAAGCAAAACTAACACAATAAGCCCCACGTGTGGATGCAGCCCTCCTGTGTAAGTAGCCAGAAGGGCTAACTAGAGACTTCCACGACACTAGTCACAATTCAAAGTGTTGGTGCTGACCTTTAAAGCCCCAAACGGCCTTTACCCTGTATACCTGAAGGAGCATCTCCACCCCCATCGTTCAGCCTGGACACTGAGGTCCAGCTTCGAGGGCCTTCTGGTGATTCCCTTACTGCGAGAAGTGAGGTTACAGGGAACCAGGCAGAGGGCCTTCTCGGTAGTGGCGCCCGCCCTGTGGAACGCCCTCCCAGCAGATGTCAAGGAAATAAACAACTATCTGACTTTTAGAAGACATCTGAAGGCAGCCCTGTTCAGGGAAGCATTTAATGTTTGATGTATTACGGTCTTTTAATATTTTGTTGAAGCCGCCCAGAGTGGCTGGGGAAGCCCAGCCAGATAGGCGGGGTATAAATAATAAATTATTATTATTATCTGTAAAGCGGCTATTGTGGTGTCATGGGGTCCACAAGCTGGCCAGGCTTAGTGGTGCTGAACTGAACTTCTGGTGTCTACGGCAGATGCTCTTGGAGAGGACCTGGGCACAGAGAGAGAGAGAGAGAGAGAGAGAGAGAGAGAGAGAGAGAGAGAATGGGAGTCAGAATGGTTTCAGGACTGTCTTCCTGTGCTGCTTCAGACATATGGTTTATATATTTATGTACGTGTTTGCTTGGTACATTTATGAACATTTATTATATATAAGACCTTAAAAATTTCATTACACAGCTATTCTGCACTGATCATACAATTGGGTTTGGTCTAGGGCTAGCTTTAGGTTTGATGAGGCCCTAAGCTATTGAAGGTAATGGGGCCCTTTATATGTCCAGCTGTCCTTTGTCAACAACGAATTGTCACTGTTTATTTGTTGTTGTTGAATATATGCTATATGATAATTTATGGACCTAATAGGTATCTGAAGACAGGAGTGCCTGGCGTACTCTGGTCCATGGGGTCACGAAGAGTCGGACACGACTAAACAATAGGTATCTAAAGCCATTTGCACATAACAAAATATGTATTTTATAAAGTAATTGTTGATCTGAAAAAAAAAATTAAGAAGACGTATATTAATAGTGAAATACAATTAACAAGGCAGGAACCTTTCTACGTATGTGATGGGAGTGCAAAGAGATAGAGGGATTCCGGGAAAATATCTATAACGAACTGAAAAAGATGTTTAGATTTTCATTTGAAATAAAACCAGAATCCTTTCTCCTAGGTACCATGTCAGAGGAAATAAAAAGAACAGTCAGACCAATATTTATGTATGCAACTACGACGGCAAGGTTATTGATTGCCAAAAATTGGAAAAGCAGCAGCATCCCAACTAAAACAGACTGGTTATCTAAAATGATGGAATACTTCCATATTGCCGAACTAACAGGGAGGATAAGAGGAGATATGGTACAAAAAGTGAATAAGGAGTGGGCTATCTTTAAGGAATACATCAAAATTTATGTGGAAAAAGTAGAATTTCTGACAGATATTGAGTGAATCCAGAAAATGATTAGAGAGAAAGTAGAGTAAAGTCAAGATGGAAGAAGAGATTAAAGAAATAATGAAATGTGTTTAAGCTAGTTGGAAAAATAAAGTAGCGTAATAAGAACGGCTGGAGGTCAAGTCACTTGGCGGGTGTCCATGTGGGGTAGGTGTGTAGGTATGCTGATATGTACAGTATAGGTAGGTATTATATAGAGTAATGCAGTGTTATAAACAAAAATTGCCCTTTTCCCTTATGGTGTATCAAAGAGCCCATATAGAGTCCTTACAAAAGTTCCCTATTGGTAGGAGAAAATAACAGAGGCCAACCAGAGAATATTGAGAAGCAAAGCAGCTAGTAAGCTTGATCTTTATTGATCTGTTGCCACAGGGTGCTCCTCTCACCCACAGGAAAGGAGGAGGAACCCAGAACAATGGTGCACATGGCCTTATAAAGGCTTTTGAAATTGCCACCCTGTAACCTAAGGCCAGATACATCATACCTACATCACAGAAAAGGCGGTCTAAAACAGAAATTTGAATGTCGTTTTTCTCCTGTCTGACAGGTTACTTGGATTGCCTGGGTAGCCCGGCCAGTCTTCTGTAATGATAAATACTTAGTTCCTGGACCAGGTCACAGGCTCACACCCTATTCAAACACAGACATACCCTTAAGACAGGATTTGTGAAGGAAAAGACAGTGGGGAGGCTTCTCCATTTTCCTTGACCTTGCAGAGAAAACATTTGGCCAGTTTGGGAATCAAAATGGTTTCAGGTCGGTCTTCCTGTGCTGATCTATGTACGTGCTTGGTTGGTACACTTATGAACATTTAACATATATCTAAGACCTCAAAGGGATGCGGGTGGCGCTGTGGGTTAAACCACAGAGCCTAGGACTTGCCGATCAGAAGGTCGGCGGTTCGAATCCCCGTGACAAGGTCAGCTCCCGTTGGTCGGTCCCAGCTCCTGCCAACTGTTACGGCAAAAATCTGGGTGCGAGGCTGCTCTGCCACCCAGCTCATCGGACTAAGTCCGTGGGTCCCTGCGGAGGAAAAAGAGCTCAGCCGGAGACAGGAGCAAGCTGCAGAAGATCCAAGTTTATTGCGCAACAGGTTCAAGGCGAGATTGAACAGTGAGAAAGGGGTGACATGAGTTTTTGAAACTCCCTCCATGTCCCAGAATACAGTGCAAAACACGTCATGAATACATTAAAGAGAGGTTTGGTTACACAGATTACATCATGAATATATTAAAGGGAGGTTGGGTTACACAGATTAACATATGGAGGAGGGAGGGGGGAATATGCAGAGCTACACCGGATTAACATAAGGAGGAGGGAGGGGGGAATATGCAGAGCTGGAGATATGCACAGATAAACACTTCCTGGGGTTGAGAAAACAATAGTCCCAAATATGCATAGTCTGCCACCTGACATTGTCTGGAGGAAAGGCTGATCAGAGCAATTTGAAAGGATTAGGGTCTTGACACCTTGCTTGAGGGATTTTGCTGGACAGGGGAAATGTGATGGAGTCCTAGGGTAATTGAGCAAACTGGCACGCTGATTTTCTATGAATTTTATAGATTTTAGTCCCTTTTGACATTGACAATTGGAAATAAATTGATATATTGTAGCGAAGAAGAAGGTGAAGAAGACATGCCCCCCCCCTTCCGTAACACAACCTAGCAGTTCGAAAGCACATGCAAGAAGATAAATAGGTACTGCTCCGGTGGGAAGGTAAACGGCGTTTCCATGCGCTGCTCTGGTTCGCCATAAGCGGCTTAGTCATGCTGGCTACATGACCCAGAAGCTGTACGCCAGCTCCCTCGGCCAATAAAGCGAGATGAGCGCCGCAACCCCAGAGTCGGTCATGACTGGACCTAATGGTCAGGGGCCCCTTTACCTTTACAAGACCTCAAAATTCCTATCACAGTATGTTTTATGTTATGAAAATAAGGTAGTGCGTTGTGTATGTGTATTGTGTAAATGTATCTGTTTTATATGTTAATAACATTTAAATAAAATTTATAATAAAAAATAAGTATTTGGGGGAGGCAAGAGAGTGGGGTCCTAAGCTATAGCTTGTTTAGCTTATACGTAAAACGTTTAAAAGGGACTTTTGGGGGATGCAAATTTTAATAAGCCATGGCCACCCTGAGAAGAATTTCATCACTTCCTCTGCTCTCGACCTCGCGGAGGCGAAATCTGGCAAACCAGTCCTGACTCTGCACGTTTAGTACATCCCATTGCGTCAAGCCGCGCACGCAGCATTGCAGCCCGTTTCGTCAGGCGCTTGCGAACTGCGCACGCACGCCTAGAAACCCCCGAGCAAACTCCCCCCGCCCTCTTTCCCCTGCGCCTGCGAAAAAGCCGGCTTCCGGTCCCGCCTTCCTTCGCGTCGTGCGTCAATCAAGCACTCTTTGACCTTGAGGCGTTGCGCGGCGGCTACCGCCCCGCAAGGGCCCATTCACAAAGCTGTCTTAGGAAAATGCCTGATGCGGCACTTTTCTCGATGCGTTCCTTGAGGGATAATTAAAAGCAAAAAAACAAAAAAACCTCTTACAAAAAGAAACTGGTGCCTTTAAAAGCGGTACCGGGGTATGTGTGTGTGCATGTTTTCCTGACACGGGGCGTTTCAACCCCGGCGCTTTGCAAAGACGGCCGCGGGAAGGCGGAGGACCCCCTCCCTCGTAGGACGCGTGCGCGCGAGCGAGGGCTTGGACCACGCCCCCTCGCCTCCCTCACGTGGGCCAGAGGCTTCGAGAAAGCACCCGCAGCGGCCGCGCGCAGCTCTCTCCGCTTCTCCTCAGGCCTCCGCCGCCGCCGCCGCCGCCGCCGCCATGTTGACTGCCGCCCGCTTGCTGGTTCTGCGCCGCGGAGGGGCCGCCGCAGGGCCTGCTCAGGTGAGGCGCCCTGGGCGGAGAAGGAGAAGGCGCGACGGACGGACGAGCGAAGAGGGGAGGGCAAGGGCGTCGGGAGCCCCCTCAGAAAAGAAGGGCCCCCTTCCGTGCCCTTCAGGCGGGGTGGGGTTGGAGCTCGGAAACGCGCTGCCTCGAAACCCGCTAGTTCCCACGACCTTTCCGCGGCTCACGTGTGTCGCGCAGGACACGTGTGTCAAGGCAGACACGTGCTTCGTGAAATCTGACCGGCTTTTTAAATTTTTTTTTTTTTGCTCGTGTGAGGGGAGGGTCCGGGGGTAAAGAAAATGAGCTTTCTTTTGCCGCTGGGTGTCAGATCCTTGCCTGGCTCGAGGGCCTGAGGGGTTCAGGCATCCAGTGAGGAGAGCACGTGTGTTAAAGCCGGTGGGGGGGCGGGGAGCATCTCCATTAAATAATTTATGTAACGCGCCGAATAATTTATGTAACGGTTCTGTACCGTTTCCTGATTATTTTGGTTGGCCTAATAAAAAGTATTGCTGCAAGGCTGGATTTTGGAACTTTTTTTATTTTAAAGGGAGTAGCACAGCTGCCCCCTTTTTTCTGAGCTTTCTGCCCTTTAGTTCAGGGGTCAGCAAACTTGTTTTTCAGCAGGGGGCTGGTCCACTGTCCCTCAGACCTTGTCGGAGGCTGAACTATATATTTTGGGGGGGAAATATGAACCAATTCCTATGCCCCACAAATCACCCAGAGATGCATTTTAAATAAAAGCACACATTCTACTCATGTAAAAACACGCTGATTCCCAGACTGTCCACAGGTCGGATTTAGAAGGCGATTGGGCCAGATCCGGCCCCCAGGCCTTAGTTTGCCTACCCATGCTTTAGTTACTAGGTGCAGCGATTATTTAGCAAGGTAGATAAGAATCCGAAAGGGTATGTTAAAAATCAAGTTTTTTCAGGACGTGGGGAGCAGCAAAATTAACCTTGGTGGATTAGAATGATTTGGACCTGCATATATCATGACCAAACTGGCTTCTGTTGAAGTAGTAATTGGTAAGGTGGGAGATGCTTGGGAACTGAAAAGCAGTATGCTTGAGATTACATCTTAGTAAGGAATTGCCCTGGAAAGAAACTTGCTTTGATATAGCTCATGAGGCTGAATTTTTGTGTGGGCTTACTTAGGAGTAAGTTCCATCTAGCTCAGTGGGACTTCTTAGTTAACACGCATAGGATCAGAATGTAAACTGGATGTAGCAGGTAGGGCAATAAAAACTACAGAAGTTTGCCAAGCTGAAGCCATCATCAAGCTTTTAACTGGTACAGTTTTCTCATGGGAAGACAAGTTTTTGAGTTTTAAGAGCAGTAAGAGTGGTGGCAGAGGGTGGTTTATTTTCATTGATATATAGTAGCTGTTTATGAATACATCTCATTAGCATCATTTGTTTTATAGGTTTTCTGGAATGGCGTAAGTCAAGATATCCTCAGATCTGTAACAAGCAGGCAATATGCGTAAGTAACATAGCTGAACAAGCTAGCATTATTTGTCTTGTTGAAATGGCAATGTGAACCGAAAGTGCAAAAAAAATTGCAAAAGCAAATTTTTACTTCACTATTAAAAGGAGCATCACAAAGATGGCAATTCGTTCCTCAGATTGTAGGCATTCAGAGCTTTTGCTTTTGGAAAAGCTATAGTCCTATCAAGAACCCATGGGTGGTGTGAAGACCAAACATTTCTTAAGAGCTCTTTCTCCAAACGTAGAGAGAAGAAAGACAATAACTAAAAAGAAATGGCGGGTGACAGAACTGGAAATTTCTGGTGAGACTGGCTCATACGTTGGGGGCACGTATGCCAAACAAGTATTAACATTCGTACTGTTTCTTTTTGGTAAAAAAAAGGTAATTGTTGGGAAATTCAGTCTCGCTCTCAAGAAAAAATAAAAATCTGAGAAATTCAATTTGTGTAGATCATCCATTTTCTGAAATCTGATAATACTGACATGAAAAATTAGCAGTTTGCTTGGGCATGGATTCTGGTTGGAGAAAAAACTTAAATCTTAGTGTCTTCCATAATTCTTTCTTAAATATATCACCATCTACAAAACGCAGGAGGATGGATCCCAGCACCAAGGGATTTCAAGGGAGAAATGAACAGGAAACTAATAGTGTAATTATTCCAGGGCAAGGAAAGTAGGAGATTATGCCAAAAGCTTCAGTGCAAAGGTTGGCTTTAAGAAGGGATTTATAAAAACAAAGAGGTGTCATCATGCAGCATTTGAACATTGAGGCTCCATTTAGCTGTCAGGTTAATGGCAATTGATAGACCCAACCTCTATGGTTCGTCTACCTTGGTTCTAAAAGCTCTTCAGGCAGTATTGTCCCAGAGAGGTTTAAAGTCAGAATTTCTATGTACATCTTTGAAGTGTATCTTCCCTCTATAATTCACGGTAGGTGATAGCCTTGTGCTGTTAGGGTGCAGAGCACTGCTGTAAGCAACCTGGGTCAATCCTGAATTTTCTCTGGCTAGTGATGAGGGAGGACAATTGCCTTACCAGTTGTCTCCGAGCATACTGCTATGTGAAACAGCAGTAGTTGAAAGGGTCATAGGATCTAGTGTGAAGCCCCCATTGTAAAGCTCTTCTGTTTTTCTGAGTAGTGAGGGCCAAAACCATAACTTTGCCTTTGAAAAGCTGGAATCAGTTAAAATGTAGTTAAATATGTGTGTTTGTTAAATATTCTGAAGTGCGTGCTTCGCATAGATTAGGGACAAAATAAAGTATGTCCTTGATCTTTTTGTTGTACTGCTTATAATGCAGCCACTATGATACGGCTGGAAGAACAGTAGTAGGCTTGCTGCTTTTGTGGTACAATGGAAGGTAGACATTTCCTTGCTTAAAATACATTTAAATTTATCTTTTCAGATCAGAAGCAATCAAAGGTGCTGTCATTGGCATTGATCTCGGCACGACCAACTCTTGTGTAGCAGTCATGGAAGGGAAGCAAGCGAAGGTGAGTTAGAAATAATTGTTTATCCACTTCATTGTATCTTAAAATGTACACCCCATTTTTTGAGGAACCTCCTCCACAAAGGAGCTTATAGTCTTAAATAGAAACCAACCCTTCCTGACAATAAATAGAAAAACCCAGTTTCTGCTGCTTCAACTACAGTCACTGTTGCATATTCTTTTATCTTGCATAGGTGCTGGAAAACGCAGAAGGTGCCAGGACGACCCCTTCTGTTGTAGCATTTACAAGCGATGGTGAGAGATTGGTTGGCATGCCAGCTAAAAGACAGGCCGTCACGAATCCTCCCAATACATTCTATGCAACAAAACGACTAATTGGGCGGCGTTATGATGATTCGGAAGTGCAGAAGGATATGTAAGGAAGCTATCTTTTCTATTAATGAAAACTGTGCTGCAAACCTAAACATATTTGCACTTGTGGAGCTTTGTAAGCTCTAAATGTAGTTGTGGATGATCGGAATAAAACAAATGAAAGAAAGTGGCCTTCACTGGCCAATTTTCCAGACCAAGATTGGACTTTGGACTAGAGGGTCTCTGTCGTATAATAGTCTAGAGATGGTTTTATAGAAATGCAACATTTGTTCTTTTAAAGTTGTCCTTTTGCCTGCTTTGTTGCTTCATTTATTTTTTTTTAAGTTTTATTACAAACATACAAAATGCCACATACAAAGAGAAAAAGATTATCTAACAAAATACAAAAAAAAAAACGAACAATAAGAGAAAAGAATAAAGAAAAGAACAATAAACAAGAGAAAAAAAAGAATAATAAAATTACATACCAATAAACATAATAGAAAAAAGAAAAATTTCCATTCATACCTTTACCAAACAATTGACTTCCATTTACCTCAGCTTTGGATTAAATATTCTACATAGTTCTTCTGCAGTTATTTATATTTTATCTTTACATGTCATAGGAGTTAAGCATCGTCTACTGTTAAATTGCTAATTCCAAGATTATTCTCAAGATATCTTACAAATTTAGTCCAATCCTCTTTCTTTTTAACGGAGTTATCCCGCCTGATATATTGTGTAAGTCTCGGCAATTCCAGGTATTGAAAGAGTTTCACCTGCCACTCTCCCATTGTGGGCGCTTCAGAGGATTTCCATTTTTTTGCTATTAAAATCCTCGCAGCAGCAGTGGCGTATTGAAAAAACGTCTGGTCCGTCTTTTTTATTTCCTCCCCAATCATTCCTAAGAGGAAAGCTTCGGGTCTCTTGGGGAAGTTATACTTCAAAATTTTTTTTAGTTCTTCGTAGATTTGTCCCCAGAAACCCTTCACCTCCTCACAGGTCCACCAAATATGGAGGAAAGTCCCTACTCTATCTTTACACCTCCAGCAAGTATTATCTGCTGTTCTGTACATCCTCCCTATTTTTGCCGGAGTCAGGTACCAACGGTACATCATCTTATCTAGGTTCTCACGTAGAGCCGCGCATGCGGTGAATCTCATGCCTTTCTTCCAGAGAGTTTGCCATTTGTTATATCCTATCTCGTATCCTAAGTCTTTATTCCATTTAATCTTCGCAGATATCATGGCAAGCAGGCTTAAAAAGCTTCTAAATAGATATATACATAGAGATCAAGTGGGATTCCTCCCGGGGAGGCAGTTAAGGGACAACGTCCGATATGCTTTAGATGTTATTGAATATTTAGAGGCAAGGCCAGACATACCGGCGGCTCTTATATTCATAGATGCGGAAAAAGCATTTGATAGCGTCTCTTGGGAATTCCTGTTACAAAACCTCGAAAAGGTGGGAATAGAGGGTCCTTATCTGAAGGGTATAAAGGCGATATATACAGAACAACAAGCTAGGCTGATTATAAATAATAATTTGACTAATCGCTTCTCAATTATGAAAGGCACAAGACAGGGCTGCCCTTTGTCACCCTTGCTGTTCATCATGGTGTTAGAAACAGTAGCAAATAAAATAAGAGCGACCTCGAACATCAGGGGCTTAAGAATTGGAGAGAAAGAATATAAATTAAAGGCTTATGCCGACGATTTGGTCCTATTTCTAGAAAATCCAGCTGAGAGTACGAGCAGAGCGGTAGAACTTTTGGAAGAGTTCGGCAAACTGTCCGGATTTAAGTTAAATAGGAAAAAAACTAAAATATTAACAAAGAATCTGACAGAACAGGAGAAACGACAGTTGGAACAAAAGGTGGACATTAAAGTAGTAAACAAAGTGAAATATCTGGGAATTTGGTTATCCCCAAAGAACATAAATTTGATAGAGGACAATTACAATAAGTTGTGGAAAGAAATTAAGAAAGACATGGATACCTGGCGTAGACTTAACCTATCATGGACCGGGAGAATGGCATCGATCAAGATGTGCATTCTCCCGAGGTTGTTATTCTTATTTCAGAACTTACCAGTCATAAAAGGTACGGCCTGTTTTAAGACTTGGCAAAGGACCCTGACCAAATATATTTGGCAAGAGAAAAAACCCAGGGTGAAACTTAAATACCTGATGGACTCCAGGGAGAGAGGTGGTTTTGGAGTACCGAATTTAAGGTTGTATTATGAGGCGGCATGCCTACTTTGGATAAAAGATTGGGCCACTTTGAAAGATACAGATTTACTAGATCTTGAAGGGTTCGATCTAAGATTCGGGTGGCATGCCTACCTTTGGCAGGAGAAGGATAAAGTCCATAGAGACTTCTATAATCATATAGTCAGAGGTTCCCTTTTAGAGGTTTGGAAGAAGAAGAAAAAATCGATTGAACAAAGCACCCCCTGGTGGCTTTCACCCGTGGATATTATCAAAATAAAGAAATTAAACATGACAGGAAAAAGGTGGACGTACGAGGACCTCCTAACTAAATCAGAAGAAGGGTGGAAATTAAGACCGTTGGAAGAACTGAAAGAGAAAATTAAGGACTGGTTCCACCTGCATCAAATTAATGCATTATGGAGTGAACATAAGAGATTAGGCATGGGAGATAATAAATCTAGATTTCAAGTGGAGATACTAGAGAGCAACAATAAACTTCTCTCCAAAATGTACAGGCAACTATTGGAAAGTGAAAATGAGGAGGTGGTTAAAGAGGTAATGCTTTGTTGCTTCATTAAAGAACAATGCCGGTGGAGTGATGGTGATGATGCATGATTGATTTGTTGACGCAGGCTCTGTAACCTTTTAAAAATACTTGTACTTCCAGCAAAAACGTTCCTTTTAAAATTGTCCGTGCTTCTAATGGTGATGCCTGGGTAGAAGCTCATGGAAAGCTGTACTCCCCCAGCCAGATTGGTGCCTTCATATTGATGAAGATGAAGGAGACAGCAGGTTTGTACTGTAAAGCATCTGAGCTGGGAGTGTGGGAAGTAGAGGGGCTCAGCATCCCCACACCAATGAGCTGCCCATGACCCATGGATTATTTACCAGATTGTAGTGGGTTTCCCAGCTAAATTTCCAAAGTGTACACTGGTCCAGTACTAGCTCATCTTGCCCTCTTACTTTCTGTTAATTTGAAGCATTTTGCTTGACTTAAGCACTGTGAGCAGCATGGAAGGAGCTATCTCCCTTTGGTGGTAGAGAATCCAGTCAAGACCAGGATTATAATAGATAATCCAGGATTATAATAGAAAGAGGAGAAAGGCAATGAGTATGCACAAGGGGGGGGGGAAATAGTATGCATTTCATAAACCTGTACTTGGCAGTCATGCATAGTCTTCCCCAGCCACTTTGGGTGGCTTACAGCATACAGTGGTACCTCGGTTTACAGACGCTTCAGGTTACAGACTGTTAACCCAGAAATAGTACCTCGGGTTAAGAACTTTGCTTCAGAGTGAGAACAGAAATCACGCAGCAGCGGCAGGAGGCCCCATTAGCTAAAGGTTAAGAACAGACCTGCAGAACAAATTAAGTTCTTAACCCAAGGTACCACTGTATATAAAACATAGTAAAACATTAAGCATCAACAACATCCTGATGAGGAAAATATTCCATGTTTTATCTCTACTTAACAGAGCTACTGTAGGTGATTTGCTAGTGTGTCAGATTGTAACCAAAGGGACCCGGATTCAAATTTAATCCAGATATTAGGAGCGCGGTCAGAAACTCTGTGTAACCTACCCTGAGGGTGGTTGTGAGGAGGAAATGGGACTGTTTCTTGTATGCCACCCTGAACTCATTGGAGGAAGGTCAAAATACAAATAGTTTAAAAAGCAAACCCACTCCCAATCTTTCATAGAGTCTAAATCATTTCATTAGCTGGAAGCCATCCAGATTGGAACCTCTGCTTTGACATGTCTATATATGAACCTATTTTAAATTATGCTTTTTATTTACTAGAAAATTACCTGGGGCATCCGGCAAAAAATGCTGTCATCACGGTCCCTGCTTATTTCAATGATTCTCAGAGGCAGGTAAGGTTGCTGAAATCTGAATTTGCTTCATCTGTGTGGCTGTTTCCAATATCTTGTCTTCTGCTGCAGTAGTATACATGAATACTTTTCCATATATATTTCTCCATGGATATGTTAATGCCTGAAGTCCAAAATGCATGTGACTCCATTAAGAACCTAGGAAGCTGCTTTATACTGAATCAGACCATTGGGCCATCTAGCTAACTATTGTCTACACTGACTGGCAGCAGCCTCTAGGATTTCAGAAAAGGGGCAGTCTTAGTCTCAGTCCTAATAAGTGAAGCTTGGGGCTGGATATGGAACCTGCATGCAAAGGAGATGCTGTAGCCACTGAATTATAGCACTTCCCCATTATAGTTGCTTTACAAGAGTTCTCTCAAAAGTTTTTTTTTCAGAGGAAAAATAGGCCTTTTTTGTAATCGAGCAATGTTTTAACATGCCATTATTTTCTTCCAAGGCTACTAAAGATGCCGGGCAGATTGCGGGATTGAATGTTTTGAGGGTGATAAATGAGCCAACAGCTGCAGCACTAGCTTATGGCTTGGATAAGTCTGAAGACAAAGTGTAAGTATATAAAACCCTGCTTCCTGTCTTCTGAAAATTTGAGCTCCATTGCTTTCATGTTTCTTAGGTCAGATAAATGAATTGCCAGCTTCCGGGCAGCTTCCTCCAGTTTTTGGGCAAACAATGGAACTGACTTTCGAGCATACTTTCATATGTAGTCCTCTGTGCTCAGTATAGCAAAATATTATATTCCTGTAAGCAGAGATGCAGGGCAACCTCTGAAATTGGTGGCATTCTCTCTTCCATGCAACTACGCAGAGTACAGTGACCTTCATGCCAAGAAGGAAATAAACCCATTAATTTCTGATACCTGCCTTCATAAGCAGCTGCTTCTGTTTCAACAAGTTGCTTGTCGGATTAAAATTAAATAGATGGTGCTGCAAAAATTGGACAGCCTCTGAAATCTTAAGATTCCAAGTAATGAAATGATGCAACTTGCAACAGCCTCACGCCTTTAACATGTTAGCCGTTGATTAAAAAGAGGAAACTGATGGTCCCCCAGGACTGAAGGTGATAATGCATTTGTCTCTCCCGCCCCCTTTAGTATTGCAGTCTATGACTTGGGTGGTGGCACATTCGATATTTCTGTCTTGGAAATTCAGAAGGGAGTCTTTGAGGTCAAGTCCACCAATGGTGACACTTTCTTGGGCGGTGAAGATTTTGACCAGGCCTTGTTGCAGCATATTGTGAAAGACTTCAAAAGAGAGGTAAGTTGCTTGTATTTCATGGTCTGGAGATGAAGGAACCAGCAGAGAGCTCTTTCAAGTGTTCATTTAACCTTAAAAAAGGGAGACCTGCATGGATCTAACTTTATTAGAAGAGCCATGCTGGTTTCCAAGACAATAAAGCTGTGCACTCTCTGCTCCTTTGCCACTGGCCTTATTGTAATCCCCTTGTAGTTCGCTTTTAAACACGTCTTCACCTCTTGAACATAAGCAGGGGGAAGGCATGTGATGTGTGTGTTTAGTACATTTTAACTCAGTGGCACTGTGGAGGGACGTGGGTAGCTCTGTGGTTTAGGGCTTGCCAATCAGAAGGTTGGCGGTTCGAATCCCCGCAATGGGGTGAGCTCCCATTGCTCAGTCCCTGCTCCTGCCAACCTAGCAGTTCGAAAGCATGTCAAAGTGCAAGTAGATAAATAGGTAACACTCTAGTGGGAAGGTAAACTGCATTTCCATGCGCTGCTCTGGTTCGCCAGAAGCGGCTTAGTCATGCTGGCCACATGACCCAGAAGCTGTACGCCGGCTTCCTTGGCCAGTAAAGTGAGATGAGAGCCTCAACCCCAGAGTCGTACCTTTACCTTTACCTAACACTCTGAAGGCCAGCACACATTTTACATGTTGCCTGCATGGTCATGAGCCATGGATCTCTATGCCATATGATGGCAGCTATACTTTCCATCCTTGAGGCTGGAGTGGATGTAGAAGAAAAAGCCTCTCCCAGAGCACACAGTTTCAGTGCAGTGCCTTTACGGACGCAACTAAAATTTGGTTAACTGTCAGTCTCGTTTTGTTAGTCGTGTCAGATAAAGTTTAGTGAACAGCCAATCCAAATTCATTGAAGTAAATTGATGGTGCTATGTAGAAAAGGCTTTGGTGCTTGCTGGATGTTTTAATGAGTGGATTATATAATGTTGACATTAATAGGCAATTCAGCACTGCCAGATTTAGTTAGCATCCAGTGCCGTTTGGCATGCATTTTGTGGCAGTGGAAGGTTTACCTTTTCTCCCTTAAACGTATCTCGGGCAGGAATGATGCGTACCTGAGAAGCAGAACATAACTGGTACTGGAAATGATCGCTTGGCAACAGAGAGGGCACTTGTGTACCAAGATGTAGCTAGTCTAGTCTTGTGTACCAAGATGTAGCTAGTCTAGTATTAGTAGCTGGAGTCTAGTATTAGTAGCTGGAGTCTAGTATTAGTAGCTGGAGTCTAGTATTAGTAGCTGGAGTCTAGTATTAGTAGCTGGAGACAAATTACCGTACTTTTCGGACCATAACACGCAGTTTTTTGCTCCTAGAAAGTAAGGGGAAATGCCTGTGCGTGTTAAGGAGCGAATGCACGGATCGGAGCCATGGCTGCCGTCAGTCAAGCAAAGCGGGAGCTGCTTACACACTCTACGAGGCTCTCGCTTTGCTTGCTTTAAAGCGACCTGGAGCCGGGGAAGAGGGAGGGAAGAAGAGCCATGGCAGCAAAGCGGGCAGCAGCCGCTTACACGGGAGGAGGGACAGACGCTAGCAAAGGTCCGTGAGCTCTCTAAACAGAGCAATGAGGCTGCAGAGGGACAGCAGGAAAGATAAAATTTAAGCAACCAGCAGCAAAATAAAACCAACCTCGAGCTCTGAGCCACGCAGTGAAAACCAGTTAAAGAAAAAAGGCTGGGGATGAGGGAGAGGGGAAAACTTCGCAAATCCCCGAGTCTCAGATCCGCTGGGAGGGAGCAGCTTTTTTTCAGGCAGGATAGATTCGAGCATTGTCTGGGTCCTAGTGCCCCTACCACTTTTTTGTGCTCCATTCTATTGCTGCTGGTGGCTGCTTATCACTCAGGCTGCAAGGAGGAGCACTTTTACACAGCTAATGGTGAATCCCCTGCAATCCAAGTCCTCCTCACTTGCTCAAATCTATTCTGCCTCAAAACAAGGAGTGGAAGGAAAAGGCTGCAAACTGTTAAATGGAAAAAACCCCAGGCACAGGGCAAGTACCTTAAGTATACCTTTAAAGCAACAGTGCTCTTTCCCTCCCTCCTCCCGCTCAGCTCACCGAAAAACTCCTTCTCCCTTGAGTGCTTTTCCTTCCCTCCCCACTTTAAACGTGGTTACAAAGCAAGGATCCACATGGATCCTCAGGATTTTTGCATTGGGCTACCCCAAACTCACCATCAGATCACATGTCTGTGGCCACAGCATGAACCATAAAAATCATGCACCCACTGTTTCGTTCAGAATATTTTTTTCTTGTTTTCCTCCTCTAAAAACTACATGCGTGTTATGGTCAGATGCGTGTAATAGAGCGAAAAATACGGTAGTTCTAATGTTCATTAAAAAGAATGAAGGAAAGAGGATTCCCAGCCTCGCTGTTTAAAGATCCATTAACACAATGAAAATTAGTAAATTGGCTCAAGTCAGGTAAATCTGTGGTGTGTTACATAGTTGTTGGTAGTACTCTCGTACCTTTGGCTCCTGAACGCCGCAAACCCGGAAGTGAGTTTTCTGGTTTGCGAACGCTCTTAGGAACCCAAACATCCGACGGGACTTCCGATTGACTGCAGGACCATCCTCCAGCCAATCAGAAGCTGCCCTTTGGTTTCCGGGCTTTTTGAAGTCGAATGAGCTTCTGGAACGTATTCGTTCGACATCCAGGGTACAACTGTACTGTGCTGTTTATGTGGTAACATGTGCAATTAGTACTGTCAGTGCTATAAAGCACGTAATTTTGAAGAGCCACTTAAAATATTGAACGTGTAAGAGAATGTGGGTTTTGTAATGCTGTGCTATGTCACAATAAAATACTATGAGCATGTTGTTTGTTCTTTTCCAGACAGGTGTTGATCTAACTAAAGATAACATGGCTCTGCAGAGGGTGAGGGAAGCTGCAGAAAAAGCAAAGTGTGAACTCTCTTCTTCAGTCCAGGTGAATAAATGAATTATTTCACTCCAAGCGAAAGCACTACCAAGGGGTGGGGCATATTCCCCAGTAGTGGGAGTACTGCAGTCCTAGATAAATGTGATAATACTCTAGTGTTGCTTTGGGGAAAATTCCTAGAGCCTAGTCAGATGTGTAAACTACTAATCATGTACAATACAATGACTGGAGAAGCCCCAAATGTTGGTGACTGGTGGGTTTGCCTTTTTCGGCGCTCTGAGGGAATTAGTTATTACTGAGGGGGGGGAAATAGCTTTTCTTTCTGGCCAGAAAGTGCCATAGCCTATAACTGTAGCTCATGTAGTGAGCTGTAGCTTGTTCTAGTGATCTTAACTGCGTGACAAGTACATTTTTTATTCAAGCTTTGTAGTCAAGCATTGCTTTTTGGCCAGAGATCTTTTATAACAACCAAGGAGGATTTGTTTTAACTAAACAATTGCTGTACATTTTGAGTTGGTGTGTTAAAAATATGTTATGAAAGAAGTCCTTGATTTTTCGTCTGAACGGAATAAATACGAACAACAATTTGGTTACCTTTACAGATTTGAGGAAAGAGTCAGAAAGGGTGCTGTTTGTTTTTTATTTATCTCTGATGGCTGATCTATCTTTGCATTGCAGACAGACATTAACTTGCCATATCTTACAATGGATGCTTCAGGACCAAAGCATTTGAATATGAAGCTGACTCGTTCTCAGTTTGAGGGGATTGTGGCCGATCTGATCAGAAGGACAATAGCACCTTGCCAGAAAGCCATGCAGGACGCTGAAGTCAGCAAGAGCGACATTGGTGAAGTTATATTAGTGGGTGGCATGACCAGGATGCCTAAGGTATAATAGATTTCCTGTGACTTAATATACTTGGACCCCCATATCATCAGTTGTGCCCTTTGGACCTTGCTTAACTCTTAAGACAGCAAAAGTGACTGGAGTGAGTAGCAACTCAGCAGATTGTGTTGGCATGAAATTAACATTACCTTTCTGTTGCCTATGCCCCTCGTGACTTTGCCTGTTAAAGTTTAACTGTGGCTAAAACCTTGGTAGCTTGAATTTAAAGTCTGTTTTGCAGGGGGAGTTGCTTGTGTTTTTGTTTTTTGAGGTCTTTGCTTTTGGGCTTCCTTCCCAGCTCACCAGCGTATCTCTCTTAAGTTATAAATGAGGCAATGTGTGCCCAGAGGCTTATGCATGATGGTTGAAGGCTCCGGAAAGCCCTCGCTGAGGCACTGAAGGGTCAGGAGAAGAACAGTGTCCTCTGTCTTTCAAGCCTCCTGTTTTCAGATTATTCTGTTGGTTTGCTGCTGTGCCTTTTGTTTGTGGACAAAAGCCTGACTACTGTAATTCGCTCTATGCGGGGCTGCCCTTGAAACTGACCCAGAAACTCCAGCGGGTGCAGAATGCTGCAGCGAGGCTCCTCACAGGGTATCTGCCATGGGAGCATATTCACCCAGTGCTTTTCCAGCTGCACTGGCTCCCGGTGGAGTACAGGGTCAGATTTAAGGTGCTGGTTTTGACCTTTAAAGCCCTTCATGGCCTATGACCCTCGTACCTACAGGACCGCCTCTCCCGGTATGCCCCACGGAGGACCTTAAGGTCCATAAATAGCAACACCCTAGTGGTCCTGGGCCATAAGGAAGTTAGATTGGCTTCAACCAGAGCCAGGGCCTTTTCAGTGATGGCTCTGGCCTGGTGGAACGCTCTCTCTCATGAGACCAGGGCCCTGCAGGATCTGATTTCTTTCCGCAGGGCCTGTAAGACAGAGTTGTTCCGCCTGGCCTTTGGCTTGGAGCCAATTTGATTCCCTCCCCCTCTTTCTTTTTCCTTTCTCCTCCTGTGACAAGGCTGCATTTTAATGTTTCAGTATTTTAATGTTGTATTTTAATCTTGTTTTTAAGCTGTATTCATTCAACTTGTTTTTATTATTGCTTGTTAACTGCCCTGAGCCCAGCCTTAGCTGGGGAGGGCAGGGTATAAATAAAAATTATTATTATTACATATCTGTCATGTGAAGGCACAGCACTTGGCCCTATCCAAGTCTTGTGTTCTGTCACATAGAATGTGAATAAATGCACTCAGCCTGCCTCTCCTATCATATTCCCAGTTCATCCTTCACATGTTAGAGACTGTGTGCAGTGGGGAGCCTGCTCTGTTCTTGTAGGTTGCCTACTAGAGACGCTAGCCCTCCAACTTACGGAGGATGGCCGGGAGGCTGGGGCAAGTCCATCATCTGGGGGGGGGGGGGGAATAACTGAATAGGGCTGATCGTTATATAAAAGAATGCTGTGGGTCCAGAAGGCAAGCTTTTTATAATTTTATTTCTCTTGGCATATGAGAAGGCTGTATTTGTCTCCTGTAAGTTAATGGTGGTGGTTTTCTGCAGATATGTGCAATGATGTACAGTGGTGCCTCGGGTTAAGTACTTAATTTGTTCCGGAGGTCCGAACTTAACTTGAATAAATCTCTATACTATTCTTTGTCAATAACCTCAGAGAAGTTTTCATATATACAGTGGTACCTCGGGTTAAGTACTTAATTCGTTCCGGAGGTCCGTTCTTAACCTGAAACTGTTCTTAACCTGAAGCACCACTTTAGCTAATGGGGCCTTCTGCTGCTGCTGCCGCACCACCGGAGCCCGATTTCTGTTCTCATCCTGAAGCAAAGTTCTTAACCTGAAGCGCTATTTCTGAGTTAGCAGAGTCTGTAACCTGAAGCGTATGTAACCTGAAGCATATGTAACCCGAGGTACCACTGTATATAAATCTCAAAGCTTCTGTTTCTTATTCAGAGTCGGCTGCATGTTGTTCCTAGAATTAGAGGGAAACTGAGAGTGTGTCTACTGTAGAGTAACCTGCAGATTCAGTGGGATTTTTTGCCATTTCTAAACCCCTGCCCCCCCCCAAAAAAAACTTAACAGGCTTGCATGTCTTATGTATCCATTCAGGTACAGCAGACTGTCCAGGACTTGTTTGGCCGGGCTCCTAGCAAAGCAGTTAATCCCGATGAAGCTGTTGCTATTGGTGCTGCCATCCAGGGAGGCGTGCTGGCTGGTGATGTCACTGATGTGCTGCTGCTGGATGTGACTCCTCTTTCCCTTGGTATTGAGACGCTAGGAGGAGTTTTCACTAAGCTCATCAACAGGAACACGACTATTCCAACCAAGAAGAGCCAGGTAGGAGAGTGTGCGTGTGTATGGGAGACAGTGTTCTGCGTATTGCTTGATGTGAAATGGTACTGGGGGTCTCTGCCATGGGAGCATATTCACCCAGTGCTTTTCAAGCTGCACTGGCTCCCGGTGGAGTACATGGTCAGATTTAAGGTGCTGGTTTTGACCTTTAAAGCCCTTCACGGCCTAGGACCCTCGTACCTACGGGACCGCCTCTCCCGGTATGCCCCATGGAGAGCCTCAAGGTCCATAAATAACAACACCCTAGTGGTCCCGGGCCCTAAGGAAGTTAGATTGGCTTCCACCAGAGCCAGGGCCTTTTCAACTCTCGCTCCGGCCTGGTGGAACGCTCTGTCTCATGAGACCAGGGCCCTGCAGGATCTGATTTCTTTCCGCAGGGCCTGTAAGACAGAGTTGTTCCGCCTGGCCTTTGGCTTGGAGCCAATTTGATTCCCTCCCTCTCTTTCTTTTCCTTCTCCTCCTGCGATGAGGCTACATTTTAATATTTTAATGTTCCATTATTTTAATGTTGTATTTTATTTTTGTTTTTAAGTTGTAATCATTCATCTTGTTTTTATTATTGCTTGTAAGCCGCTCTGAGCCCGGCCTTGGCTGGGGACGGCGGGGTATAAATAAAATATTATTATTATTATTATTATTATTATTATTATTATTATTATTATTATTATTATTACTGTGTATTTTTTGTACCCTTCTATGGTTTATGCTATGTCCCTGCCCCTAAAGCATTCCTTCCTATCCCTCTTGGTCTTTTGGAGGTCATCATTCTCTTGCTGTTTGTGCTCAAAGGTTTAGACAGTATAGAAAAAAATGAAGATTTTCGTAAGCCTGTTCCTCCACTATGGCAATGGCTATGATTCTTAAGGGTGTAACTGTTGTATGCTGCCCAGTCATGTAAGAATCATAGAATTGTAGAGTTGGTAGGGACCATCAAGTCCAACCCCCTGAAATGCAGGAACCTTTTGCCCAGTGTGGGGCTCACGGCCACAACCTTGAGATTAATTGTCTCCGGCTCTAACAACTGAGCTATCCCAAAGAACCTAACAATAGCTATGTAGACAGGTTGCTGGGAAGGGTGGGGGAAGTAGGAGATCCATTGGGAGCACTGCTTTGTCTTACAACTCTAAGGCATAAGATACTTTCCCCCAGAACTTCAGTCATTTGCTAGTACATATTATACTTTCCAGTAGCTAAGAAGTTAGAGGCTGTGATAGTTGTACTATCGGCCCAGTATACGTGAAGGAGCGTCTCCAACCCCATCATTCTGCCCGGGCGCTGAGGTCCAGTGCCGAGGGCCTTCTGGCGGTTCCCTCACTGCGAGAAGCAAAGCTACAGGGAACCAGGCAGAGGGCGTTCTTGGTAGTGGCGCCCGCCCTGTGGAACGCCCTCCCACCAGATGTCAAAGAGATAAACAATTACCTGACATTCAGAAGACATCTTAAGGCAGCCCTGTTCAGGGAAGTTTTTAATGTGTGACATTTTGATGTATTTTTACTGTTTTGTTGGAAGCCGCCCAGAGTGGCTGGGGAAGCCCAGCCAGATGGGCGGGGTACAAATAATAAATTATTATTATTATTATTATTTATTTGGAAGAAATTACCGTATTTTTCGCTCTATAGGACGCACTTTTTCCCCTCCAAAAATGAAAGGGAAATGTGTGTGCGTCCTATGGGGTGAATGCAGGCTTTCGCTGAAGCCTGGAGAGCGAGAGGCGTCGGTGCACACCGACTCCTCTCGCTCTCCAGGCTCCAGGAAGCTATCCGCAAGCCTTGCACGCCCGGGGGGAGTTCCACCAGACGCGCAAGGCTTGCAGGCGGGAGCCTGCAGCGCGGAGCACGGGGTGCCCTCCGGAGGACGCCCCATGCTTCGTGCTGGTTTCGGCAAGCCTTGCGCACTCGGGGGGAGATCCCCCCAGACACGCACGGCAGGTGTCGGCAAGCCTTGTACACCGGGGGCACGTGGGGCGCCCTGAAGCAGAGCGACCCTGGCGCCGGGCAGACATCTGCACCGTGGGGAGCCCTGTGGGAGTTCCTGCAGGGCTCCCCATGCTGCGGACAGTAGCCTGCAGCACAAGCTCAGCCGCACAAGCTCGGGGACAGCGGGGAGGCGCAGCACCACCATCCCACTGTTCCCTGACCTGGTTTGGGGGGGGATAAAGGGAATTTTTTCCCCTTTATTTCTCCCCCCCCCAAAAAAAAAAAAAGTAGGTGCGTCCTATGGGACGAAAAATACGGTACATTGTCTCTTATTGGTTTGGCTACCTTCTATTCTTCTTGCTTTCCCCTCAGCTGCTATTTTTAATTACACAACGCTGCTGTGTAACCCTGCTGATACCAAATGTGTTTCATTTTGACAGGTGTTCTCTACAGCTGCTGATGGACAGACTCAGGTGGAGATCAAAGTGCATCAGGGTGAGAGAGAAATGGCTGGTGACAATAAGCTGCTTGGCCAATTTACTTTGGTAAGTTTGTTTTCATCTGCCGTGATGGTATGAAAATTATAGGAAGTAGTTTCATTCTGCCCACTAGGGTTGAAAGACATTGCTGCACAGGACAAACCTTTTCTGCAGCAAAAAAACAACAACCCCAGAACATGTTAGAGGAGTTCATTATTTTTTCAGCCTAGCTAAGTTATTAGCACCTCCTTTTAACAATACTTGGAAAAAATGAACTGTAGCGTTAATTTTGCCATTGTCATGTGCAGATTTTCTGTACAAGACTTGCTGTACTAAATCATAGCCAGGGTAGACCCATTGAAATAAGTAGGTCTACTTGGAGTTTGATTGACATTGGGTATTTCTCTACATTTCTATGAATGGGTGTAAGTGTGTAGTCATAGCATAGAAAAGTAGCATAAGAACACAGGGAACTGTGTTTGTTCATCTAGCTAAGTACTGTTTACACTGGCTGCAACTCTCTTAGACGTCTTTCAACCCTGCGTACAGATGCCAGAAATTGAACCTTGAACCTTTTGCATGCAAAGCATGTGCTCATTGAGTGAAAATCCTCCTTCAAATAAGCATTAACCTGCAAGTGGGTTTTCAGCAAAACCAGATGCCTTCATCTACCCCACCTGCAATAAAACATGTTTTTCCTGTATTAGTCTCTACAGCCACAGCAGGCGCTGTAACGCTCCAGCGTTTTGACTTTACTACCAAAGGTGCACTCTTGCATTGTCTTCCGAGGCAGATGGATGCCAACTACAAGGAGTGGTGGAAATCATCATAATCTTGTTATTTATATGCCACCCTTCCAACTGGGTTGCCCCAGCCACTCTGGGCAACTCCCAACAAAATATTAAAAACACAATAAAACATTAAAAACTTCCCTGAACAGGGCTGCCTTCAGATGTCTTCTAAAAGTCAAATAGTTGTTCATCTGTTTGACATCTGATCAGGGATCAATATTAGATTGTACAGTACTACTTCAGCGTTAGTTTGTTTCACTGAATAGCAAGTAGAATCAGCAATTGATCTCAAATACTTACTATTTATTGCGTAATTAATAAGGAAGCACAAATCTTATTGGTAATTGTACCCTCTTGGTTATCAACAATGCACCTTGTGATTTTAGGTTGGGATTCCGCCAGCTCCACGGGGAGTCCCCCAGATTGAGGTCACTTTTGACATTGATGCCAATGGAATTGTTCATGTTTCTGCAAAAGATAAAGGCACAGGACGGGAGCAACAGAGTGAGTGTGCTAGATAGTTGTTTCTTTGGAGGGGAGGGGGAATGTGAACAGATGGAATCGTTATGGCAGTCAGGCACAGTAAAGGACTATCATTAAGCATGGGAAGGAAGGAAAAATAGACGAAAGGGGACACTAGTGTGCAACTTCTGTCAAGCTATAAAACGTGGGCATTGTTTGCAGTTCCCACCTGAGCTTAATTTCTTTTCTAGAAGCTTTGCTCATGGCCAGAACCAATCAAGTGTGTGCAGTGATGCTATTATCAACACATCATTCTGAAAACATGTGTGGAAGATTTTCTAACTGAGCACAACACAACTGAGAAGCTTGTCTCTCCTGGCTTTGAGATCTGTTACATAAGCACTCTTGTTCTTAAAAATGACAGTACTACATCAGATAGTAGAAAATGTCAAATAATATAGGAGGCCTATAGCTCTTGAAAAAGCAAGAGAACAAACTAATTGAAGATACGGATTGCAGAAAGTCAGTTTTGGCAATTTTTATACAAATGTGAGGTGTAAATACCATTTCATTTTTCTGTAGTTGTGATCCAGTCTTCTGGTGGTCTTAGCAAAGACGATATTGAGAACATGGTGAAAAATGCAGAAAAATATGCAGAAGAAGATAGACGAAGAAAGGTAACTTTGCAGTGGTGACTTTAGACTGAAATATTGATTCCCAATGCAGTTATGTCTTCGGAGAACTTTTGAGCAGATGTCTAGGTCCTCAAACTAAAATAGATGCTACACTCGCTTTTCAAAATCCTTCAGTTGATAGAATTGGAGCAATTTTTGCTTACAGATCAATGAATGATTGAGCATCCGAAGAGATACAGTTGGGTGAAATCTATTTAGATGCCTAATTCTGTGTCAGCTTCATGATCCTCATTGATATGGCAGTGTTAGGGGCACAAATGGGGTATTTCACCAAAGTTGTTGTTTTATACAGGAACGTGTTGAAGCTGTAAACATGGCAGAAGGAATAATCCATGATACAGAATCCAAAATGGAAGAGTTCAAAGATCAGCTACCTGCTGATGAGGTAGGTGTTCTGCCTTGCGCTAAACGAATTGTTTTCCTTTGTCTCAGTCTAAAATTAATTGTGTATGGATTTGACACGCTGCCTGGGCATCTACTGAATTTGCTTCCTCTTTTTGTCAGAATGTGCAAAACTAATGCTCTCTAAATTGTATAATCCTTCATACAGCAATTTCCTGGCTGTGCTAATTTATCACCGCAGAAACTAAGCAGCCTACGATAATGAGAAAAGGCTTTTAAAACAATTCATGATCTTTAATTTTAATTCCAGAAAGCCTTTGGCAGAGATAATAAATTCAGACTTCTCCCAAGAAATTAAAAAGAGAAAATCTTGTAAGCTTTTGTTATATTGGGGTAGTATCCCCTGTGTGAGAAAGGTTGCTGGAAAAGCCATGAAGGGGCCAAGTCAACTTGGGGGAAGGGAACTACTCTGAGAATCAAATGCTCTTCTGTTCTCTTAAAAACCAGTGATGATGCTAAAGTCCCGGATTGCTTCTCCCACCTACTGATTTTTCTGCTGTTTTGCCAGTGAAGGTGAGGCAGCTATGCAGCAATGTTCATGGTTTACGCTGTAATCATGCATGACAACATTTCAGGCTGTCGGGAGCAAATTGGCAATAAATCACATGGTGTCCATGAACTTGACTCTATTCAGGGAAACTAGGTCGACTCAGGAGACTATAGTGAGCATAGCAACTTGTCCTAATAGATCTTGCCCCAATGAGGCAGTTGTGAGGACTTAAGGTTCCCCACCTTTCCCAAAGCTGCTATCTCTCCCAAGTCCTTCCCAAGCAATCTGAGACTATGCCAATGTGCCTGTCTCTGTTCCGCCCTCATCATTCTACTTCTGGTTCTAGGAGACCAGTGGGGAGGGAAGCATCTACACCAGGCTTCCTCAACCTTTGCCCTCCAGATGTTTTGAGACTACAATTCCCATCATCCCTGACCACTGGTCCTACTAGCTAGGGATCATGGGAGCTGTAGGCCAAAAACATCTGGAGGGCCGAGGTTGAGGAAGCCTGATCAACACGTTTTCATTAATTTTGTGAACTTCAGTACATTTTACCTTTTCACTGTGCCCACAAGCCATGAACTCGCTGGAACAAATAACTGATTTTTAAATATGATAGATTGCTGACCTTGATGCTTATGGCAGTCTGTGCATGTCTGAGAGCTTGTGTAGTGGTTAGAGGGTTGGGCTAGGACTGGGGAGACCACGGTTCAGATCCCCACTTGGCCATGAAGCTCACTGGGTGACCCTGGACCACCACTCAGTGTCTCTCAGCCTAACCTTGAGCTCCCTGGAGAAAAGGTAGGATAGAAATCGAATAAATAGACTTTAAACTTTAGTCACCTGCAGCAAGACCTAGGAGAACAAAAACTTATTAGGCAGGTGATTTATTTTTATTTTTTAACTAAGGGTAAGGCAGGCGGATTGGTTTCCATGGCCTCCCCCTTGCTGAAGGTATCCATAAAATACCTTCCACCCTGGCAGCTGATGGCACCTTCTAATTACTGTAGACTGTGTGGCTTTATTGAGGTCAAGATCCGCTTTGATAAATGCCGAAAGGGTTATGGACATGTGTTTCTCTGCAATTGCTTTACAGTGCAACAAACTGAGAGAAGAAATTGCGAAAATGCGAGAACTGCTGGCTCGTAAAGATAGCGAAACCGGCGAGAACATCAGGCAGGCAGCATCCACCTTACAGCAAGCATCCCTGAAACTCTTTGAAATGGCCTATAAAAAGGTAGGAGGGCCGAGTGCCGGAGTGTATTGGGGGGGGGGCTCAGTTAATTTCATTATACACAAGTTGTACATTGACAATAAATGTATTATTATTATTATTATTATTATTATTATTATTATTATTTATTATTAGGGTGGGCAAGAGCAGCTGGTTTGGAATTTCCAGTTGTATGTGTGCTCCTGGTCTTAGCAAGTGAAAGACCAGCTGGGTAAACGAAAAGTAAGCAAAACCACTTGGTCAAACCATGAGAGAGATTGCTAGACACTGCCAGTACTAGCTGATCGTAGCTGACCTTAGGAATGGGAGGTGATCGGAAGAAAAAAAAAATGTAGCACAAGTTTTGAATGCTTGCATCTTGAGATCTGGTGATGAAGGGAGAAGATTGCAGGCTCCTCAGCTCAGCTGATTGGACTAGCAGATAAAGATGTCAAATTTCCATAATTTATTTGAGTACTTGGCGAAAGTAAAGAATTAATTTTTTTGGTCCAGTCAGCACTCTTTCTTGGGGCTCAGCTTTCTAGCAAGAAATAAGTAAGAGGGAGCCGTGTTCTTGCATCCTCTTGTTAGTCAGTGCCCTGTTGATCTAACATTGCTTTTCCCCCCTCTTCAGATGGCATCCGAGCGGGAGAGTTCTGAGAGTTCAGGAAGCTCTTCAAGCTCTGGGGATCAGAAGGAAGAAAAGCAATAATTCCTCTGTCTCGCATGGACTGGAGCAGGAAGAGGACAATGTTCCGAAGCTTGGGAGCCAATGGACCTTCCTGAGCAGCTGTGGGCAGATTTATGTCTTACTGTGTTTTTGCAGTATACTATACATAATTTCCTGAATGTATAAATTTAGTGATGGCGTCCTACTAGTGAAATTATCACCTGATCAAAAATTTATTTCGGAACAGCTCCTCGGGGGTCAGTGACATTTTCAAGTGCATCCTGGGGATTCAAGTGCATCCTGGGGAGCTCTTATGGAATGGGGGGAGTAAGCACAGCAGTGATTTCTGAAGGTTTAGAAACCATGTCTCGCAGCTTGAGGGTGGCACGATGAGGCCCATGGGGTGCCTGAACTGTGTATATTCCACCCTTAATTATGGATCCTCCTTTTGGGAACACATTTCTGCTTTAGTGTAAAGGGATTTCAATAGGGCCTGGGTTGGGCAGAGGCAGGGCTTGCCTGCTTTGGCAGAGAAAACACAGAACTGCACCTTAGCGTAGTATCCTTGTCTGAAAGGAAATGGGTTGTTTTTAATGTAGCTGTTACTATATAAATAAGGCTACTCTCAAGTTCCATGCACTGCTTGTCTAGGCTTTCTGCTCTGCCCAGTGTCTCTTCTTGCAGAAAAACAGCTTCCCTATTAATAAAAATGTTCTTATTTGATCAATCCTGTGTGTTTTTAAAAATCGCAGCTGTCTTCTGTTTCAAACACACACACCCCCCAGCCTGATATTTGCTACCAGCTACTACCGATATAAGATGTCAGATGTACTAGAGATTTTAAACAGGTGTTTTGAAACATCCTTTCACAGGAGTAAAGCTCACAAGTGTACCTCTTTCCTTCCCTCTTGAGTGCATCACTTAATACAGGTTTGCTCCTGAGGAATCCAGAATCCATTCACCATTATTAGTGTCTACTGGCATTTCATAGAATTGAGCGTGCTGTGGGGCATCTGACCCTATATACAATTCCAAGTTATGTATCCAGTGAGCCAAATAAAACAATAATGATTAAAGGGTTGTTAAAGTATTGACCGTAAGACAAGTTTCATTTCTGCCATGCAACTTCCCACACTGCAAAGCACAATTAAGCCGTCGCCAACTACTGTATTTTTCTGTGTATAAGATATATTTTTTTTGCTTCATTTTTAGTTCGAAATTGGGGGTCGTCTTATATTCAGTGCACAGATGTTAAAAAAAAACACAAAGGAAATTACCTTCCCTTGGCTGCCGCGAAGAAGCTGCAGGAACTGCCCATCTCCCACAAAAAGCTTAGTAACTGTTGGTGTTGAGGAGGTGGAGACCAAAGGGGTTGGTTGGTTTGTCAGTCACCTGCTTGCTCACTTGCTCAGGGCGGCCAGGAAAGAAGAGCTGAGGCGAGCACAGGGAGCCCACGGCCCAGGGATGAGGCGGGTGAGAAAGAGAGGACCCCACCTCAGCAGTGGGGCAGCAGGAGGTAACACTATGACCAGGGGTCAGCGGAATTTTTCAGCAGAGAGCCGGTCCACTGTCCCTCAGACCTTGTGGGGGGCAGGACTATATTTTGGAAAGGAAAAATATGAACAAATTCCCATGCCCCACAAATCACCCAGAGATGCATTTTAAATAAAAGCACACATTCTCTTCATGTAAAAACACCGGGCAGGCCCCACAAAAAACTCAGAGATGCATTTTAAATAAAAGCACCCATTCTACTCATGTAAAAACATGCTGATTCCCAGACCATCCGCAGGCTGGATTTCTAAGGCGATTGGGTCAGATCCAGCCCCCGGGCCTTAGATTGCCTACTGATTCTGGTTCGTTTCCAAGACAATGGAATCTGTCTCCCTTAACTTCATTAAAGAGTTTTCAAGCAATACAAAACTGGAAATCTTTTTGATTGATTGGTTGGTTTAATTTTTGGTTCAAAAAAATAGGGGTCATCTTATTCATGGATGTCCATAGGTGCGGGCAACTGAAACTGAAACTTGTTTGATTAGCAGGCTTAGAGTTTTAATTCTGTGATACCCTAATATTCATCAAACACAGCACAAGCTTACAGCAAGAAACACAACCTGGTTCCTCTTGGTTAAACCATCTCCCATCTGTATTTTCCGCTCAGAAATATAGTGAAGCTGAAATGGTGCTTTAAGCTTCTTGGAAAGCAGTAGAGAAGTTGCCGACCACACTCCTAGTTTACACTACGGTATTTAGTCGAACCAGTGGCTACACAAAATAGTAAGCGTAATTGTAAGTACAGTGGTACCTCGGGTTACAGACGCTTCAAGTTACAGACTCTGCTAACCCAGAAATAGTACCTCGGGTTAAGAACTTTGCTTCAGGATGAGAACAGAAATCGTGCTCTGGCGGCGCGGCGGCAGTGGGAGGCCCCATTAGCTAAAGTGGTGCTTCAGGTTAAGAACAGACCTCCAGAATGAATCAAGTACTTAACCTACCTTGGATTACAAACACATCAAACCCAGAAGCGCGTGTCCCAGTTTGCAACCTTTTTTTTTGGATTACAACTTTTTTTTTTTTTTTGGATTATGAACAAGTTTTTTGGGGAGGCCCCATTGACGAAAGCGAGCCTTGGGTTACAACCTGTTTTGGTTTACAAACTCACCTCCGGAACGGATTATGGTTGTAAGCCAAGGTACCACTGTAAGACAAAACTCATGCATTTGCTTTTGCAGCTGGAACCAGCGTGACTTTTTGCCTTTAGCCTATTAAGATGCTTCCAATGGTTTCTATGCCATTTGAATTTTCTCCAGTCATTTCAGTCACCCGTTTTGCTCGTTTCCAAAGCAGACAAAGCTGAGACATGCTACTTATAAACCAGCAGAGGTAGGCATAGTTAGAGGCATAGGATTGCCCCCACAGCAGGTGTAAATTCCAGTGACCTCAGTAAAATATGCATGGGATCAGGCTGAATAACTACAGAACCGCGGGTAAGAAAACAGTATTTGTAACTATACCGCCTTATGTTCCTCTCTTTTACCGTTACTTTAAGTAGATAAATAGGGACCGCTTACCAGCGGGAAGGTAAACGGCGTTCCGTGTGCTGCGCTGGCTCGCCAGATGCAGCTTGTCACGCTGGCCACGTGACCCGGAAGTGTCTCCGGACAGCGCTGGCCCCTGGCCTCTTGAGTGAGATGGGCGCACAACCCTAGAGTCTGGCAAGACTGGCCCGTACGGGCAGGGGTACCTTTAGGAATTTGTTAATTCCTCCCCCCTTCAAAATATAGTCTAGCCCTCCACAAGGTCTGAAGGACAGTGGACCGGCCCCCTGCTGAAAAAGTTTGCTGACCCCTGCCTTGTTGTTGTTTAGTCGTTTAGTCGTGTCCGACTCTTCGTGACCCCATGGACCAGAGAACGCCAGGCACCCCTGTCCTCCACTGCCTCCCACAGCCTGGTCAAACCCATGCTGGTAGCCTCGAAAACACTATCCAGCCATCTCGTCCTCTGTCTCCCCCTTCTCCTTGTGCCCTCCATCTTTCCCAACATCAGTGTCTTCTCCAGGGAGTCTTCTCTTCTCATGAGGTGGCCAAAGTACAGGAGCCTCAGCTTCACGATCTGTCCTTCCAGTGAGCACTCAGGGCTGATTTCCTTAAGAATGGATGCATTTGATCTTCTTGCAGTCCATGGGACTCTCAAGAGTCTCCTCCAGCACCATAATTCAAAAGCATCAATTCTTTGGCGATCAGCCTTCTTTATGGTCCAGCTCTCACTTCCATACATCACTACTGGGAAAACCATGGCTTTAACTATACGAACCTTTGTTGGCAAGGTGACGTCTCTACTTCTCAAGATGCTGTCTAGGCCTGTCATTGCCCTTCTCCCAAGAAGCAGGCGTCTTTTAATTTCGTGGCTGCTGTCACCATCTGCAGTGATCATGGAGCCCAAGAAAGTAAAATCTCTCACTACCTCCATTTCTTCCCCTTCTATTTGCCAGGAGGTGATGGGACCAGTGGCCATGATCTTCGATTTTTTTGCATGAACCCTGCCTTAGAGGCAGCATATTGCCTCAGATACTGCAGGTAGTACACAGCCATAAGGAATGCTAGACAAAGAGACTTGTCTTCCGTGAATGTGTCTAGTCCCAGTTTAATGGTGTCTGTATTTTATTTATTTATTTATTGTATTGCATTTATATACCACTTTCTTCAAGGCACACATGTTGGCAGCTGTTACTTTCTGCACCTGCTAGTTATAAAAACTAGATGCAACTTCCACATATGGAGGCAGAATACCTTCTAATAGGTTAACCAGGGGTCAAAAAATGAAGGAAGGGTATTTTCAAGCCCCACTTGTCAATTTTTTTAAATTTTTTTTTTGGAAATACCAGTTTACCAGTGTTGAAAACAGAATGCTGGACCAATTTGACCTTTTTCGTCTGACCCAACAGGACTGTTCATGGGGGGGTTTTTTGGTGTGTTTTTTTAAGGCTTATATAGATTCACGGCACACGAACTAAACTTTGGAGCTAGGTAGTCTATCCATTTTCTATGTTGGCTCAGCTCCAAGCATTCTGGGATTACACGGATTGTCTGTACGCATTTCAGTCTGGCTTTTAGCCTGTTTTTGGGACCGAAACACAACTGTTGATTCTAGTAGAGGACCTACACCAGGGGTAGAAAATAGCAGGAATGCAATACTGTTGCTTCTCTTGAGACAAAATTAAAATAACAACAGACTTAGCAGCTTTGGATACCAAATGCTGTGATAACCATCTAAAGTGGAAATGGGAGTTAAATGCTCCACAGCGCAATTGACACATTATGAAGTACTGCCAGGCTCTTATTTTGTTCAATGTGCTTTATTAATTACTTATTAAATTTCTATACCGCCCTTCATCCAAGAATCACAGGACAGTCCGTTCCATCTACATGAAACAGCTCGGCGAGGATGTGTTTATGTGTGCATAAATTGCTTTAGACAGCATCCTAAAAAGCAGAGACATCACCTTGCCGACAAAGGTCCGTATAGTTAAAGCTATGGTTTTCCCAGTAGTGATGTATGGAAGTGAGAGCTGGACCATAAAGAAGGCTGATCGCCGAAGAATTGATGCTTTTGAATTATGGTGCTGGAGGAGACTCTGGAGAGTCCCATGGACTGCAAGAAGATCAAACCTCTCCATTCTGAAGGAAATCAGCCCTGAGTGCTCACTGGAAGGACAGATCCTGAAGCTGAGGATCCAATACTTTGGCCACCTCATGAGAAGAGAAGACTCCTTGGAAAAGACCCTGATGTTGGGAAAGATGGAGGGCACAAGGAGAAGGGGATGACAGAGGACGAGATGGTTGGACAGTGTTCTCGAAGCTACCAGCATGAGTTTGACCAAACTGTGGGAGGCAGTGGAAGACAGGAGTGCCTGATGTGCTCTGGTCCATGGGGTCACGAAGAGTCAGGCACAACTAAACAGCAACAAATTGCTTTAATGTGCCCTGATACAGTATGTCGTTCTGCATTATTTATAAATTGCAATGTAAGCTGCCTTGAAAAATATAAGGCTGTAGGATGAAAATATCTTAATTTAACAAATAAAAACACCCTTCATGGACAGAGACTGTACATCTGAGTAGTAGATGTTGCAGATAAACTCAGAGGATGACCATCTCCATGATACCCTGTTTATGGGCTTCTTAGAAGTCATGGCTGTACTATATGGGGCCTTGGCCTGATGTCAATATTATGACAACACTTGTCAGAACAGCCGCTGCAGACATTCTACAGGGTTTACTACCACTCTGTTGTCCTGCATGTAGGTTTCCTAGATTCAAATGACTGGCTGTGCATAGGAAACAGGATCTCAAAATGGATGGGTCTTTGCTGTTGTAAACAAAAATCTGCCCTTTACCTTTATGGGGTAATCCAAGAGCCCATATAGAGTCCTTACGTAGGTTCCCTATTGGTAGGAGAAAATAACAGAGGCCAACAAGAGAATACTGAGAAGCAAAGCAGCTAGTAAGCCTGAACATAGGCCAAGAAATCAGCCCTCGACAACTTAACATGTGGGGAAAAAAATTCTAAGCCCCGGGGTGACAACTTCCTCGGAAATCTGAAATTTTCCAATTCACTTACAAATGGTGCCAAACTGTTGCAAATTCTCCCCTGAGAGGTTTGGCGGTGGAAACAGAAGGCTTTTTATCATAGGCCAAGAAATCAGCCCTCGAAGACATAACATGTGGAAAAAAAAATTCTAAGCCCCGGGGTCACAACTTCATCAAAAATCTGAAATTCTCCAATTCACTCAAAACTGCTGCCAAACTGTTGCAAATTCACCCCTGAAAGGTTTGACGGTGGAAACAGAAGGCTTTTTATCAAAGGAAAAGAAATCAGCCCTCGACAACTTAACCGGCAGAAAAAGAATCTTTTCAAAAAATCCCTAAGCCCCAGTGTCACAATTTCATGAAAAATCTGACTTTCGGCCATTCAGTCAAAAATGGTGCCAAACGGTTGCAAATGCTCCCCTGAGAGGTTTGGCAGTCGAAACAGAAGGCTTTTTATCAAAGGAAAAGAAATCAGCCCTCGACAACTTAACCGGCAGAAAAAGATTTTTTTGAAAAAAAATCCCTAAGCCCCGGAGTCACAATTTCATGAAAAATCTGACTTTCGGCCATTCAGTCAAAAATGGTGCCAAACGGTTGCAAATGCTCCCCTGAGAGGTTTGGCAGTCGAAACAGAAGGCTTTTTATCAAAGGAAAAGAAATCAGCCCTCAACAACTTAACCGGCAGAAAAAGATTTTTTTGAAAAAATCCCTAAGCCCCGAGGTCACAATTTTAAATTTCATCTGACTTTCGGCCATTCACTCAAAAATGGTGCCTACTGAAGAAAGTAGGAAAAACCACTGGGCCGGTAAGATATAATCTAAGTGAAATCCCTTATTTTGACTACCGGCTCCTCACACAGCTCCTGACTCACGACAGTGTGTTGCCCATCGCTCAGTTCTGACTAAAGGAATTAATGCAGCCACTGCCGGCCGGGACATTTTGGGACCCAAAATATCCAACGCCACTAAATTCTGGTGTACTTTTTAACATAATAGTGTAAACAGGGATCAACATACAAACACTGAAAAGCCATTCCCCCCGCCCCACTACTTTATATGGAAACAATTGGAAAAACCTCTGTGATTGAGGCTACCAACATGGCGCCCTTTTGTACAACGAACACTTCTGAGGTCATTCTTACTACTGCTTTACTACTGTTTTACTACTACTTTACTACCACTTTACTACTACTTTACTACCATTTTACTACTACTTTACTACCACTTTACTACCATTTTACTACTACTTTACTACCGTTTTGCTACTACTTTACTACCACTTTACTACCACTTTACTACTACTTTACAACCACTTTACTACTACTTTACAACCACTTTACTACTTTACTACCATTTTACTAATACAGTGGTGCCTCGCAAGACGAAATTAATTCGTTCCGCAAGTCTCTTCGTCTTGCGAGTTTTTCGTCTTGCGATGCACGGTTTTCCATAGGAATGCATTGAAAATCAATTAATGCGTTCCTATGGAAACCGCCTTCCCCCGACCTCTTCTGGCGGGCGGCATTTTAAAATCGCCCGGGACAGCGGAGGACTTCTCCGCTGTCTGGGGCGATTTAAAAGCCCCTGGGAAGGCAGGCAGGGGGGACAAAGGCTTTCCCGCCCCGCCGCCGGGCTTCGGGACATCGTTCTGAAGCCGGGCGGCGGGGGGAGGCTTTCCCGCCCCGCCGCCGGGCTTCGGGACATCGTTCCGATGCCGGCCGGCGGGGGGAGGCGTTCCTGCCCCACCGCCCGGCATCGGAACGATGCCCCGAAGCCGGGCGGCTGGGGGAGGCGTTCCTGCCCCACCGCCCGGCATCGGGACGATGCCCCGAAGCCGGGCGGCTGGGGGAGGCGTTCCTGCCCCACCGCCCGGCATCGGGACGATGCCCCGAAGCCGGGCGGCTGGGGGAGGCGTTCCTGCCCCACCGCCCGGCATCGGGACGATGCCCCGAAGCCGGGCGGCTGGGGGAGGCGTTCCTGCCCCACCGCCCGGCATCGGGACGATGCCCCGAAGCCGGGCGGCTGGGGGAGGCGTTCCCGCCCGGCCGCCCGGCTTCGGGACATCGTTCCGATGCCGGGCGGCGGGGGGAGGCGTTCCTGCCCCACCGCCCGGCATCGGGACGATGCCCTGAAGCCGGGCGGCTGGGGGAGGCGTTCCTGCCCCACCGCCCGGCATCGGGACGATGCCCCGAAGCCGGGCGGCGGGGGGAGGCTTTCCCGCCCGGCCGCCCGGCTTCGGGACATCGTTCCGATGCCGGGCGGCGGGGGGAGGCTTTCCTGCCCCGTCGCCGGGCTTCGGGACATCGTTCCGATGCCGGGCGGGGGGGGGGAGGCTTTCCTGCCCCGCCGCCGGGCTTCGGGACATCGTTCCGATGCCGGGCGGGGGGGGGGAGGCGTTCCTGCCCTGCCGCCCGGCATCGGAACGATGCCCCGAAGCCGGGCGGCTGGGGGAGGCGTTCCTGCCCCGCCGCCCGGCATCGGGACGATGCCCCGAAGCCGGGCGGCGGGGGGAGGCTTCAAAAGCCGTCCGGGGGCTTTTAAATTGCCCCGGACAGTCCCGGGGCGATTTAAAAGCCCCTGGTTAGGCAGGCAGGGGGGGCAAAAGTCTTTGCCCCCCCTGCCTGCCTTCAAAAGCCGTCCGGGATAGCGGGAAGCGCTTCCCTGCTATCCCGGACCGCTTTTAAAATGCTGGCGGTGGGGAGCAAAGCCTTTCGCCCCCGCCGGCCTTCCTGGACCTCTTCTGAAGTCTGGAGGGGGGGGAAAGGCTTTGCTCCCCACCGCCAGCATTTAAAAAAAGGTCCCCGAGATTTCCCTATGGGCTTTCGTCTTGCGATGCAAGCCCATAGGGAAAATCGTCTAGCGAAGCGTCGCAAAAACCGAAAAACACTTTCGTCCTGCGGGTTTTTCGTCTTGCGAGGCATTCGTCTTGCGGGGCACCACTGTACTTTACTACTACTTTGCTACTGCTTTTCTACTACTTTACTGCTACCTTACTAACATTTTACTACGACTTTACTACCATTTTACTACTACTTTACTACCGTTTTGCTACTACTTTACTACCACTTTACTACCACTTTACTACTACTTTACAACCACTTTACTACTACTTTACAACCACTTTACTACTTTACTACCATTTTACTAATACAGTGGTGCCTCGCAAGACGAAATTAATTCGTTCCGCAAGTCTCTTCGTCTTGCGAGTTTTTCGTCTTGCGATGCACGGTTTTCCATAGGAATGCATTGAAAATCAATTAATGCGTTCCTATGGAAACCGCCTTCCCCCGACCTCTTCTGGCGGGCGGCATTTTAAAATCGCCCGGGACAGCGGAGGACTTCTCCGCTGTCTGGGGCGATTTAAAAGCCCCTGGGAAGGCAGGCAGGGGGGACAAAGGCTTTCCCGCCCCGCCGCCGGGCTTCGGGACATCGTTCTGAAGCCGGGCGGCGGGGGGAGGCTTTCCCGCCCGGCCGCCCGGCTTCGGGACATCGTTCCGATGCCGGGCGGCGGGGGGAGGCGTTCCTGCCCCACCGCCCGGCATCGGAACGATGCCCCGAAGCCGGGCGGCTGGGGGAGGCGTTCCTGCCCCACCGCCCGGCATCGGGACGATGCCCCGAAGCCGGGCGGCTGGGGGAGGCGTTCCTGCCCCACCGCCCGGCATCGGGACGATGCCCCGAAGCCGGGCGGCTGGGGGAGGCGTTCCTGCCCCACCGCCCGGCATCGGGACGATGCCCCGAAGCCGGGCGGCTGGGGGAGGCGTTCCTGCCCCACCGCCCGGCATCGGGACGATGCCCCGAAGCCGGGCGGCTGGGGGAGGCGTTCCCGCCCGGCCGCCCGGCTTCGGGACATCGTTCCGATGCCGGGCGGCGGGGGGAGGCGTTCCTGCCCCACCGCCCGGCATCGGGACGATGCCCTGAAGCCGGGCGGCTGGGGGAGGGGTTCCTGCCCCACCGCCCGGCATCGGGACGATGCCCCGAAGCCGGGCGGCGGGGGGAGGCTTTCCCGCCCGGCCGCCCGGCTTCGGGACATCGTTCCGATGCCGGGCGGCGGGGGGAGGCTTTCCTGCCCCGTCGCCGGGCTTCGGGACATCGTTCCGATGCCGGGCGGGGGGGGGAGGCTTTCCTGCCCCGCGCCCGGGCTTCGGGACATCGTTCCGATGCCGGGCGGGGGGGGGGAGGCGTTCCTGCCCTGCCGCCCGGCATCGGAACGATGCCCCGAAGCCGGGCGGCTGGGGGAGGCGTTCCTGCCCCGCCGCCCGGCATCGGGACGATGCCCCGAAGCCGGGCGGCGGGGGGAGGCTTCAAAAGCCGTCCGGGGGCTTTTAAATTGCCCCGGACAGTCCCGGGGCGATTTAAAAGCCCCTGGTTAGGCAGGCAGGGGGGGCAAAAGTCTTTGCCCCCCCTGCCTGCCTTCAAAAGCCGTCCGGGATAGCGGGAAGCGCTTCCCTGCTATCCCGGACCGCTTTTAAAATGCTGGCGGTGGGGAGCAAAGCCTTTCGCCCCCGCCGGCCTTCCTGGACCTCTTCTGAAGTCTGGAGGGGGGGGAAAGGCTTTGCTCCCCACCGCCAGCATTTAAAAAAAGGTCCCCGAGATTTCCCTATGGGCTTTCGTCTTGCGATGCAAGCCCATAGGGAAAATCGTCTAGCGAAGCGTCGCAAAAACCGAAAAACACTTTCGTCCTGCGGGTTTTTCGTCTTGCGAGGCATTCGTCTTGCGGGGCACCACTGTACTTTACTACTACTTTGCTACTGCTTTTCTACTACTTTACTGCTACCTTACTAACATTTTACTACGACTTTACTACCATTTTACTACTACTTTACTACCGTTTTGCTACTACTTTACTACCACTTTACTACCACTTTACTACTACTTTACAACCACTTTACTACTACTTTACAACCACTTTACTACTTTACTACCATTTTACTAATACAGTGGTGCCTCGCAAGACGAAATTAATTCGTTCCGCAAGTCTCTTCGTCTTGCGAGTTTTTCGTCTTGCGATGCACGGTTTTCCATAGGAATGCATTGAAAATCAATTAATGCGTTCCTATGGAAACCGCCTTCCCCCGACCTCTTCTGGCGGGCGGCATCTTAAAATCGCCCGGGACAGCGGAGGACTTCTCCGCTGTCTGGGGCGATTTAAAAGCCCCTGGGAAGGCAGGCAGGGGGGACAAAGGCTTTCCCGCCCCGCCGCCGGGCTTCGGGACATCGTTCTGAAGCCGGGCGGCGGGGGGAGGCTTTCCTGCCCGGCCGCCCGGCTTCGGGACATCGTTCCGATGCCGGGCAGCGGGGGGAGGCGTTCCTGCCCCACCGCCCGGCATCGGAACGATGCCCCGAAGCCGGGCGGCTGGGGGAGGCGTTCCTGCCCCACCGCCCGGCATCGGGACGATGCCCCGAAGCCGGGCGGCTGGGGGAGGCGTTCCTGCCCCACCGCCCGGCATCGGGACGATGCCCCGAAGCCGGGCGGCTGGGGGAGGCGTTCCTGCCCCACCGCCCGGCATCGGGACGATGCCCCGAAGCCGGGCGGCTGGGGGAGGCGTTCCTGCCCCACCGCCCGGCATCGGGACGATGCCCCGAAGCCGGGCGGCTGGGGGAGGCGTTCCCGCCCGGCCGCCCGGCTTCGGGACATCGTTCCGATGCCGGGCGGCGGGGGGAGGCGTTCCTGCCCCACCGCCCGGCATCGGGACGATGCCCCGAAGCCAGGCGGTGGGGGGAGGCTTTCCCGCCCGGCCGCCCGGCTTCGGGACATCGTTCCGATGCCGGGCGGCGGGGGGAGGCTTTCCTGCCTTCGCCGCCGGGCCTGGATGTCTCGTACACCCCAGGTAGTGTGGTTGCTGACCTTGAGCCAGACATCCTGGAAAGTGAAGTCAAATGGGCCTTAGAAAGCACTGCAAATAACAAGGCCAGTGGAAGTGATGGTATTCCAGCTGAACTATTTAAAATTTTAAAAGATGATGCTGTTAAGGTGCTACACTCAATATGACAGCCAGTTTGGAAAACTCAGCAGTGGCCAGAAGATTGGAGAAGATCAGTCTACATCCCAATCCCAAAGAAGGGCAGTGCCAAAGAATGCTCCAACTACCGCACAATTGCACTCATTTCACACGCTAGCAAGGTTATGCTTAGAATTCTACAAGGAAGGCTTAAGCAGTATGTGGACCAAGAACTCCCAGAAGTGCAAGCTGGATTTAGAAGAGGCAGAGGAACCAGAGACCAAATTGCAAACATGCGCTGGATTATGGAGAAAGCTAGAAAGTTCCAGAAAGACATCTACTTCTGCTTCATTGACTATGCAAAAGCCTTTGACTGTGTCGACCGCAGCAAACTATGGCAAGTTCTTAAAGAAATGGGAGTGCCTGATCACCTCATCTGTCTCCAGAGAAATCTCTATGTGGGACAAGAAGCTACAGTTAGAACTGGATATGGAACAACTGATTGGTTCAAAATTGGAAAAGGAGTACGACAAGGCTGTATTTTGTCTCCCTGCTTATTTAATTTATATGCAGAATGCATCATGCGAAAGGCTGGGCTGGATGAATCCCAAGCTGGAATTAAGATTGCCGGAAGAAATATCAACAACCTCAGATATGCAGATGACACAACCTTGATGGCAGAAAGTGAGGAGGAATTAAAGAACCTTTTAATGAGGGTGAAAGAGGAGAGCGCAAAATATGGTCTGAAGCTCAACATCAAAAAAACAAAGATCATGGCCACTGGTCCCATCACCTCCTGGCAAATAGAAGGGGAAGGAATGGAGGCAGTGAGAGATTTTACTTTTTTGGGCTCCATGATCACTGCAGATGGTGACAGCAGCCACAAAATTAAAAGACGCCTGCTCCTTGGGAGAAGGGCAATGACAGGCCTAGACAGCATCTTGAGAAGTAGAGACGTCACCTTGCCAACAAAGGTCCGTATAGTTAAAGCCATGGTTTTCCCAGTAGTGATGTATGGAAGTGAGAGCTGGACCATAAAGAAGGCTGATCGCCGAAGAATTGATGCTTTTGAATTATGGTGCTGGAGGAGACTCTTGAGAGTCCCATGGACTGCAAGAAGATCAAACGCATCCATTCTTAAGGAAATCAGCCCTGAGTGCTCACTGGAAGGACAGATCGTGAAGCTGAGGCTCCTGTACTTTGGCCACCTCATGAGAAGAGAAGACTCCCTGGAGAAGACACTGATGCTGGGAAAGATGGAGGGCACAAGGAGAAGGGGGCGACAGAGGACGAGATGGTTGGATAGTGTTTTCGAGGTTACCAGCATAAGTTTGACCAAACTGCGGGAGGTAGTGGAGGACAGAGGTGCCTGGCGTGCTCTGGTCCATGGGGTCACGAAGAGTCGGACACGATTAAACGACTAAACAGCAACAACATAGGGAAGTTTTTTAATGTTTACTGTTTTATTACCTTTTTATATGTTTTGGAAGCCGCCCAGAGTGGCTAGAGCAACCCAGGCAGATGGATGTGGTATAAATACAGTGGTACCTCGGGTTACATATGCTTCAGGTTACAGATGCTTCAGGTTACAGATGCTTCAGGTTACAGACTGCGCTAACCCAGAAATAGTGCTTCAGGTTAAGAAATTTGCTTCACGATGAGAACAGAAATCGTGATCCGGCGGCGCGGCGACAGCAGGAGGCCCCATTAGCTAAAGTGGTGCTTCAGGTTAAGAACAGTTTCAGTTTAAGAACGGACCTCCGGAACGAATTAAGTACTTAACCTGAGGTACCACTGTAGTAAAATTGTTGTTTCAGAACAGGGCGCCCCTATTTTCATTGGAGAAATGTTGGAGGGTATGCTTTTGTCCTCACCTCAGTTTTGACTACTGGCTCCTCACACAGCTCCTGACTCACGACAGTGTGTTGCCCATCGCTCAGTTCTGACTAAAGGATTTTCTGCAGCCACTGCTGGCGGGGACATTTTGGGACCCAAAATATCCAACGCCACTAAATTCTGGTGTACTTTTTAACATAATAGTGTAAACAGGGATCAACCATCAAACACTGAGAAGCCTTTCCCCCCGCCCCACTACTTTATATGGAAACAACTGGAAAAACCTCTGTGATTGAGGCTACCAACATGGCGCCTTTTTGTACAGTGAACACTTCTGAGGTCATTCTTACTACTACTTTAATACTGTTTTACTACTAGTTTACTACTACTTTACTACCACTATACTACTAATTGACTACCATTTTACTACTGCTTTACTACTACTATGCTACCATTTTACTACTGCTTTACTACCATTTTACTACTACTTTACTACTTTACTACAATTTTACTACTTTACTACTACTTTAAAGCTATTTTACTACTATTCCACCACTCAAAAATGGTGCCAAATGGATGCAAATGCACCCCTGAGAGGTTTGGCGGTCGAAACAGAAGGCTTTTTATCTCAAGAAAAGAAATCAGCCCTCGACAACTTAACCGGCAGAAAAAGATTCTTTTGAAAAAATCCCTAAGCCCCGGAGTCACAATTTCATGAAAAATCTGACTTTCGGCCATTCAGTCATAAATGGTGCCAAACGGTTGCAAATGCTCCCCTGAGAGGTTTGGCGGTCGAAACAGAAGACTTTTTATCAAAGGAAAAGAAATCAGCCCTCGACAACTTAAACTGCAAAAACTTTTTTTTTTAAAAAATCCCTAAGCCCCAGGGTCACAATTTCATCAAAAATCTGACTTTCGGCCATTCATTCAAAAATGGTGCCAAATGGTTTCAAATGCTCCCCTGAGAGGTTTGGCAGTCGAAACAGAAGGCTTTTTATCACAGGAAAAGAAATCAGCCCTCGACAACTTAACCTGCAGAATATTTTTTTTTTGAAAAAATCCCTAAGCCTCGGGGTCACAATTTCATCAAAAATCTGACTTTCGGCCATTCATTCAAAAAATGGTGTGAAACAGTTGCAAATGCTCCCCTGAGAGGTTTGGCAGTCGAAACAGAAGGCTTTTTATCAAAGGAAAAGAAATCAGCCCTCGACAACTTAAACTGCAAAAACTTTTTTTAAAAAAAATCCCTAAGCCCCAGGGTCACAATTTCATCAAAAATCTGACTTTCGGCCATTCACTAAAAAATGGTGCCAAACGGTTGCAAATGCTCCCCTGAGAGGTTTTGCAGTCGAAACAGAAGGCTTTTTATCAAAGGTAAAGAAATCAGCCCTCGATAACTTAACCGGCAGAAAAAGATTTTTTTGAAAAAAATCCGTAAGCTCCAGGGTCACAATTTCATAAAAAATCTGACTTTTGGCCATTCACTCAAATATGGTGCCAAACGGTTGCAAATGCTCCCCTGAGAGGTTTGGCGGTCGAAACAGAAGGCGTTTATCAAAGGAAAAGAAATCAGCCCTCGACAACTTAACCGGCAGAAAAAGATTTTTTTGAAAAAGTCCCTAAGCCCCTTGGTCACTATTTCATAAAAAATCTGACATTCGGCCATTCAGTCAAAAATGCTGCCAAACGGTTGCAAATGCTCCCCTGAGAGGTTTGGCGGTCGAAAGAGAAGGCGTTTATCAAAGGAAAAGAAATCAGCCCTCGAAAACTTAACCGGCAGAAAAAGAATCTTTTGAAAAAATCCCTAAGCCCCAGTGTCACAATTTCATCAAAGATCTGACTTTCGGCCATTCATTCAAAAATAGTGCCAAACGGTTGCAAATGCTCCCCTGAGAGGTTTGGCGGTTGAAACAGAAGGCTTTTTATCTCAGGAAAAGAAATCAGTCCTCGACAACTTAACCGGCAGAAAAAGATTTTTTTGAAAAAATCCCTAAGCCCTGGGTTCCCTCAAAAATGCTGCCAAAGTGTTGCAAATCCTCCCCTGAAAGGTTTGGCGGTGGTAACAGATGGCTTTTTATCATGGGACATGAAATCAGCCCTCGAAGACATAACCTGTGGGAAAAAAAATTCTAAGCCCCGGGGTCACAACTTCAGCAAAAATCTGAAATTCTCTAGTTCACTCAAAAATGGTGCCAATCTGTTGCAAATTCTCCCCTGAAAGGTTTGGCTTATATAGAAATTTTAAATTCCCAGCCCTGGAGCTCAAGACCACCCCTCCATACATCATACATACATCACAGAAAAGGCGGTCTACAGCAGAAATCTTAAAAAGCATCTTAAAAAAGCAGAGACATCACCTTGCCAACAAAGGTCCGTATAGTTAAAGCTATGTTTTTTCCAGTAGTGATGTATGGAAGTATGAACTGGACCGTAAAGAAGGCTGATTGCCGAAGAATATATGCTTTTGAGTTATGGTGCTGGAGGAGACTCGAGAGTCCCATGCAAGAAGATCAAACCTCTCCATTCTGAAGGAAATCAGCCCTGAGTGCTCACTGGAAGGACAGATCCTGAAGCTGAGGCTCCAATACTTTGGCCACCTCGTGAGAAGAGAAGACTCCCTGGAAAAGACCCTGATGTTGGGAAAGATTGAGGGCACAAGGGGATGACAGAGGATGAGATGGTTGGATAGTCTTCTTGAAGCTACCAGCATGAGTTTGACCAAACTGCGGTAGGCAGTGGAAGACAGGAGTGCCTGGCGTTATCTCGTCTGACAGGTTGCCTGTTAATGCTTACTTGATTGGATACCCTGGGGAGTCTGGTCACAGGCTCACCCTAGTCATACACAGACGTACCCTTAAGGCAGGATTTGTGAAGGAAAAGACAATGGGGAGGATTTTCCATTTCGCTTTGACTTTGCAGAGAAAACATTTGGTCAGTTTGGGAGCCAAAAATGGTTTCAGGTCGGTCTTCCTGTGCTGATCTTTGTCCGTGCTTGGTTGATACATTTATGAACATTTATTATATATCTAAGACTTTAAAATTCTTATCACATTGGGTCGCACCAAGTGTGGTTCTTTTATGACCGAACTACATTAAAAGTGAGGGGAGCGTGGTCATGACCAACAACGGATAGCTCTTTGGTAGACTCTTAATCACAGGGTTGTGGGTTCGAGTTCCGCATTGGGCAAAAGATTCCTGTATTGCAGAGGCTGGACTAGATGGCCCTTGTGATCCCTTCCAATCCTATGATTTTATGCATGTCTAGGGAAAAATTCAAAGGTATGTCTACCCCTGGCTCCACTGAATTCCTTTTTAAAAAAAAAAAATAATTAATTTTATTTTTATTAAGTACAAATTAGAAAAACATACATATTTACAACAAAAGGAAATACAAAAGAAAATGAAAATACATATAGCCAAGGAAAAAATTAGAGAATATTTTGTCTCTTTTCATATTTACAGTTATTTATACCTCTATAAAATGCTATTCACACTAAAGTAGTGAAATGAAAAGTAAGATAGCTGAAAAAAGAACGAAGAGAAAATAAAGAAGTAGAAGAAAATCAAAAGTAAAAATTTTTAAAAGTCGATAAGTATTCACTATACACAGCCATTTCCAATCCATATTTATATTCGAATATATAATTTCATCTTGTCCTTATCTACCTTAGGTAAAATGTTTTTTTAAACGACTTCCACCGTTTGCCTCACGCGTTTTTAATAGCGCATTGAATTCCATGGGAGCCAATCGTAATCAATGAAAGCAATTACTGTTAATTGGGCTCCCTGGCTTAGCAACAGATAGAGTATGGGAAAGGTGTGATGTATGTTTTTAAATTGTTTTTTAATTTAGGGTTAGGGTTAGGGATGGGTTTTGTTTTGTTTAGTTTAATGTGTTTAGGTTGTGTTTTGAATTGTCTATATATTGTATTGTCTTTTTTTCTCTTTTGTTTTTTCTCTCTTGTCTTCTTTTCTTTTCCTTTTTTGTAATCTTTAAAAGTAATAAATATTATTTTTTTTTTTAAAAAAAGAAACTTTGGGGAGGGTCTCCTTCCAGCTTCTTCCACACGTCGACGTAGCAGATGCTATTGGTCCACCCCGCCCTGCGGAACTCGTGGACGCGGCTCCACACGTTCCCCCCAAAACGCGTGCGCGTCTCCTTTAAAGGAAACGAACCCTGACGCGAAAAAACGTCGCTGACAGGGACAACGCGAGAGCCCCGCATCCGCCCTGCGCGACCGTGGCAGCAAACTACGCCTCCCGGCATGCCGCGCGCTGCGGAAGGCGTGACAGAGCTGGGGGGGCGGTGCCTTCTCCGCGGAGCCACCCAACGGAGAGGAAGCTAGGCAACCAATGAGAGGAGGAGAAGTGGCGGAGAGCGCCCCCCCCTCTCTCTCTCTCTCTCCCCCCCCCTCCGCTTGGCGCATGCGCGTTCTCCATCCTTTCCTCCCTCTCCCGCTCGCGTGCGTACGTGCGGGGACCGGAACTGACGTCAGGAGCCCCATGTGAGGCGATTGCAACACATGCAGCGCGGAGGAGAGGAGGAGGAGGAGGGAGGGGGCGCGAGCGAGCGAGCGAGGGAGGCGGAAAGGAAAGGAAGGAAGAAGCCGGTCAGCGACGTCACAGGCGCCGTCGCGAGGAGCCCTTCGCTGCCGTCCGGAGAAGGAGGGGAAGGGAGGCGGCGGCGAGGCCTGAGGTAAAAACGCGCGCGCGCCCCTTCTTTCGCCTCAGAGGAGCGCTTGGCTGCGCTTGTGGTGGCCGCACTCCCGCGGTGACGGGAGACCGGGGCGGGCCTAGCCTAGAGACCGCGACGGCTTTTACTTTTACCTCAGCCGAGGCTCCGTTTTCATTTCTCTCTCTCTCTTTCCCCCCCTCTCTCTCTCCGTGCGGCGGCGGCCTTGGCGGTTGACTCGAACAGCCGCAGGAGGGGCGGTGGAGGAGGAGGAGGAGGAGGGAGAAGATGGCGGACGATCCCAGCGCTGCCGACAGGAACGTGGAGATCTGGAAGATCAAGAAGCTCATCAAGAGCCTCGAGGCGGCTCGCGGGTGAGGGCGGGGAAGGGCCTGGGCTCCCTCGCCGGAGGTGGGGGTGGAAGAAACCTTCCGTTTCGGGTTATAAAAGGGGGGGGAGGGTGGAACAGGAGTCGCTTCACCTCCCCTCCCCGCAAAAATAATAATAATCGAAAGCTTAAAATTTCAGGGAGAAAGCCAGGCTGAAGTATTCTCTGCCCCCCCCCCCTTTTCAAAACTGGGTTGGTTCGCTCCTGTATGGAGAACTATTCAGTCATGTGGATGTCACCTGTGTGGAAACCTTCAACTCCCCCCCTTTTTCCAGACAGCTATAAAGCGTTTTGGTCCAGACATATGGGTTGGGTCCCCCCCCCAAAGAGAGAGTTAGCCCCCCCCCCTCCAAGAGAGAGTTAGGCCTTTCTTCCTGTTGCCTTTGTTTTTGGGAGGCCAAGGTCCATATGGAGCTACAGGTGCATAAAAGGCAAAAGGGGAAGCTTTCTGGACTTGTCCCGCTTGGGCACCTAAGAAGAGAAAGGTGAATGTTTTTTGAGTGCCCAGGTCCCAACCTTGAATCCCCAAACAAGGAATGTGAAGCATGTGGGTTCGTGTGACTTGGGCCCTGCTTCAAAGGCTGTATTTAGCTTTGTCTCTTGGTATCAAGAGTCATCTTACCCCCACCCCATTCCCTGCATTTCGTCATCTGGAGTGGAGACATTCCACTACTCTTGGGTTTCTTTAAATTTTTCCATTCTTCGTAGAGAGGTGTATATAGGTGAGGTGCAGTTCTCTGCCTTGTGTTGTCTTCGGCTACATTTTTCCACTTCCACTGAATTACATGCTATGGCTGCTTGGTAGCCACACTCACCTGTGAAGGAGGAGGGACTTAAAAAAAAACACACACACACTAGGGTCTTTGCTTATATAGAGATTAATTTTGGGCCAAAAATGCAGCCTCTTGATTATAAAGCTATGTTTGTTTATGCAGTTTTCCTTCCATTCTCACTGTGTTGTACACATTTGGAGGACTATTTTTTTGTGTTTAATTTTTCCTAATAAAGAACCATAGTAGGGAATGAAGGCCTGCACATGAGATTACCAGGGTAATAGTAGCCTTTGTGGTAGTTGTTTTTATTTCAGATCTCTGAAATTTTCCATGCACTGAAGAGAGTGGGAGAGTCTCACTTTATACTGGTTGGGAAGAACAGGCCATGCCTATTTCCTCCTCCCTACATACATGGATGAGGGAGAGGGGAGGTGCTGTGCTTTGGTGACTCAATTGTCTCTCAAGCCTATCATGAAGTGAGAGTGATGCCTTTCTTCTCCTGAATTATCTGTGTGCCAGAGGACTTGGGAGTGGTGTGAATTTGGTGGGGATCACAAATAGTGGCTCACTATAAAAGCCAGCCAGAATTGGTTGGCCCTTCAGGAAGGAGACTCTTAGCTATAAATTCCATGCATGTGACCTGCCTATTCCTGCATTACAGGGGGTTGGACTAGATGAGCTTTCAGATCCCTTTCAGCTCTATAATTGTATGATCCTATGATTCATCAGCTGCCAAAGAAAAGCATAGGCCAGACCAATTACCCTCCTAGATTCACATGGGAACTTTACATTTGCCACTTTGCTATGTGTTTTGTGGTGGAGTTAAATCAACCCCTCAAAAAAATGTTTTTGCCCTTGTAGGTTTTTATGTACTGAGCTGAAAGCATGTAATACCACAGACAGCCTGGTTTTAGGAAAAGGCACATGGTACCCACACATAAGTGCTCTGTTCATTAAACTCTTGCTCTCGTTTTATATTTAAATGAAGTTAGTGTTTGCTGTGTGACTGGACAGGTTGCTAGACATTAAACTTAAGAACTGATATGCTCTAGTGGAAACTTGTTCAGGTTATGTCTGTATATCATTAGTACATTCTCAGAAACATTTTTCTTGATACCTTACTTTGTGTATGCCCAGCCTCATAGCTCCGAATCCAAGTAGAATATTTGCTAAGGGAGCTGGACACTTTATCTCTTCATTATGGATTTATTGTACCTTGTTTGGAGTCTATAGTTAAATCCCAGTGGTAAAGCTGATCTAGTAGTCTGATTCAATGGCAACTGCTTATGTCTAACAAGAAATTACTGGCTTTTTTCAGCATATTAGCAATTATTCCTCACACTGCAAGCATTAATTTTATATGCAACCTTACATTTCCCATGTTGGAGGATTATGTGAAACATGGAATCCACATGACAGAGAGACATGCTTCTGATTTCTGCTGGCACTTAATGTGCTGCCACTGAAAAGAAGTGTTCACTATTGAACATGTGTAAGAGAGACAAGGAATACAAATTGTTTACAAGCTCCAAGTGTTTGTAGCAGCCTGGGAAGTGAGGTGGAAATTCTCTTAGACTGTAGTGGCCAACGTCAAGATACGAAGTGCCACAGACAGTGTCTTGCACAAGGAAACTCCCTCCTTCTGGTGACAGACATCTAAAAAGCTTTTCCGAAGTTTGAAGTGCTCTGTGCATGTATACTGGGTTGCCTGGATCCCACCCACTGGTTAATTGTTGATAATGAGAATTTCTGTGTTGGTAGTTGATTGGATACTCTTTCCAGATAGTAAACTTTGATAGCAGTCAAAGAGCAACATGAGAAGGTCTGCTTATCGTTGCCAATGCTTGTTGTACTGAATTTTAGGTTGCTGAGGCTTCAGGTTGACATTTCTGTAGTGTGGTGTTAACAGTCTCACAAGCAAATAATAAGGGCAATAAGAATGTGTGGTGTGTTTTAAAAATAAAAAACGAACTGTGAAAACTTAAACGTCAAGAAGGAATGATCCAGGATGGTCTTTCAGTGTGTGGAATGTGCAACACAGCAGTGAGACTTTAGAAATGATTGTGCATATCTGAAGTAGGAGCAGCTTCCAAAACGCCACACGTGGGATAGTCTGTCTATGAATCCCATCCGTTTTGTGTGTGTGTGTGTGTGTGGCATTGCATACTCCATATGGCCTCATTGCCATGTATCAAAATTTTAATAAACATTACATTCCAGTAACACGCCTCATTAGATTTTGCTGGCAATTTGGGGGAAAGGCTGGAGGACTTTTGATGTTGAGGCTCTGAGTTTTGAATACTGTGTAGTAAATACCAAGGTTGCACAGTCCTTACAGCTTTGCCCTCACCTTCAAGTATAAATGAACTGTCCCAAATTTTTGGCAAGCTTAAAAAGAATAGTATCAGAATCATAACCAGTGTTAGAAACTGAGATATGAAAGCTAGGAGCTGGATGGCACTTTAACTTAAGTTATGGGCGCAACAACAGAATGTCTAGGCACTTTTTTGTAACAAGAATACAAAGCTGAAAGTGAATGAACTGCAGCTAAAATATTATGTTCATTTTCCACATGGTCTAGTCCTTCCCCTTCCCAACCCCCTAATATTCTTAAGAGGGTCTCTTCTCCAGTCTTCAGAGAGTAGCTGGAAGTGGGGAGGCAGAAAAAGGTCTTCCTTTCCTTCCACTCTGCAGTTTTAATCTAAAATCTTAAACACAGTACTGTGCCCAGAGTTCAGAAACTTGTTTGCGCTAATGAAATTCCCTGTCGCAAAATGCACCTAGAACAATGGGAGTTTTGAACACTGATAATAACCTTTCAGTAAGTATTACACCTGGTATGTTTATAAAAAGAAAAAGCCATGACCCTAAGAAGACTCGAGACAGATCCTAATGTTAATTTTTCAAACTGGCTTTTAAAAAGACATGTGTATATATAGCTGAGGATAATTGCATAACCTTTTGCATGCTGCTGTGAGTCCTGCTTTGAGGAATTTGACTTATTGTTTGTGGTGAACTTGCTGAACTTGTACCCTGCTAAATGCATGTTAGGATTAAGATTGTTGAATGTGCTGTGTCTTGTGGGGAAAGCCTTTCTCATGTCTCTTTACTTTACAATTTTCTAATGCCTAGCAACTGGTGTTAGGGTACAGATTACTGCAGGAGCGAAATGGTCTCTCAGTTTACTGCATTCCAAAATGTGGAGGTTTAGATTAAATAGGAAACTTAAAACTTTTTTGGCAAGTGGAGATTCTTGATAATCTGCTTTATGAAGTCATCCACCCCAGGCAGCCCAAAGCATCTCTGGGCTCTGTATGCAGCATTGGTTAATTATCATAACATGCTGATTATTTTGACTTCAATCAGCTGTTGGCAACGTGGAAGAACATTGCAGGTTTTCTTTGAAAATTTTTGACAAAAATACAAGTGTGTTTGTGGGGGGGGGAGGGCAAGTGTAGAAAAGATTGAATGAATTCATGGGTTTAGAATCTGAAGGTGATTAGCTATTGTACTGTTTTGCTTCTCCCCTCTTACCTGTGGTAGAATGAATGTTTATTATTACTGCCAAACAGCCAGCATACACATGTGGTATAAACAATCCGTAATCCCCGGTTTAGCGTTGCATTCAATCCAGAAATTGTAGTTCGTTTCACTCCAGATAAACCACAATAATTGATTCAGTCATAAGGCCAAACCAGGGGTCTTGATTTGTTTCTCCTGTGTGGTGGATGGTCTGGAGCAAAGCTGGCGAGGCAAGCAAAGTCCATGCCCCAACAATTAAGATCAAACAGTAATCCTATACTAAATTTCTGTTATTGCACACTACTGCTAGATAGGCAGTATATTACATCCTGCTTACTTTAATCATTACATTCGTCATTGAGACTATTACCAAAGGAACTATAAAACCATAACAAATAATATTTACTGCTTGGATTTAACAGTACAATTGTTTCAAATCTTATACAATCCTCTGTTCTATTAAGTGGTCCAATAAACAATAGCCTTTCTCAGGAGTACAAATACTGGACTTTTTTAATTGAGCAGTTTGAAGAAGCTCCAACAATGACTGAACAGTAATCTAAGTATAAAATTGGTCATCCACTTTCAATACAATCCACTACCACCTTCACTACATTTTTGTGTAAGTATTAAGAAATCACATGGAAATTTTATTAGCTGGCCAGCTGAATTTGGAGTGGGACTGTGGTAGACATAGAAGGATAGGACGCCATACAAAGCACTGTAGTCCTGACTCCTGTGATCCTTTTTTATTCTTTCCACACATATTCATATATCTGAAGTACAGGGAATGTTTTAAAGTTTATCCAGAACAAAAGAAAAATGTATCTCCTCTTGTTGGGAACTGCCTGATTGCCAGGTTGCACTCTTTATTTCCAAGATGACTTCGGAAGATAGCGGTTGGACTTGGGAGTTAACCTATGGGGAATTGCAGAGTTTCAAATTGACTCCTATGTTCAGTATCTATATAAAGCTACTGAGAAGGACTGTCTGGAGGTTTGGAGTGTGGTATCGTTGAAGTACTAAAGACACCCAGCTCTATTATTCTCCTGTGACCCAGAAGCAACAGTGGTATGTCTGATGAGAGTAAATAAGCTTGAATCCAGACAAACACATTGTTAAGCCTTCTGTGGGACCTGTGTGCATGCATTGTGGTGGGGCTGTTTTCCTTTGAATGGAGCTGCGTTCTACTTGAAGCCATAGGTACTGTTCTGGACCAAATTTAGTTCTGGATGCCCAGGTTATATCTTGGGCCTTGCTGCCTTTTTGCAGGTTAAACTATGCTCACACCTAGAGAAGCAAGATCTAGGAAGTTTAATATACTCTTCTTGATTCGAGATGGTTGTAATTAAGTGGCATATAAATAGTTGAAATAAATTAGCATATTGAAACTTGACATGGAATTTATTCCAAAAACTGTTTGGAAGATAGAATGAATACGGAAGTGGGTACTGAGTTTTTAACTTAAGATTACTTAGGGAGGGCCCACAACTTTGTTGAGGAAGCTCCACTTCTTACAGATTCACTTCAGGATGCAACACAGCATGGCTTTTAAGTGATGAGGGGGAAAGCATCCTACATTTTTTCAAAGCTTTTCTTTGGCACAGGCAACTCACAATTTAAGTGGGGGTTATGTTCCAAGGCACTGTGCATTTAAGTGAAATTGTGTTTATTTGAAACACCATTGCAAAAGCCTGCAGACACCCTGTGCTGCTTCTTTTTGTGATGTTTTTCTGTCATTTCCAGGTTTAGCGCATGAGCATAGTCGCGCACATATTGGATGCGCCTAAAACGGTTGTTGCCTGTACTCTTGAGTTGCCCAGCACTAGGCTTTTTTCTTCTCTTTTTTTTGCCATGTGATTGCTTTGATTAGAAGCTTGCAAGATGGTTGTGCCATTCTGGTTGTGCTTATTTGAGCAGAAACCACATTAAGGTGCATCCTGATAGCCTAGCAGATCAAAGCCTTGGACTCTTATAAGGCTTGGAGACGGGGAGTTGAAATTCAGATATTTAGAAGAGAAAGCCATAAACATAAGATGGGGAGGCATGCTGAAAATCTGTTTGTCCATAACAGCCTTGGCCAACCTAGTGCCCAACTTGTATCATCACCAGCATGGCTGTGCTGTCACATGATGCCTCATCTGGAGAAGACGCGTGTTCTCTTCACTTGAAGTGCCACTTATTTTTAGTATGAATACAGACTGCTCTTTTGTCTGTCTTCGGAGAGTCTGGTCTCACTGACTGATGTATTTGCTTCCTTACTCTTCCATAGAGGAGCTGCATTACCTAATGTTTTTTCCTGTTTAGTGCTGATGGCAGGAATTATCTAGCATGACGTTAGCAACTCTTTCAGAATGCAACTTCCAAAGTGACCCTTCTCAACCAATTGCCTACCCTTTCCTTCATATTTATTTAAATATGAATCACCTGTAATTTTATATCTCTAAGTGAGTATATACTCACCTCCATTCTTCATTGTCCTTTTTTTTTTTAAAAAAAATTATTTTACACAAGCAATAGGTTGGCTAGAAAACCTAAAAGCTTAGGTTTTGGTATTAGTGTGCTTAACTTGCACATTTTGGGGTGTCAGGAAAGTAGGCCTCGTTTTTGTGGGGAGCTTAATGAGAAAGTTACATCAGAGACAGATCCTGGGTTTTTGTCTTTAAATAGTGATTTCCATTTGTGCATGAGCAGTTTTGTAAATAAAATGTTCTGCCTTGATCTATGTTTCCCAGAATTATTTTGCCAGTGCCTTCTGTTTATATCCTGTCTGAGGGTATCCAACAAAGTCCCGTTAGCACAATAATTTATGTCTATGCAATGGGACTTTCTATCACTTTGCTTGCCCTGTGCTTCCTCCCAGATCTACCCTGGAGGGTGGGTTGGGGAGAAGCCCTGAACGAATTAGAGAGGAAGAAGTAGGCCTGCTACAGAGGTGGAAGTCTTTGAGTTAACAGGATGGCTTTGTTGGAGACAACTCAGTTGTGCACTTAGATTGTACTCAGACTATGACTTCACCGTGTGCCTGCTCTTGCGCCTGTTGCTTAACCTTTTCATTATCACATTATTCCACATTTCACTTCAGACCATCTTAGCATTTCATGAATCTGCGCCCCTTTCTGTGTCTTCATAGTGCATTTTGAGGTGGGGAGCTTCAGTGTGCAGTCCTCTGGGCCCAGGAGCCACCAGTTATTGTCGCATTACATATCCCTAAGGTGGAGGTAGAAAGGGTATTAAATAAAAATACATTGCATGTAAAGCAGTGGGTTGTTTGGGATTTTTTAATGGCATGCTAGGTCTCCACTGACTTAGATCAGGAAAACTTTAAGACTTAGAACATGCTCAGATGCTTTTCGTTTAGTTGCCCAGAACCATGGGCTGGTAGTTGCATAATGGAAACTTATTTCATGAAATAGTTCAGGGGCGCAGAGCCTTGCAGAAATGCTCCCAGTCCATCAGATTTTTTTATTGGCCTGTGTAGCCCTAGGCTCCTACCTCTTCTGTAAGATGGCCTGAATTATGCTGTCCACCATGACTTCCAATAGGTTTTAAGGAATATTTACAGTTAAGAACCACTTTACTAAAAAAAATGAAGCTGTGTAAATTCTAATCTACATCACCACTCTGCATCCATATACAAGAACACATATTTGTAAGTAATTATGTCCATTAGCATGTGCACACCACTTTTGTGAAACCCTTGCTGCTAGATTATTATTTTTATCTAATACAAAGTACCTGAACTTTTCAAAGCACCATACAGATATTAAAACATAGGACTGTTCCTGCCTACAGCCTCAGATTCTAGTAGACAGTATACAAAGTGGGAGGAGGATGGGTTTAGGAAAGAAAGCATTGAATCAGTTGCGCATTCTGGCTGACATTAACCTTATTCTAGAACCTGAGCAGTTCCTGTTGCAGAATATGCTACCTGCCCTCAGAGAGCAGTTTTCAGCGAACAGAGTAGCCCCAAAGAAAAAGAAACCATTTGTCATTGCTCTATAGATTTATTCCTTAGCACCCACAACAAGCTTTGCCTAGGGTGGAGTCAAAACACCAGTGTGTGTGATTTCAGCAACTAGGCAACTGCTATAGTGGCCTAGTAACCAAAGTGGGATTGGAGTGTTGCCGCATCAGCTGTTTATACAAGCTTCCTGTTTGGCCAGTAAATTGGCACTCACTTTGTCTCTCTAATGATAATCCATATCCTAGCATGCGTAAGTTGTGAGAGCAGTCATTTGCTCTAGTGACTGTACTGCTCTGATGCGCAAGAGAACTCCCAAATGTGTGCACTGTAGTGAAATATTACCCATATGCTCTTGTGAAAGTGTTGAACTTGGACGTAAGTGACATAGGTTTAAATTACTATTTGTGAAGCTCCTTGGGTGGTTGTGGGGAACCCCTCAGTTGTGGAGCAGTAAGAAGTGGGGTTTTGTACTATAAAGTGTTTTGAAGCCGCATTTTGGTAATCCATATAATGACCTCATGAGCTTAGTCATTTGTTTCATAATTTAAGTATTAAATAATAAGCAGTGCTAATTGTATTTGTATGACTGCCCAATAGCAAATGTTCTCCTGTTGGCTCATAATTTTTTTAAGAAATGCGGTATTGAAAAAGCATAAATGAATTCTGGCGGAAAAAGTAGAAGAACAATTAACATAAATACGCAATGGAACACAAATTATAAATGGAGATGCCCAGATCATTAGCATATGTTGTTTAAAAGAGCTGAGTGGCTAAAAAAATGTGCAAAAAAGACCACAAGAATGATGCTGGGCACATTTCTCTGGAGAGGCTCTTCCTTAACTGAGATGAGGTATGCTCTTCTGGTTTTTCACTTGTGACACACACGAGAGAGAACGAACGAACAATTTTAGTCCTAGAAAGGCAGAACATTATTTGTGGTAGTTTCTAAAGATATTTTACCATTAGCCTGTGTTGTAATTGTACAAATTGTCTGCTATCTTAGCATGATAATACCCAGATAGCCTGAGTTCTAGTTAATCAACACACAGTGTTTGATTACTGAAGCCAACTGAGGATTCCAAATCGTCTGAATAATTGACAGTATTCAGGGATCAGTTTCTAGAGCACTAAAACTACGGTATGCTGAAAGTTAATCTGAATCTTGATTAAGACAGCACAGATCTGTTATCATTCCTCTTGATCACAGTTTGTTCTGATAAGATATTTAACCAGCAGATGGCAGCAGTGTATTCCACGAGGTGGCAATTGGTACCCTTTTTTAAAATGGCATAAGGAAGTGAAAAAACCTTACTGTCATTGAAGTGATTTTTCATTGCATCCTTGAGTAGTTAGATGTAGAAATTGGCTTGTACTGTATCTGAGTGGAAATTAAGATAAGATAAAAGGTCTCCCCCGCAACTGAAGTATATACTGATAGATTTGGAATTTTTTTGAAAAGTTAAAGAAACTCGACCCAACTGTAGAATAATATGGTATGGTACAGTACAAACTTTTAAAATGGCTACTCTAACAATTAGTATCTTGAAGTCACTGAAACTGCTTTCATGGAGTTTCAGATCTAATTAGCTATAGCAGTAAGACTTCCATGTAGTTTTAATACTGTCTGCACCTTGTCCGAACTACAAAACACATTTTAGCACCCTGCAGTATAGGTCCAATATGTGGATGATTTCATACAACTTTTTTATATAAGATGTAAATTTATATAGATAAAGTATCATAAATGGTCTTGCCTCTTGCCTTAAAAAAACCCCATCCAACCTGACACAGCTAAATCATTTACTGTACTAGTCTCACGGTATAGGTGCTGTAAAGTGCACTACAGTGAAAATCCACATATCTGAATCAAAAGGAGTAGGTCTGGTGACTTCCTCTGTCCATCATAGCCAATGTTAGAAAATGGGATAGAAAAGCTAGGAGCCCAAGCATGAACTAATAAACAATTCACATAAGTGACACATTTTTAATATCACATTTTTAACAGAAATTGTTAATAAATGTTTAATTTGGTGTTTACAGTAAAAAATATTGGTAGCATACTTCAGTTTCCGAAACACTCTACTCTTTATTGTTAAACTCCTTAACATATTGTCCATCCTTAACATATACTTTGAGGCTTCAAAGCACATACATTTCAGTAATCCTTGAGTGTCAGCCAGGCACAACAAATGGCACCCATACGTTTTAAGATGCTCTCAAATGGAGAATCTTTAGGTGCAAAATGTGCCTGGTGCCCTGCTAGTTTTGAACCCTGATTGTAGCTGTAATGGTCGGGAGAGCAAAGACATAAAAAAAAGGAGTGTTACCTTAGTGCTAGTAACTTATTGAAAGCTTGTGTTTTGTAAGCATGGTTAAATTTTTAGCTGCTACATTTTTAGTGTACTAGAAATTTTCTCTTCCCCAATAGGAGAGAGAGTGATCTGTGTGGGTTAGTTGACAAGGAGGAAGTGGAGATTTTTTGGGGGGTGGAATGGGGGTTGTGCTCCTTGTTTAAACAATTCAGTAAATGAAAAAAAATGAAAATTACTGAAGCATGTGGTAGGCTTGTCCCATTGTTAGATTTGCATTCCTGGCTGCCGTTGTGAGTCTTTCTTGTGGGTTTCCCTTCCATAAAAATGTGGAACTGTGGAACTCCCATATGCCAGTACATTCTATCCTACCTTTGTAGGCTTGCTCTCTTAATTGAGTACAGGCTACTTGTTACGAGTCAGACTTCTTGTCTTAAATTCAGGGTGAGGAGAAGTAAATATTGTATATTCAATTTGATCTAATATTCGGGGTGCTTGAACTATGCATCTTGTTTTGACTTTGTTGTACAGCTTTCCTAGCAATCTTGCTAGCCCTAGCAAACAGAATAAGTTGCAGTACAAATCTTTTGCCAGGCTTTTAAATGTCAGGTTAAGACTTTTTTATTTACTAAAGCATTTTTAAAAATTTCTATACTTTGGCATGTTTTGTGGTTTGTCTCTTGGGCTACATTTTCTTGTATTGTGAAGGATATGACTCACTGCTGTGACATCTGATCCAGTGAAGGGAGGTATAGAAATGTGTTAAAGCGCATAAAACTCTCCTCTGTGTGCATTTGGAAGCTTGCTACTACCTAAGACATAGTATTTTTCAGGAAATAGCACTAATACTGTAGAAGTAGGCAGCCTCCAAAGGCTATTTGAGTTGCCCATTCTCTTCTGCCCCTTACATTGGAAGGAACCAGCTAGGAAGTTAAGGCATTAATTCCTCATAAAGCACATAGACTTCAGGGATGAAAATACCTGAAGAAAGATTTGGTATTTCTCAAGATGCAGTAGCCTCAAAGTTTCCTTTACCTTCTGGGTTGGTCATTTCAGTTCAGATAAGGCAACTTTAAAGGTTTAAGAACTATCTCTGTTTGGAGAAAAGATATAGATTGTTGGCTCAAAACAAATCAGAATAAAAATTGCTTCTCATACTCAGAAGTTGTGATGAAACTTTTAAATATTCTTATCATAAATATTAGGAACTCCCTAATAACTGGTGGAATTTCCTTTATACAAAGATGAGAAGCACAAAGAAAGCTGTGGGAGCTAACTTTGTCATCAAGTCTTTATAACAGCTAGACTAGTATGTTCTAAGAGGTAGCCTGTTTTAAATTGTGGGGTGGCAAGCTTCAGTCCACAGCTTGATTCTGGGACTGCAGATCAGGTGAGTTTGACCCAGAAGGCGTGCCTGCTATTTCACTGTATATAACATTACCAGTTTGGTGTGTACATAGGCTCATAGTAGTCCTGTGGTCAGTATAAGCAACTGGCCTGCATGGGAGGCCTTATTTCCAAAAGGATGTTGCAAATAATAGAAAGTCTTGAACTTCTGAGATTAGTTTTGGGCATGCTTTCTTCCAGGCTTGAAGTCACACAACTTGTGTTAACATCGTTTCTTTTCCTTTTTCCCCAGCAATGGCACCAGCATGATATCATTGATCATTCCCCCCAAAGACCAGATTTCACGAGTAGCAAAGATGTTAGCGGATGAGTTTGGTACAGCGTCAAACATTAAATCTCGAGTGAATCGCCTTTCAGTCCTCGGCGCCATTACATCTGTACAGCAACGGCTAAAACTTTATAACAAAGGTAAAAAGTTCTTCTGCTTACTTTATGAATAACTTTGTGCTCGCTTTGCCATCATCTAAGGTTGTACCCTGTGCTTTTTACAGTACCTCCAAATGGTCTTGTTGTATACTGTGGAACAATTGTGACAGAAGAAGGAAAGGAGAAGAAAGTGAACATTGATTTTGAACCTTTCAAGCCAATAAATACATCGTTGTATTTGTGCGATAATAAATTCCATACAGAGGTAAGTGTCATTTTGCATTTCTAGCCAGATTGTAAATTTGGCTCATGAGAACTTTGCTCAGTTTGCAGTATGCTCATGAATAGTTATCGTATACAATGTGTTGGTTACTAGATGTTAATTATAACAACCTATTTCTGAATTCAACATACACTTGTGTATTTTACTTCAAAACATGATTTCCTGTTTCTGTTCACATACAAAGATACTAAGCAAGGTTGTTTACTTATACACCCAGCATCCAGACCTTTCCAGAAACAAAGGCTGATAGCCATTACAAATGTTGGGATCCAAAGGTTCATTTTTGTCTTGAAAGTTGTAGATGTAATTGTGAGCTGAGCAAATTGCAGACATAAAATGCCAGACTATGCAAGTGATTTCAGTGGACTGTTACAATGAGATACAGGGATTTTTTCCCCCTGGAGTTGAACACTGTGATTTACTAGGCCTTACCTTCCACTTCAAACACATAATTATAGATAAAATGTGTGATAGCTATTGTGTTATTTCTGGGTCCAGAAACAATTCTGATTCATTGGTTAATTTTTCCAGGCAACCATTGGATATTCAGAATTGTTGTGTAGCAATAGCAAGGGGACACCATTTCTTGATCTGCCTGCGAACTTGCCGTCAGTGATGCTCAGATCAATTAATATTGGTGTACTGTGTTATGCTCAGTGTTGGAAACTGAGATAAAGAAAGCTAGGAGCTAAATGGCACATTAAACCTAGGTTATGGGCACAACAATGGAATGTCTAGGCGTGCTTTTTGTATAACAAGAATACAAAGCTGAAAATGAATGAGCTGCAGCTAAAATATTATGTTCATTTTTCACATGTCCTTCCCCTGCCCACCCCCCTAATATTCTTGAGAGGGTCTCTTCTCCATTCTTCAGAGAATTTCTGGAAGTGGGGAGGCAGAAAATGGTCCTCCTTTCCTTACATCTTAGGCACAGTACTGTGCCCAGAGCTCAGAAGCTGCTCTTGGTAATGAAATTCCCTGTCGCAAAATGTGCCTAGAACAATGGGAGTTTCAAACACTGGTTATGCTCCCACTTTCTGGGAGAAACACTGCATTAGCAATTGTTGTGGGGAAGATGCAAAAACAGTTCCCACTTCTCACATATTGGGAGAAATTCAACATTTTCCTGATCATTCCTTCAGCATAAACATTTTGACTTTCCAGACCAAAAAATCCCACCCTCTCCTTCCCCTTCATTCTGTTCCAGAGATTCTCCTGACGCGCACACACATACCCCGAGCCATTTGGGGGGGGGGCAGAAGCCCTGTTGAGCAAGTAGAAGGCTTTGCTCAGGGCTTCAATTGATGGGACTCATTAGTTGAACCTTGCTCAATGTCTCCAATGTGTGCAGCAAATATCATTGGAAAAGGTCTGGTATTCATGCGACACCAGTTCTGACTGAAAGACTTGAACTTGCTTTTTCTATATTGGTCTAAATAAAACAGTAACAGTATGCTTATGGTTCCTTTTTAATATACATATCGGCCAGGTTTTTGCCAGTGTTACAGCCACTTGCATCTCAGAACATATTTGTAACGTCCAGTTCTTTCATGTGGTGTGGCAGTCAATGGAGTTGTGAAAGGCTTTTAAGAGCTTAAATTGTTGCACACCCCTAACACTGTTTCTAGTCAGAAATGCTAAGTTGGCCACTTTGGGCTGGCCATTCCAGCCGAGTCATATTGCACCTGTGCTTGTGGCTATCATGGTTCTTGAGCTTTGATGTTCCTGTTTGACGCTCACTTACTCAAACAAGTGCTGATTGCCTTAGGGGAGCAATTAATTGCAGGGATGGCACAAAATGCAAGCTTCAGACTTTTATTGTGTATAACTAATACATTCTCCATCAAGCACCAGTTTGAGCTTTTTCTCTTCTGATGCTTGCTTTTCTTTTCACTTTCATAAAATAAGGCATGTTTTTTGTGTAAAAGTGTTTTTTATTGGGTTGCCCATTTGCTACTTACTCAAGCTGGCTTCTGATTATTTCCCCTTACTTAGCACATCATCATAATCAGCTTGCACATCATCATAATCAGAAATAACTTGCTAACAGTTCTCTCTACCAAGCTTAAAGGGATGCTGCACAGTGAGCAGTGACATTCCTAAATTCAAAAAGGCCCTAGATGAACATAATTAACTTGTTTTTTTACATGATTTTGAAGAGAGTCAAGATAGATTCTCAGAGTCTAAAAGGGATAAAGGCAAACAGGAGAACATTCCTCCTCCTAGATTGATCGTATTGATACAGACTTTCCGTAACCATTGAATATCGTAAGCATAACACTGGCATCTGCTGCATTGATTTTCAGGCCCTTACAGCACTACTGTCAGACGACAGCAAGTTTGGTTTTATTGTAATAGATGGTAGTGGTGCACTCTTCGGAACTCTTCAAGGAAACACCAGAGAGGTGCTGCACAAGTTCACAGTCGACCTCCCAAAGAAGCATGGTAATGTGTAAAAATAGCTCAAGAATTATTAATAGTAGATAGGACAAAACATGGTTTATCAAGGAAAGAGAAGATAATTGGGAACATTTGTAAGTGGCTCTGTCATGTCATTTGGAAGGAGGGATATTGCATACCTAAATTATTGTTTTCTATGCTATTTTGGTAACCTGAATGTAGTAATACTGCAGATAGATACAGACCAGCATCCCATTGCTTAAAGGCTTTGTGATTTTGCAGAAAGCTGCCATTGCACTAATAAAGCAGTCAATCGACACAGCCAGTAACAGTGCTTTGTGCAGCAAGTATGATCACAAAATAGGCTTGGCTTCATGTGATGAGCACTATCCACGATGTCCTCACACAATAATGCTGTTGTGGTAATTGCAGTTGAGTCATAATTTATAATAATCTGCCTTGAAACAAGTGTCTGTGAACGTTAATATAGACGTGTATTTTGTGTGAACTTGGTTATATGCTTTGACAAACATGTGGTCCAAGCACTTCAAAGTACATGAAAGAATTCTAAAACATTTGGCTTTTTTAAAAAATGGGGGTGGGGGGAAAACCCGGGGATGGAAACAACTTTCATTATTGCTGTGCTTTTACCTCTGTCTCTCAAAGGAAGAGGAGGTCAGTCTGCCTTGCGTTTTGCTCGTTTGAGAATGGAGAAGCGGCACAACTATGTAAGGAAAGTAGCAGAAACGGCTGTACAGCTGTTCATTTCTGGCGACAAGGTGAACGTGGCTGGTCTCGTTTTAGCTGGGTCAGCTGACTTCAAAACTGAACTAAGTCAGTCAGACATGTTTGATCAGGTAAATGGGGATTTTGGCTGATGGAGAATTGCCCATTTGTAATGAGGGACTGCTTTCTGCTGTTGACTTGATACTGATTTTAGTACTGCTTCTAATGTGATATTGGGCTTTACAGTTTTAATGATGATAATTCTAATTACAGTGGTACCTCAGGTTACATACGCTTCAAGCGACAGATGCTTCAGGTTACAGACTCCGCTAACCCAGAAATAGTACCTCGGGTTAAGAACTTTGCTTCAGGATGAGAACAGAAATCGTGCTCCGATGGCATGGCAGCAGCGGGAGGCCCCATTAGCTAAAGTGGTGCTTCAGGTTAAGAACAGTTTCAGGTTAAGAATGGACCTCTGGAACGAATTAAGTACTTAACCCGAGGTACCACTGTATATATAAAAACTTCTCTGAGGTTATTGACAAAGAATAGTATAGAGATTTATTCAGTGAATACATAAAATAAAAAGAGGCGCCATTAACTCTGAGAAGAAGCTTGAAAGAGATGTGCAGGCACTAACGTTCTATCATGTGACCATTGGAATCATTCAAATTATTCTGTCTAGATCTGGGTGTTCACCAAATGCTACCCGTGTATTTGCATTCTTTGCAGAGGGTTTGCAAATTTCCTCTTGAAATGATAACAAGAGTTATTTGCTACCCTTTTTTGAGGGGGGGATTTCACTGCCTTCGAGGTGAAAGCCTGATATTAGTTACCCAGTTTCTCCTGATTTTAGTATTGATAAAGTAGGAGGCAACCTCATTTGCAACCAGAGGTTGTGTTAACTCCACAGTGTAAAACTATAGGCTTCTAATTTACTTTGGTGAGCAGCTTTCAAGCATTGGCCTGATTTCAAAAGCCCTTTGCAGGCTATTAGTTCAATTTGTGCTCTTCCCTCTCCCCCAGCAGTCCATTGGGCCAGAGGTAAAAAGAGAAGGGGACAACCACAGCTACTGGTTTTGACCCCAACAGCTGCTGGCTCCCAACATATCACCCCCAGGGGAATGCTGCCTTCATTCAACAGACATAATGGTTGCTCATGCCTGATGCAATGTGTCTTCTAACACCACATCTTTTTATTTATAGCGATTGCAGTCCAAAGTACTAAAGCTAGTTGACATCTCATATGGTGGTGAAAATGGATTCAATCAAGCAATTGAATTGTCCACTGAGGTCCTATCTAATGTGAAATTCATTCAAGAAAAGAAACTAATAGGTATGAATAAAATACTATAATTAATTAGTTATCATAAACTGACACTCAAGGTGTTGGTAAAGCACAATTTTGGGAAGGGTGTATTGTCTAGTGGGTAGAGCAAGGGGCAGGCAATAGGTTCTTTAGGATCCCAGCGGATGGAAGACTGGCAGACTGTTAGATAAAAAAGAAAGTGGTTTATTGGTTAGCAAATATTACAATACTACAAGACAGCACCTAATAAACAAAAGAATCCGTCTAGCAGTTATATATCATACTCACTAACCAGTTGCACTTAAGATACCAAGCCAGAAGTGCAAGAACAAAAGGATATTGGGGGAAATAACTGCAAAGGCGAAGTTTGTGGTTCATCTCATTTGCTGCGAAGCCCCCAGGTGCAGTGTTGGTGAGACCAACACTGACCATTCACCGGTAGAACTCTGTGCTTAAATAGAGGCTTGCAAGCATAATCTCATAGCAGGTCCTCTCTTATCTGTTGCAGTTGGCACAGTGTCCACCCTCCCTCTGTTCCCAGTGATGAATCAAAATTAATTGTCTGTTGTTGTTTGAATTGATATACCGCCCTATACCCGGAGGTCTCAGGGCAGTTCCATGGCTGGGCCAACTACATGACCGCTAGTTGGCTCCTCCTCTCCTCAGGCCAGCTGTCAAGTCCTCTGATGTATAGTCCTAATTATATTGACAGATAGCGACGTCTAGTGTCAATTCCTCATCATATAACTATTGTTATTCTAAACAAGCCAGCTTCATAAACCACTGTTTGAAATTGGCATGTTTCAAATAAACCATAGTTAAGACTAACCACAGTCATTCAGGTTTGAACAACCCAGCAAGGTGTTGGATTCCTCCTTGTAGCATTGCTGAAAGGGGCGGGAAGCAAGTGAGATTGAAGCTTACCAAGATCCATTCTTGTCCTGCTAAGCTATGGTTTAGCGTGACTTCTGAACCAGGTCACAGGGTACATAACCTGGTAACTATGAAAGTGTCAGTGAGTCAACTGTCCATGTACTGCCAACGTAATTATCTTCCACCTTTCTGAATGTAATCAACATTGTCTCTCTAATGTCACAGCAGTGCGGTGATCTTCGTGAAATTTAGTTGCTCTTGTGTTCCAGACTGCACTGATTAAAAATATGTATGACATGTTCATTTCCATCTCTCTTGGTTTCTTTAAATGTAGGCCGATACTTTGATGAGATCAGTCAGGACACAGGAAAATACTGTTTTGGTGTTGAAGACACTCTAAAAGCCTTAGAAATGGGAGCAGTAGAGATCCTGATAGTTTATGAGAACCTGGATATAATGAGATATGTTCTCCATTGCCAAGGCACAGAAGGTACGTAGCTCCTACCTACACAAATATTGGGATCTAGGGGAATAGGAATTGTATGTTAACATGGGTAGATCACAATGTAAAGCAGTTTGGCTCTTAGATGTGCTCACACTGATGGCATTTAACGACACATCAAACATATACATTCTCTCCTTGAAGAATATAGGTGGTCCCGGCTTCTAGCCAGTAGCTTTCTCACACATCCCCCAATATTTTTTGGCCTAGCTTGCATTCTAGTTGCACCTTTTCTCCATAATGTTCCAAGTATGGTGACTGGGCTAAAAATGCCTCTCCACAAAAATTGAAGTTCTAGTTCCCTGAGCTTAATAACATTTGGCTTTTCATTTGTCAGGTCAGGTGCGTGTGCAATCTGATTGTCTTGGGGAATTTTTACTAATATGCCTCTTAAACTTCTCTCTCTCTCTCTCTCTCTCTCTCTCTCTCTCTCTCTCTCTCTCCCCTTACAGAGGAGAAGATTCTCTATCTGACACCAGAACAAGAAAAAGATAAATCTCACTTCACAGATAAAGAGGTATTTATGCAAAGCCGCATCTTTTTCGTACGTTAGCTATGAAGCAACCTAAGACAGTTGGCATATTAGCTATTGATGGAAGTACAGGAAATAGATTTGCTTAGCAATTCTCTTCCATTTTCATCTTTAGACTGGACAGGAACACGAGCTGATAGAAAGCATGCCTCTGCTTGAGTGGTTTGCTAACAACTACAAGAAGTTTGGAGCCACGTTGGAGATCGTGACAGATAAGTCACAGGAAGGATCCCAGTTTGTGAAAGGATTTGGAGGAATTGGAGGTAATTGGAAAGGGGAAATGGCAGAGTGGTGTGTTTCTTGTAACCCACAATTGCAGCACCCTACATTACTTTAGTGCATTCTTACAACTGTTAAATATAATGTTTAGCCTGGAGAAGAGGAGGTTAAGGGGTGATATGATAGCCATGTACAAATATATAAAAGGATGTCACATAGAGGAGGGAGAAAGGTTGTTTTCTGCTGCTCCAGAGAAGCGGACACGGAGCAATGGTTCCAAACTACAAGAAAGAAGATTCCACCTAAACATTAGGAAGAACTTCCTGACAGTAAGAGCTGTTCGACAGTGGAATTTACTGCCAAGGAATGTGGTGGAGTCTCCTTCTTTGGAGGTCTTTAAGCAGAGGCTTGACAACCATATGTCAGGAGTGCTCTGATGGTGTTTCCTGCTTGGCAGGGGGTTGCACTCGATGGCCCTTGTGGTCTCTTCCAACTCTATGATTCTATGATTATAATTATTATTATTATTACTATCCCGGCCAGGGCTGGGCTCAGGGCAGCTGAGCCAGTGTGGTGTAGTGGTTAAGAGCAGTAGTCTCGTAATCTGGGGGACCGTGTTCACGTCTCCGCTCCTCCACATGCAGCTGCTGGGTGACCTTGGGCCAGTCACACTTCTCTGAAGTCTCTCAGCCCCACTCACCTCACAGAGTGTGTGTTGTGGGGGAGGAAGGGAAAGGAGAATGTTAGCCGCTTTGAGACTCCTTAAAGGACGTGAAAGGCGGGAAATCAAATCCAAACTCTTCTTCAGCTAACACCAAATATAAATTACAATAAAATGTAATAGGGAAAAAAAGTTAATTAAAACATGGCTTAAAATACAGCTTAAAAATGTAGCCTCATTTTAGTAGTAGCCCATAAATCAAGACCATAAAGGGAGGAAATATCAGATATTCACCCGAGCCAGCTATCCATGCTGGTCCTACATGGGCCAGCAAAAAAAAAACCATGGGAAAATTTATATACCAAATCCCATATAAGGGGTCAGAGTGAGTCTAAGCCGAAGGCCAGGTGGAACACCTCCGTCTTGAAGGCCCTGCAGAAAGATGTCAAATCCCTCAGGGCCCTAGTCTCTTGTGGCAGAGCGTTCCACCAAGTTGGGGCCAGTGCTGAAAAGGTCCTGGCCCTAGTTGAGACCAATCTAACCACCTTGAGGCTCGGGACTTCCAAAGTGTTGTTATTTATGGACCTTAAGGTCCTCCGCGGGGCATACCAGGAGAGGCAGTCCCATAGGTACGAGGGTCCTAGGCCGCATATAAGTATCTATGATTGAGGCAGTTGTGGTTCATGCTGCTTTGTGATATCTCAAAGTGATAATAGAATAATGAGATTTCATATTCATAAAGACAAATTCAGATTCAGTACAGATCTGCTGTATCTTTATATCCACCTTCTCTAATGGATGCTTCCCATGGTCCTATCTTTCATTCCCAAGTCTGTTAACAAGCTTTTCAGGGTAATCTTGGAGGAATTGTATAATAGAGAGGGACTTATGCCCCCATAAGGGGACACAACCTGTAACCAGGAAAGGGGTATGGTTTTCCTTGGGGCAGTACATCCTGTATGCTCCACCCAGAGCAGAAACCATACATTCTACCGAGCACAGAGGGAATCGGTTTACAAGTAACTCATCTTACAGAGAGAGAGAGACCCCAATAGTGCATACATGGACACATCTCTGTCAATATTTTATAACTGATGGAGAATAACTTAATGTGATAATTTCCCAGCACACTTGTTGGCTGCTGGTCAAGATGACAGAAATTTAAAGGCTGGGGTTTTTTTGTTTGTTTGTTTTGTTTTAGTTATATTGCAGATACATACAAATCAGAACTTTTAAACATGAAAAAGGGGGGAAAGATTAATAAAGGTTACAAAAAAGAAAAAAAGGGGGACTTCTTCATTTGCACATACAGTATAGGCTCGTTCGATGATGGCTTCTCTCACTACAGATAACAGGCCTTTTCCTTCTCAGAATTGAATCCCAAAGTTCAACTGCAGTTGGGTCAGACTGTGAGTGCTTGCTTGTTCAGGCTGGAATAATTCTTTACCACCTCCTCTGACTTTAGATTTGTCTTGCCAGTCAAATGCCTCACTTGAAGAATTCACCTGCCAGCTTAGGCACAGGTCTCTTCCCACCTTGCAGCTTTACACAGGTCTTTCTGAGAAATTGAATCAATACAGGTGGAAAGGAAACATGTACAGTCTTCTTCTTTTGACTCCAGGGTACAAAGTGTTTGTAACATCTTCCTTCTAACCTTTATTTCCAAAGGTATCTTGCGGTACCGAGTGGACTTCCAGGGAATGGAATACCAGGGAGGAGACGATGAATTTTTTGACCTTGATGACTACTAGGTAGTCGACCTGGGTCTGGCAAAACGTGCCTCACCCCTCCAGCATCCAACCCAAGGAGAAAGCTTGCGATGGAATACAAAACAGATCCCTGCCTTAGAATTGGAGTTTTTCCAGAACTTTATCCAGAACACCGGGTTTAAAAGAAGAAGAAAGAAGCAAACCCTACTGATTTGTCATAGTGTCAGTACAGCAGCAATCTACTAAGTTTCTATAATGCCATTTTGGACTAATTTAAAAAAGAAAAAAATCCCAGTTTTTACTTTTACTTAATGGTGAAATTGGTTGCTCTTGTATTTTATGAAAATGATTTTTTTAACCTTCATGCTACATTAACTGCTGTAAAACCTTCATTTGAAAAATTAATAGATTATACTGGTTTGTTTCTTAAATTGATTGGAGGCAATTAAGTCGCTGCGTTTTGCAGTGAGACGACCCATTTACATGGCGTTCTTGGCTTTGACTGCGGAAGAAGAACCTTAGGAGGTGCACCCATTGCTCTTGGTCTACAGTGGTGGAAGTAAAAGAAATTGAACCCTTATGGCATGCCAGCTTTCAAAGGTGCGATGTGTAAATTCAGACAGTCTGGGAGCTCCACCCATTTTAATCTTTGACTGCAAAAGCGCTGCTTGTTTCAATCAAGAAGTATGTCTCATTTGTGGCAATCAAAATGCCAGGGTCTCGGCAGGCTTGATTGGGGATTATGAGTCGTGTGGCCTTCACTCTTCCCTCTTGTCAGTCAATAAACAGTTTCCACAAGCAAGCTAATGCTTCTTATGCTTGGTTCTATTCTTTACTAGGGTTTGGGAGGTGTGTTTTTTTTTAGTTCTGCTTTGGGACTGCATAAGCTGCCTTGGTGTGAGTTAACATCAAAATTTCACAAACTGCTTTAAATGCAAGTAGCTGGCGAAATGTGACTGATGTCAACCTTGGCACTGGGGTGTGTGAAGCAGCTGTAGAAATTAGCAAGTTCTCTCTTTTTTTTTTTTAGAAGCTTGGCGCCAAAGGTTCACTTTAAACACTGTGGGATCGCTCACACAAGGCAGTTAGCTCACTTTCCCGAATCCCCCTGGGACTGTCTGGTTTTCTAAAGGATACTCTTGATATTTTAGTGCCTAGCTGTGTTCACATGTATTGGTAAAACTCCCCAGCTGGCAAACTTTGCATATCGTTCCAATAATCCTGTCTCACTTGAACTGGAAGGCGGGTTTGTCTTAACGTAAACCTCCTCACAGTGTATTCTTAAAAAGAGGTCCAAAATGACTTTCTGTCAATGTGAGCAATAGAATTTGTATCTTTTTATAACTCCGCAAGCAGGCAGTGTGTGTGATTGTCCACAAGAAGTGTTCACGTAGGGTGAAGTCTCTTCCAGAAGCAGTACACTTGGATTTTGCCATTGTAAATGGGTCTGCTGTGACATGACAAGAGCAGAAAAATTGGGTGTAAATTTACATTTTTGAATATACTGCTTGTTTCACATTTAGGGTATGCAGCTCCTTTTTTTGTAGTTTTATTTTTACTATTTAAGTTTGGAAATGATGCCAAATTTTTGTATCTCTTTAATCAATGTGTTATATCTGGTGATATATATTGCATTATATATTGATGTGTATATCAATATATACCGATATGTATTACACTTACACAAACACATTAAAAGGGTGAGAATCCTAGCCTTTTGCATACTACATAGCCTCTTCAGAGAGCTCCCAAGCAGTGATATCTTGGTGTTGTGATGTACAGAATGGAGAAGAGTATTAAACCATATTTAAGAATATACCCTGGATTCCTGATTTTATTTGACTCGGGGAAGGATTGCAATAGTGAGTTACTATGAACCAAACAGTAAGATTGGCTAGTGCCTGATATTGAACAATTGCACCAGCATATCTGGCAATAGGTCAGTGGTTTCTTTAGCATATTTCCCAAATTTGGGTCTCAAACTGTTTTTTGGACAACAATTCCCATCAACCCTGACCACTGGCCCCAGCTAGGGATGATCGGAGTTGTACTCCAAAGACAGCCGTAAGCCCAAGTTTGGGAAACACTGCTTTAACACACCAGCATATTGTTGCTACCTAAGTAAAGGGTAAAGGGACCCCTGACCATTAGGTCCAGTCGTGACCAACTCTGGGGTTGGGGCGCTCATCTCGCTTTATTGGCCGAGGGAGCCGGCGTACAGCTTCCGGGTCATGTGGCCAGCATGATTAAGCTGCTTCTGGCAAATCAGAGCAGCGCATGGAAACTCCGTTTACCTTCCTGCCGGAGCGGTACCTATTTATCTACTTGCACTTTGACATGCTTTCGAACTGCTAGGTTGGCAGGAGCTGGGACCGAGCAACGGGAGCTCATGCTGTTGCAGGGATTCAAACCGCCGACCTTCTGATCAGCAAGTCCTAGGCTCTGTGGTTTAACCCACAGCGCCACCCACGTCCCTACCTACCTACCCTACCTGAGTGGACACCACTAAAAGCTGGATTTTAAACATGTATTGGCTGGTTGGTCTTCCAAACCAAACTACTGCCTCAGAATACGTCGATGCCAAAATGGGCTCTGACCCAGAAAAGCTATACATTTGTTAGCCTTTAAGGTGCCATAAGCAACTTCCAAGATTTTGCAGCAATTGGCTGGCACACAACAACTCCTTTTGGCATTCGTCTCAGATGTGTCTGTAGCTGTCACTGCAATGCTTCGCACTAGCTCTTTTACTCAGTACTGTTCTGTTTTCTAGGTCATGTTGACACATTCCTCTCGGATGCCCTGCTTGATAGCCGTTTGGTACAGAATTGCTGCAGTATTCGTCCAGCAGCATGAGAATTAAGACATAATTTAGCTTGAGACACAAACACAATCTGGCTCGACATTTTTCTATGGCTGTAAGGTCCCTACCAGGCACACTTGACAAGCAGTAATTGCTAGGGGACCCTGACTGTGATCATATAAGTACAGTGGTACCTCAGGTTACAGACGCTTCAGGTTACAGACTCCGCTACGGGGATAGCTGATCTTCAGATATTGCTAGTCAGCTCCCACTGTTCCTTGCCATTGGCCATGCGTGTTGGGGTGCCGATGAGCCACAGAGTAGCTACCCCTGATATAGACGAGCCCTCCCTGAGCTATGAATAGCTGTTTACTGGCAGAGGGAGCAGAGTAAGGTCCAAGGCCAGTTGGAGTCAAGTCCCTGGATAGCTCAGTTGGTTAGAGCATGGTCTTATAACGCCAAAGATGCAGGATTGGTCCCCAACAGCTGTATTTTCCTCTATTGCAAGGAGGTTGGACCAGATGATCCTCAGGGTCTCTTACAATTCTATGAGTCTACGACATGGGTAGGCAAACTAAGGCCAGGGGGCCAGATCAGGCCCAATTGCCTTCTAAATCCGGCCTGCACACAGTCCGGCAATCAGCCAGTTTGGTCATGATATATGCAGGTCCCAATCATTCTAATCCACCAAGGCTAATTTTGCTGCTCCCCACGTTCTGAAAAAAACCTTGATTTTTAACACACCCTTTCGGATTCTTATCTACCGTGCTCAATAATCACTGTACCTACTAACTAAAGCATGGGTAGGCAAACTAAGGCCCAGGGGCTGGATCCGGGCCAATCACCTTCTAAATCCGGCCTGTGGACGGTCTGGGAATCAGTGTGTTTTTACATGAGTAGAATGTGTGCTTTTATTTTAAATGCATCTCTGGGTTATTGTGGGGCATAGGAATTGGTTCATTCCCCCCCCCCCTCAAGATAATAGTCCGGCCCCCCACAAGGTCTGAGGGACAGTGGACCGGCCCCCTGCTGAAAAAGTTTGCTGACCCCTGTTTTATGACTTTGCAAAGTCAGAAGCCACCTTGCCCTAAATGATGTGGAAGCTCAAACGTCACAAAACCACTAGGTGGCACAAGTAGATGAGGGAAACCCAAGCCACCTACTACAAGATAATACAAAAGTTTTGGTTTGGATCTTATCTTACCTGTGTCCCCCCCATTGCTCTGTAGCATCTTTCCTCTCCCCAAAATGATCTGACAGGGATTCAGGAATGATCTGTGCTAGAATATGGAAGGGGATGTTGGCAGAAAGCATTTCCCTTTCCGTGAACAGAAGAGCAACCAGATCTGAGATTATAATAGCCATTATGATGAGCAGCCTCTTGCAGCAAGGGCACTTTTTAACAAGTCATTTCTGGAAGACTGAACACCTCCGCCATGTTATCCTGCAATCGGTGTCTTCCATTCATGTAATTGTGCTGAAATAAGGTTGCTTTTTTTCCTTCTGCCTCAGTTTAGGCCAGGCATGTCCGAAGTCCGTTTCGGGGGCTTAATCCAGCCCACTGGTCGATCCCCATGGCAGTATATGTCCTTAATCCGGTCCCCGTGGCAGTATATGTCCTGGGTTAAAATCCTAAAAAAAGCTCAGCAACTTCAATCCTAAAAAAAAACTCAACAACTTTGGTTCACTTCATCAAATCTGGCCCTCTTTGAAAAAAGTTTGGGCACCCCTGGTTTAGGCTGATTGGAAGAGCATGCAAGCTTTTGAATTTCACAGAATAGAAATTTCAGGTGGAATGGGAAGGGAGCCAAATCTTTGGCCTTTCAAAGCTGATCTAAAAAAAATTTAAAAATCATTGCCGATAACAACCTGTTTATTTTGCGTGCGGTGAATATTGTCACTCCTAGGCTGGGTCCAGGCCACCAGTTTTGCTAGCTGCAAGTTGTGAAAGAGTAAATGGATGGCGATGTGGTGCAGGTGTATGTGTGTACACCATAGGAAGAATGCAGCTCTCCCCACATTTGGCTGGTTTCTCCCCATGGAAAAAGAGCGTTCCTGCATGCATGCTGTTGGCATCCATCTGTCTCGAGAGACAGTGGTGTGCGCCTCCAGGGATGAAGTCAAATTGCTGTGTCAGCAGCACCGAAGTGACCTCCCCAGGGTGCAAGCCTGGGCAGTGTATATGAGGGTCTTGGCCTGCCCAGACGATAAGACTGCCCTCAGCCTCACTGATGTGGTCCAAAGGGAAGCAGACCAAGACGTTTGGCGCCAACCTGGCTGCAGGAGTTGTTTGGCAGGAGGCGGACAGGCTGCCATCCAATTGTATTCGGGACTCCACTCTGGAGTTTGTGTAGGGTTGACTCCTTAACCTTTTCTTCTCCTGAAGTTATCCCCCAAAGCAGTGGAGGTTTAGGATCAGAGTTTTCCTTCTCCTAGATAGGCTACCTTTCCAGGTTGTAGAGCCTAATCAGCCCCTCACTTCCCTCTACAGCAGGTACAAAAACTGCCTTCTTAACCGTAGGATCCACAAAATTGGTCTCGTGCTCAATCCACCAGAGCCTGTCTTCGCATGCCGGGGAAGTCCCCAACTCACCAAGGGTTTGAGACCCATCTGCCACCCTCACCCAGTTTAGCTTTCCAGTCGAAGCCGTTTCCTGGGCTGTGGCCACTGTTGCATGCTGACAGCTTCTAAGAACGTGGATGACTCTGAGGTTGCATACAGCTTCCAGGTCATGTGGCCAGCATGACTAAACCGCTTCTGGTGGACCAGAGCAGCGCACGGAATCGCCACTTACCTTCCCGCCACAGCAGTATCTATTTATCTACTTGCACTTTGACATCCTTTCAAACTGCTAGGTTGGCAGGAGCAGGGACTAAGCAACGGGAGCTTACCCCATCACGGGGATTCAAACCACAGACCTTCCAATCGGCAAGCCCTAGGCTCAGTGGTTTAGACCACAGTGCCACCCGAGTCCAGAGGTACTACCTCTCCTCTAACACGCACCCCTCCTGCATGCATACATATAAACATGCACACTAGATATAAATAAGTCTGTCATTTCCAGTGTGAGAGATTATTTTTTCCCTGGCAACCTGTGAGAAGGCAGGGCTGAGCAACTACAGGCGGGTTAACAACTTGATGTTCACCACCCAGACGTTTGACTATCCCTTCCATTCTATTTCCCCCCCCCTCAATTTTTTTAATTGAGTTTCCAAATTTATGACAAACAAATAAAACATCAAAAAGAAAAACAAACAAACAAGCAAACATAAATCCTAACTATTAATTCCATTTTTGTTAACATTGTTGGGTGACTTCCTCGAACCCCCCTGGCTGAATTTCCATATTTATCATTGTAGCAGTTTTCCAAAACTAATTTCACCTAAACTTTACTTAGTCAATTAACCTCTTTCTTTCTTTTCATTTTAACTTCAAACATATTCTTCTATAACATCACATATTTAAATTCTAGGCCAATCTTAATACTTGCAAGTAATTCTATTTAGGTTATCTTAACATATTTAGCTAAATAGTCTTTAAATTTCTTCCATTCCTCCTGGTATTCCTCCTCCTTCTGGTCGCAGACTCTTCCAGTCAGGTCGGCTAGCTCCAAAAAGTCCATCATCTTCATCTGCCATTCCTCCACTGTTGGTACTTCTTGTAATTTCCAGTTTTTGGCAAACAAAATTCTAGCTGTAGTTGTGGCGTACAAAAACAATCTAACATCCTTCTTGGGCAATTCCGAACCTGTTATTCCAAGTAGAAAGGCTTCTGGTTTCTTAATAAATGTATATTTGAACACCTTTTTCAATTCATTATGAATCTTTTCCCAGAAGTCTTTTACCTTGGGACAGGTCCACCACATATGATAGAATGTATCTTCTTTTTCTTTGCCTTTCCAACATAGATTATCACTCTTATGGTAAATCTTTGCTAGTTTTACAGGGGTTAAGTACCATCTATACATCATTTTCATAACATTTTCCTTTAACATCGTACATGTAGTGAACTTGACCCCTTTCCTCCACAACCTTTCCCAATCTTCAAACATTACGTTATGTCCGACATCTCTTGCCCAATCTATCATCACAGATTTCACTTGTTCATCCTCTGTGTGCCACCCCAACAATATCCCTTCCGTTCTAGGAAAGCAAAACTTGCATCTGACTCCCTTCTTCCCCTCCAAGTCTGGTGATGTCATAGTGGAGGGTTTATGATGGAAGGCAACCTCTCTCCTTGCTCAGTGGTTCTGAGCGCTTTCTGAAGGAAGGGGCCGAGTTGCTGCGCTAAGGCTGGATAGGTCTTTCTGGGGTAAGGATCTGGCGGGTTGGGCTTGGATGGTGTTTGAATCAGTTTGGTTTGCCCTCGGTTTCTGACACTAGCCACTGAATCCAGAATAAGGAGCCATGTAAGAAATGTTTTCCCCAAGATCTGATACAAGAATCAATAAGTTCTTTAAAGCTACCATATTTTTCACTCCATAAGATGCACCTAACTATAAGACATACCTAGTTTTTAGAGGAAAACAAGGGGGGGAAATACAGTGGTACCTCGGGTTACATATGCTTCAGGTTACAGACTCCGCTAACCCAGAAATAGTACCTCGGTTTAAGAACTTTGCTTCAGGGTGAGAACAGAAATCGCGCAGTGGCAGTGGGAGGCCCCATTAGCTAAAGTGGTGTCTCAGGTTAAGAACAGTTTCAGGTTAAGAACGGACCTCTGGAACGAATTAAGTACGTAACCAGAGGTACCACTGTATTCTGAATGAAACAATGGATGTATGATTTTTGTGGTTCATGCTGTGGCCACAGACATGTGATTTGACGGTGAGTTTGGGGTTGCCCAATGCAAAAATCCTGAGAATCCATGCTTTGTAACCATGTTTTTGTGCCATTGCATCTTATGGAGTGAAAAATACGGTAAGTCTGCTACAAGGTATAATTGGGTTGGTTGGTTGGAGGCCTTATATCTGCAGTGTACCATAATTCTGGTGGAGTTATCGTCCACAATTGCGCGGCTGTATGATCAGACTTTTCCAGCAAAGAGCTTTGGGGTTCTTGGGCGGTGATTCCTGCATTGCACTAGATGACCCTTTAGGTCCCTTCCAACTTTACAATTCTATGATCTGCATGATGATTTTTTCTTCTTCGTTAAATGATAGCAATGCAGTTATTTGGGCATAATGCAAGTCCACAAGGCAGGCTCTTCTATAACTGTTCCACCTGCTTGTCCTTTATTTCTATGGTAGTTTCCAAAAGAGCATTGCTAGTTTCCCCCATTCTAGTTTTCAGAGGCTGGAGCTGATTGATACACAAAGTTCGCATGCAAGCTTTAAAAAATCACCACCACTGTTATTTTAGGTTTAAAACCAGGAAATTGGGCTACTGGGAGAGCCAGTGTGGTGTAGTGGTTAAGAGTGGTAGTCTCGTAATCTGGTGAACCGGGTTCGCTTCCCCGCTCCTCCACATGCAGCTGCTGGGTGATCTTGGGCTAGTCACACTTCTCTGAAGTCTCTCAGCCCCACTCACCTCACAGAGTGTTTGTTGTGGGGGAGGAAGGGAAAGGAGAATGTTAGCCGCTTTGAGACTCCTTAAAGGGAGTGAAAGGTGGGATATCAAATCCAAACTCCTCTTCTTCTTCTACCATCCTATTATCCACATATCTGGGAGTAAGCCCCACTGAGTTCAGTGAGCGAATATGCAAAGGACTGCATGGCTGGTTTTCTGAAGGTTTATACGATGCTTGCTTTTGTACCAAACTTAGCTGCTGAAATGTGTTGTTGTTGTCTGAAGTCGACCCATTCCTCAGGCAAAATAGATGACACAAAATAGAAGAGACTGAAGTTGACAACTAAGCCTGGGGTTTTTTTTAGGACACAAAGTAGCTCTGAGATCGTAGACAAATTTCCCAGAGGAAAGAGCAAGATGTGTTTTGATTTATCTGGCTTACTTACTGGAAAGAAGGCTGAAAGGGTCAAATTTAGACAAATTTCAGAATATTTACTTGGTTTTTCGTTTCTTTCTCATTACCCAGATATGGATAAATAGTGCCTGAATAGTTTGGGATCGGGCTATGCCAACTATTAGGTAGAGACGGGCAGCAAGTGATACTGAGGGGACAGGAAATGGTTTTGAGAGCTGTGAGTGTGTCATGTTTGTGCCCCTAAAGCCAACTGGCTGCCCTCAGATGGTGGATGCATCTTTCTTCTCCCATCTTATCCTTACAACTCTGTGAGGTAGACCAGACTGATAGCGACTTGCCCTAAGGTTGGCCCATGATCCTCATCCTTTAGTGGTGACTAAAAACTACTTTAATAATAATAAAAATAATAATAATAATAATAATTTGTTTATACCCCGCCCATCTGGCTGAGTTTCCCCAGCCACTCTGGGTGGCTCCCAATCAAGTTTTAAAAACAATACAGCATTAAATATTAAAAACTTCCCTAAACAGGGCTGCCTTCGGATGTCTTTTAAAGATAGGATAGCTGCTTATTTCCTTCACATCTGATGGGAGGGCGTTCCACAGGGCGGGCGCCACTACCAAGAAGGCCCTCTGTCTGATTCCTGGTAACCTCACTTCTCGCAATGAGGGAACCGCCAGAAGGCCCTCAGCGCTGGATCTCAGTGTCCGGGCTGAACGATGGGGGTGGAGACGCTCCTTCAGGTATATAGGACCAAGGCCGTTTAGGACTTTAAAGGTCAGCACCAACACTTTGAATTGTGCTCAGAAATGTACTGGGAGCCAATGCTGATCTCTCAGGACCGGTGTTACGTGGTCCCGGCGGCCTCTCCCAGTCACCAGTCTAGCTGCTGCATTTAAAAGAAGTGCTTCGCAAGTGTCTGTCCCCGGGTGCTAGCTCAGAGCAATATCTGCCGGCGATCTCTGGCAATTCTTGAGGCCATCAGCACTTGCCATGTCGACGGCATCACATTTCCTCCCGAGTGACCTTGGCCGTTCATCGTAGCACCTGAATTTTTAATTGCCATCGGCTTCTCTCCCTATGCTTATGAATGCACCAATCCATCCAACAGCTTCTCTCGCTGCCAGGGCCCATCGGAGAGCAAGTTCAAGCTGTCAGCCTACATCACACTGATGGAACGGATAAAGGATCATGACTAGCTGGCTGGGAGCAGGAGCCGACAGCTATGTTAGCTGACGGGCGTTTGGGAAAACAAGTCTCTGCTAACAATGCACTTTGCAGCTTTCGAGATCAGATGGGGCCCGCCTGCCACAACCCTGCTGTCAATCTGTGTGTCAGAATTTCCTGGTGAGTGTGCTTTGCTCAATGGATCCTTTCCTCTTTCATCCGGGAGCATTCCATTGATACTTAACCAAAGATCTCTACAAAACTCCCAGCACCAGGGGAAGCAAGTTTCTGGTGCCCTTGACTTGGGCTTTCATTAGCAAAATGAGGTGTTAGAATGGACTGTCCCACTTAAACTGCTGGGCTCTGGAGCATAGGGATGAGAGAATCTGTCGTTTTCAGTTTCTCCAAGGTTCTCCTTTTTCCAGCCAAAGTCAGTTCTCCATAATCCTTTGTGATTTTTTTTTTAAACACCCTCATAAACCTCTAAGTGTGAATTCCTACTAATATACACGTTTTTGTCTTAAGTTTTGCCTTTTGCAAACCAATCCATGAAGCATGTTTTGTATGTTCCTTTCCCTAATGTGTTTCACTAGTACAGTAGTACCTCGGGTTACTGATGCTTCAGGTTACAAACGCTTCAGGTTACAGGCTCCGCTAACCCAGAATAGTACCTTGGGTTAAGAACTTTGCTTCAGGATGGGAACAGAAATCGTGCTCCTGCAGTGCAGCGGCAGCGGGAGGCCCCATCAGCTAAAGTGGTGCTTCAGGTTAAGAACAGTTTCAGGTTAAGAACGGACCTCCAGAAGGAATTAAGTTCTTAACCTGAGGTACCACTGTATGTTACTTTCACAAGCCATTGAGGCGCAATGGTGAGAATGCTGGACTAGGACCTGGGAGTGCAGGGTTCGAATCCCCACTTAGCCATGAAGCCCACTGGGAGTGACCTTGGGCCAGTCACTATCTCTTAGCCTAACCTACCTCACAGGGTCGTTGTGAGAATGAAATGGGGAAGAGAAGAACCATGTGACCACCTTCAGCTCCTTGGAAGATAAGGGTGGTATATAAATGTCAATAACAACAACAACAACAATTTATACGCACACTTTAGTATATGCTCTTCTGTGCACATTAGCTGGGGGGGAGAATTGCATTGCAAAATTCAAAAATGTGCAAATTTCGAAGGCCGGCTGTGTTTCAGTTCACATGCTTTTTCAGAAAATGTGAACTAGGCATGTTCACCTTTAAATACAAACTGGATTAATTTCTCCCCCATCTCTACTGGAGGGTTTCTGAATGTTCCCTTATGTAAACAATGGGGTGGTGGTGAAAAACCACACAATTCCTGTGTAAGTATCAAATTAGCACAGGACAGATTGAGCAGGATTTGAGCCTTTCTCCCTGATATCCCAGGCTACGGTTCTTTCCCCAACCCCTCTTTGGTGGGAAATATTTTACAACCAATAAAGGCACCCCATGCATGGTGGCACAGTCCATGGTACAGGCCCCTCAAATTTCTACCACCTCATTATAGACCAGGTCTAAGCTAGAGATAGGGATGCGGGTGGCACTGTGGTTAAACCACAGAGCCTAGGACTTGCCGATCAGAAGGTCGGTGTTTCGAATCCCCGCTAAGGGGTGAGCTCCCGTTGCTCGGCCCCTGCTCCTGCCAACCTAGTAGTTCGAAAGCACGTCAAAGTACAAGTAGATAGATAGGTACCGCTCCGGCAGGAAGGTAAACAGTGTTTCCGTGCGCTGCTCTGGTTCGCCAGAAGCGGCTTAGTCATGCTGGCCACATGACCCGGAAGCTGTACGCTGACTCCCTCGGCCAATAAAGCGAGATGAGTGCCGTAACCCCAGAGTCAGCCACAACTGGACCTTTACCTTTACCTTTAGGCTAGGGGTATTTAAAACCACTGGTCTGAATTCTCCTGGGGAATCCCATTCCTTTACCAACTCTGTAGGAGAGGGTAGCTCAGAAGAAGTCACCAGCAATCATATTAAGAGACTGGCAAGTGGTCTCTCTACTCTACAATGGAGTTGTTGAAGAGTTGGTTGGCAATCCTGCCCACAAGTTCAGTGGTGAAAACCCCTATTTTCATTCAAACCTTGGCCAAGCATGGAGACCAGATATATAGGATGGATGAGCATGCTATGTAAATTCACTGCAGTTATTATTATCCACACAATATTTTAAATATACTGACAGATGGAACATCACTGAACGTAAAGGTTAACGTTGCTAAAGTTATAACCGCCAGTGGAATCTCTTTTAAACAAATTAGTTATTGGTGCAGAATTCAGACACTGAGAAAACAGAAAAACATACAAAACAAAGCAAAACTTTGCCTGGGCACTGATGGTAGTCAGTGCACAGGCGAGCTGCAGAGACCTTTAGTTGCTTTTGTAAAAGAATTCAAATCAAACAATTTAGTAAGAATTAGCTCTCCCCAGACAGACTCTCTGACCTACAAATTCAAAATGGACACCTGGGATCAGAGAAATTCTAGACTAGTCAAAAGGAAATTAAAAAAACAGAAAACAAAACAGATCAAAGCCCAAAGTCATGGGACAAACTTGAAAGAAAGAAAAAGATTAAATAAGGGAGGGGTGACATAATTTTTAGCTAACTCCAGACCTCAGTTCTCAGGGAGCCCCAGTGTTACTTGATCGTCTAAGATGTAAAGCAATTTCTTGAACAATGAAGAGCCTTGTGGTACCTTAAAGACTAATGAATTTATTGTGGCATAAGCTATTGTCTGGTGCATCTGAAGGGGTCTCTGGTCCATGAAAGCTTATGGCACCATAATAATTTTTTAGTCTTTAAGGTAGCACAAGACTCTCTTTTATTTCTGCTATAACAGACTAACATGGCTACGCCTCTGGAAGTAATTTCCTGCAGGAACTTCATAGGTAATAGGATTACATCTCTAACAAAGAAATAAGCAGGAACACTCTGGGTGGCAGGTTTAGCTACCAAGACTTACACAAAGGAAGGACTCCGAATTTGATGGGCCATTGATTTGGGCAAAGGAGTCATTGTAATAACCAGGAAGAACCATTTACACTTGGCAAAAATCATAAAAGGATGTTAATTAAATTCTAACCTACATTTTTTTCTATAGAAAGCGCTCCGCTCCCCCTGTTCTGAACCAGATACATCAGATCGCAGCAGCTGTGATGCTCATGGTATATTAGCCAATAATATACTACAACTGTAGAATAATATTCTGTAGACAATAATATTCCACAGAGTACAACTAGAATTCCTTCATAACATGAAATATTTTTATGACGTGGAGCTTAATCTCCTCTTTCGATAGCGCCATCCTATGCATGTCCTCTCAGAAGCAGGCTATATTGAATTAAGTGGTATTTACTCCAACCGAAGTGTGCGCTGGCAAATTAGGGGTAGTTCAGCCATTCATCATGTCAGGGAACAAAAATTAATGTAACATTTTAGGGATTTAGTGCAACTAAGAATAGCAGTGGATATCTGAAAATGTTTTAGTTTAGATTAAATGTGAAGTTTAAAAACAGGTGGATAATTTCAAATAGTCATTGAATAGGGATCCAAAACGGTCCATAGTAATTTCAATTGCCAGAGTAGATATGGAAAAAGCTTCTCCTTTTTTAAAAGCAAATTTACTGTTACTCTTTGTTGCCTCAGGGGTCGTTGCTTTTTCCTTTGGAAAAAGCACATTCTTTTGAAGGGAGAACTGATTTAAGTTTACTCAATCATGTGATTCTGTTTTAAAATACCAACGAACTCCGTCCATAATGCAATTTTCTCCTTATTGTGTGCAGATGCCCTGAAACACAAATATTCTACATATAAACGATGAACAAGCTATAACTATATTAATCACAGTGTCTGGAAATGAATCATGTGAACAGGACCTAAAAGTTAGGAGCGGGGCTTTTGTTCAGCTGGAACTCAGTGGAACACAGTTTCGGCACCTCTCAGGTGTGAACCATTGCCATTCTAAGAGAAATAGGGAGGTGTTCACAGTGGGTTTGGTTTTTCTAGAAAAATAGCACAGGTAGGCTGCTTTGCTCTTCCCAGCGCATTCTGCTTCTGTTTTGTACTGAACCACAAACTTGACATGAGCCAACAGTGTGACGCGGCAGCTAAAAAAGCCAATGCAATTCTGGGCTGCATCAATAGGAGTATAGCATCTAGATCAAGGGAAGTAATAGTGCCACTGTATTCTGCTCTGGTCAGACCTCACCTGGAGTACTGTGTCCAGTTCTGGGCACCACAGTTCAAGAAGGACACTGACAAACTGGAACGTGTCCAGAGGAGGGCAACCAAAATGGTCAAAGGCCTGGAAACGATGCCTTATGAGGAACGGCTAAGGGAGCTGGGCATGTTTAGGCTGGAGAAGAGGAGGTTAAGGGGTGATATGATAGCCATGTTCAAATATATAAAAGGATGTCACATAGAGGAGGGAGAAAGGTTGTTTTCTGCTGCTCCAGAGAAGCGGACACGGAGCAATGGATCCAAACTACAAGAAAGAAGATTCCACCTAAACATTAGGAAGAACTTCCTGACAGTAAGAGCTGTTCGACAGTGGAATTTGCTGCCAAGGAGCGTGGTGGAGTCTCCTTCTTTGGAGGTCTTTAAGCAGAGGCTTGACAACCATATGTCAGGAGTGCTCTGATGGTGTTTCCTGCTTGGCAGGGGGTTGGACTCGATGGCCCTTGTGGTCTCTTCCAATTCTATGATTCTAACCAAGACATGGTTTTGCTTGAGTGTCATCTGATTGTGGGCTCATGGTTTAGATCTCTGCGCTGTAACCAAGGCTTGTCCTGTGGTTTACACTGGCAGGGGTCGGCCAAGTTTTTGTGGCTTGGGCCGGTTCACGGTCCTGCAGACGCCACGGTGGGCCGGAGTGCGCATGCACACACGCACACATACGCAAATGCTATTTCCAGTGCTCCTTCTGGTGCGGAGGAGGCATGTGCAGCTTCCCATTGGCTGCAGGTAAGCTGGCTAGAATAATTGAAGACAGTCCGTGCTCTGCTCTGTGCCGGTTTAGTGCGGCGCATGGGAGCCGATCAAGTGGGCAGCAGGCGTCCCCGAGCAGGTGGTGGGGGTCCATGGGCCGGTTAAACGACCCCCATGGGCCGCTTGTGGCCCACGGACCTTAGGTTGCTGACCCGGTTTACAGTCTGGGAGTTGTCTAGTAGAGCTAAGCATGAGCCTGGGTTTGAATGACACACTAAGCCAAACCATAGCTTAGCTCAGTACTGTGCAGCAGCAAAATGATCTGGAGAGGAGCAAAGGAACCTCAATTGCCTCTTTGGGAGACATGGGTTGGCACAGAGCGACATGCAGACTGGGCCAGAGTTTGTGCAGAGACAAACACCTTCCATCAGATCTTAGGATACAGGCAGGATATGGGAAATGTGGCTACCCAGGTTTAAATTCCAGCTCTGTTATGGACCGATGATGCTGGGAACTGCCTCCCTGTAAAGTGGTTCTGTTGTTTTTGCAAACTAAGGACGAGTCAGACATATTAGTTTTAGTTTCAGTGACTGTTTCGAGAAAAACTTGCAACTGAGATGTGGCTCTCACTTGTGGGTGGATCCATGTCCTAGAATCCATGTGGACCAACATTTTAGCAATCCATGTGGACCAACATTTTAGCAGTCTAGAGTTTGATATTCAGTGGAAGACAAGAGTGCCTGGAGTGCTCTGGTCCATGGGGTCACGAAGAGTTTTAGACAACTAAACAACAAAAACAAAGCTTGATATTATTAATGCAGAAGCACAAGTGAAGGACAGGTTTCCTGTATGGTAGTAGATGACAATAATCTTTTCTTGATTCATTTCAAGTGTGTATGTGTATCATAATTGGCCCAGGTAACATAAGACTACTTAATATGTGAGACTCCTCCCCTTGCTCCTTTATAGTGCGAAGGAAAGACCTTTTTGGTGTGGCGTCTCTGACGTTCCTCCTGCCAAAGACCTTAAGAAGCATGCCAGTCACCTTCAATCTTTTCAGACCCTGGACATGACATTTAGCACAAATATTGAGACCCTTCTCTTATTTTTTTTTACCATACATTTGATGGCGATAGGGCTGTTTTTGCACTCCATGTTAGAGGACAACACTGTCTAGTTCACTTCCTTCTTCTTTTGATAAATCCACCTTCATCAGGAGAGGACTAGGCCGCTTTTTCTTCTTCTTCTTTCCAATATGGAGATTCCCGCAGCATATTTCTTGTCACACTAAAGTCAACGCAAATTGACTGGTTACAGTGCACTCGGCCAGCCTGGTGAATGGTTCAGATTCCAGAGTTCTCTTAAACACACCATTAGAAATTTGGGGAAAACTGGGTGTTCACGAAACCTGAGAAAATAATGAGTTGAAAAAATTATGCTTCGTTGCAGATACAGCTCTGAAAAAATGTTTTAAAATAATTTTCAGAGCTATATTGATTGCCACTTCAGCCAGTTTTTTAGAACAGGTATTTTCAGACCCAGAAGTCACTTTTAACCCAAACAGGTATTTGGAGACACATTTATTGATCTTCTACCATTTGGTAGTGGTCTGGTCATGACCCATTTTGGATCAGGACACACACACCCAATTGAAAACCAGCGTTTTAGCAGACGTACTGTACTTCCTTCTTTTTGTTGCCTGGCATGACTCCAGGTAAATGCTTTTTCTTTTCCTTTTAAGAATTTTTTGTAAGCTATGCAGAGAGACTCTGGCTGGCTGCTCCTGAGAACATGATGCTGGAATGTGGCCTGATCCACTGGAGCTCTTCTTGTTCTTTTGGGGCCTTTAAAACAGGATTGGAATTGCTGTTGTTTCACGTTGCCACTGTGTTATGCATTGGATATATTCATTTCAGATTTTTACGCTGTAAACTGCCCTGTTAACTTCCACAGTATTTAAATTTGATCAATGAGGGTGATGTACAAACGGCATATACCCAACTCTTGCTGTGTAGCAACCCACCCTGGGCCACTTTCAGACCCTCCAAAGTGTCCCTATTTTCCAGGGACAGTTCTGGATTTATAGAAGTCGTCCCAGTTTCTGATCTGATCCCACTTTCCCTTAGGACATCCATATTTTCATCGCAGGGTAAAGCAAATAATTTAGACAGTGCCTATATGATATCGAGCAACAGAATAATCTGGCCACAACAAGGAAATTTTGTCCATGGCATGATTATTTTCCACCTGGTCATTTTGACACTTTGGCACCCTGTTTGAAAAACACAGATGCGCTTTCATTTCGCAAGATTGAGGCTGTACTTGAGGGTCGATTTCAAAAAATTCCACTGGAAAACGGTTACGTCCATGTGGAGATGGCAGTATTGAGTCAATGGCTCATTTGCTTCTGGCTTGCACTCTTTATAGATTTGAGGAGTGAGGTTATTACCTCTCTACTATTGTCCATGATGGGTTGCTCAACCATTGCTATTGTGTCCTTTCTTTTAGCAGATCAAGATGATCAGGTGACAGCAAAAACTGCAAACTGGGGGCAATTAGAATAAGAGGTATTATTTTATTATTGATGTAAACCCCCAAAATATATTTCCTATAGTTTTTACCTCTAACTTCAGTATTGTATTTTATTGCTATGGCTAGTGGCTGATGCAAATAAAAGATTCTTCTGATGCAGCAATCATTTTTTTTTTATTATAAATATTTATTGGAGTTTTTAATAAAAGAAATACAGAAGTAATAAACAGCATTACTTTGTTTTTACAAGATTTCATAACATCTTTAGGCTTCCTCGCATCTCCCGCTCCCACTTACATCATTAATGAATTTTTATCAAGCAAATTATCATCTTATTTTCAATTTTATAACCACTTATTTGAATACAATATAATCGTTCTCCTACAAATTTTGTTTCTCTTAGTCTCTCTTATCATCAAATTCTAATCCAATTTAGTGATGGCCAATTATTTATAACCAAGCATCCTTCTTAATATTCCACTAAATCACAATATTTCTGTAGATAAATCTTGAATTTCTTCCAATCTTCTTCGATCCTTTCTTCTCCCAGGTCTCGGATTCTGCCAGTCATCTCCGCCAGTTGCATATAGTCCATCAGTTGCGTCTGCCATTCTTCCAGTGTGGGTAAATCTTGAGTTTTCCAGTTCTTAGCGAGTAGTATCCTTGCTGCTGTTGTTGCATACATGAAGAATGTTCTATCCTTCTTTAACACCTTCTGGTTGACAATACCCAAAAGAAAGGCCTCTGGTTTCTTAGTGAAGGTATACTTAAATACCTTTTTCAACTCATTATATATCATTTCCCAGAAGACCTTCACTTTAGGGCAGGTCCACCAGAGGTGAAAGAATGTTCCTTCATTTTCTTTACATTTCCAACATTTGTTATCAGACAAATGGTATATTTTGGCAAGTTTAACTGGGGTCATGTACCATCTGTATATCATTTTCATTACATTTTCCTTCAAAGCATTACATGCAGTAAAGTTCAGCCCAGTGGTCCACAACCTTTCCCAGTCTTCAAACATAATGTTATGCCCAATATCCTGTGCCCATTTTATCATAGCCGACTTAACCATTTCGTCTTGTGTATTCCATTTCAACAGCAAGTTATACATTCTTGAAAGTACCTTAGTTTTAGGTTCTAACAATTCTGTTTCCAACTTCGATTTCTCCACCTGGAACCCTAACTTTTTATCACTTTTAAAAATTTCTTTAATCTGAGCGTAGTGTAACCAGTCTCGCACTTTATCCTTCATTTTCTCCATACTCTGCAATTTCCAATTATCTCCGTCTTTTTCTAGCAGTTCCCAATATTTTGGCCAATAGGCTTCCATATTGGGTCTTTTTCGGGCCTTAGCTTCCAAAGGTGAGAGCCACCTTGGAGTTTTATTTTCCAATAAGAGCTATTATTTTATTATTGATGTAAACCCCCAAAATATATTTCCTATAGTTTTTACCTCTAACTTCAGTATTGTATTTTATTGCTATGGCTAGTGGCTGATGCAAATAAAAGATTCTTCTGATGCAGCAATCAGAGGGTATGCAGTTTTGCAACCCTTGAGTAAAAGAGATAAGGGACTATATTAGAAGATGTCTGATGGCAGCCCTGCGTAGGGAATTTTTAAAGAAACGTTGAATGTTTTATTCAGTTTTTTATATGCGCTGGAAGCTACCCAGAGTGGCTGTGGCAACCTAGTCAGATGGGCAGGGTATAAGTAATAAAATTATGATGATGGAATAGGACACCCCTATTTTCATGGGAGAATACCTGTAGCACAACATATATTATAAAACATTTAAAATAGGTTATGTTTTATATATGCTGGAAGCTGCCCCGAGGGGCTGGGGCAACCCAGCGGAATGGGTGGGGTATAAATAATGCAATTATTCGTGTTATTATGGAATAGGATGTCCCCATTTTCATGGGAGAATAACTATCCCCACAGGCTTATGCTGCAAATAGTCCTGAGGACGGATATAAATGAAGTGAACCGATAAACCTACACTGAGAACCGGTAAATTTACGGTAAATTACGGCAGTATACCAATGTAATAAACAACAATAGCAATAATATTAAAGGGAATAGCCGCCCCCACCCTCTAGCGTGCCATACACGAGCGTGGGGCCCTTGGCGCCCTCACGCCTGAGGTAAAGGCGCCTACGACGGAGCCTTTTGTGAGGAAACAGTGGCCTGAGGCGCCATGAGGCAGCTCCACTGCGCCTGCGTTCTCGGCGCCTGCGGCCTACGCCGGCCTTTCCCCCGTCGCCAGCAGCAACCGGGACCCCCAAAAAGGGCCTCGCCCCGGGCAGCTGGGAAGAAGCAAAGGCGCAGCACGTTCCTTCGAGCCAGTTCTTAAAAAAAATTAAAATAATCCGCCGTTGGGGGGAAAAAACCCCCTCCTAGCCACCGCTTTGCATGCCGGGAAACGTAGTTCCTTTAGCCGCTCCGCCGCGAGGAGCGCGAAGCACTCCCCACCTCGGCGCTATGCATGCCGGGCCTTGTGGTTCTTTTTCCCGCCGGCCGGCGCAAAGCCTGTCGGGAGCCGTAGTGCCTCTCCTCCTCCTCCCCCTCCCCCCTTGGTCGCGACGGCGGTTCCGACGCGGCTGCCGAGGGGGAAACGGTCGCCGCCGTTGCTAACGTTCGCCCGCCCGCGCGCCGCGTCGGCCTGCTGCGTCACTTCCTCTTCCGGGCGCGCGGCCGAGGAGGCGGCGGCGGGTCAGTCGGTCGATCTATCGGCAGCCGGCCTCCTCCTCCTCTGAGGGAAAAGGAAAAGGTGGGGGGGTCGATACGGGCTTTTCTCTCCTCAGCCGCCGAGGAGGAGCCGCTGCCGCCGCCGCCATTCCCGCCGCCGCCATGGAGCCGGAGTCGGTGATCGAGGACAAGACCATCGAGTTGATGGTGAGTATGAGGGGGCCGAAACCGACGCCGGAGCCCTTTTCTTGCCGCCGCCTTCCCTCAGGGCCCCAGTGAGGCGGGCGAGGCCTCGCGAGGAGAGGAGACGCCGCAACCGGGCGGGGGGGGGGGCGAGAGAGAGAAAAGAGAAGGAACGGGAGGCGCCGGCGCGGTGGGAGCTGGTCTTTGTAGGCCTCGGGTTTCGCCTGCGCATCCTCCGCTCCCTCCTTCCTTTTCTTCCGTCCCCGCAGTGGGGAGCGAGGGGGGGAGGAGGAGGAGGGGGCGGGCCGGGCTGCCGGCCGGCCTCGCACTTCCAGGCCAGGTTCCTTTCTCTCCTGCTCTTTCATTCGCAAAGGGATCCTCGGAAAGCCGCCTTTCGCCGCTGCCCGTTATGTGTCAGCTGGGAAAGATGGGGGTGGGGAGAGATCGGCCCCTTTTGGCCCCCCCTTCTTTTCCCCACCACCCCGACCTCTACACCCAGGGTGTTTCGCCTCCCTCCTCCCCTGTTGTAAGCCACCCAGAGTGGTTGGGGGCAACCCAGTCAGTCAGATTACAAATAATAAAAATTATTATTAAATCATTATTATAATTAAAATTGTTATTATTATTACTGTCCCAAGCAACCAGGACAAAAGCCACACAAGGTGTTGGGCATCCAGGCAGGTGATACGCCTCTGGGTACTTGTGTCGCTCCTCACTCCCTAAAAAAAGAGAGAGAGAATATGCTGAAGGTGACATTTGCGAGCCAAGTTGTCTCTCGCAGCGTAAGAGCCCAGTTTCACAAAGCAAGGGGCATGGTTTGGAGGGGCGATGCGCTTGGGCTGTTGCTGTGTGTACATTTCAGCTTCCAGGCTCTTGAGGACTGCAAAGCTTTGATCAATCAATCAGGGCGATTGAACAGCTAGTGGGTTAGATTCGGCCCCTTCTCTCACCCCTCCGAAAAAGATCATTGTTGGGGTGGATGACAGGCAAAGACGTTGGGCCTCAGGACTTCTATGTGGCCTACTTGCCATGCAGAGAGGCTTGCACAGATGTGCTGGTTAAAGATGGCGGGTGTCCCTCCCCCTTGCAGTGTGGTAACTTAAGATTTCATAATCATAAGTGACCATCTTCAAGAGATGCTGACCTCTTCCTTTAGAGTGACTTTATTGAATGTTGTTGATTGTGTGCACTTTCAATTGTAATTGGGTAATTAAAATTGGTCATCATATAAACATTAAGATGGTGATGCTGAATTGATTTTAAATCTTTTGTATCAGTTGATAGCCTTAGTTCTCTTTGGGTACATTTGTCTTGGATGACTACTGAACTGTGCTCTACCACCGTAGAAAGATAGCAAGCTAGTGTTCTTCTTGCTTACGTACTTATTTATTTTGGTACTTTGAGTTTTTTGTTTGTTTGTTTTTTAATGTAAAAGACTCGTAAGCAAGCAACACTTTGACACTTTTAGCCAAAAAGGGGAAATGTCTGTCATGGGATATTGTGGAGCCGTGTTGTATATGTGCAATATGCAGTGGATTGAAATGTGGCGTGCTCAACATACTATGGAGCTCGCTCCCAGCCCTTGTGCAATATTTCTATGTCCAGAGGCGGACACAGAAGGTGGTTAGTTTTGCTCTGATCCTTGTAAATATGTGTCCTTAATGTCAGCTATACACCTTCTGAACACTGAAGAAGTTGGAGGTTTTCTGTTCGTTTTGTTTTACAATTAACATAATAATGAAAGGGCTTTAAAAGAAATTGTTTTGAGTGGAATAATGTTTATACAAAACAATGAAATTTGTTATCTTACAAATCTGTCTTTGCTGATAGAGATTCCCTGGAGATCCGTTCGGGTTTTGTGAGTTCAAGTATGGATCACAACCAAAGAAGTCCTTAGTAGCAGTCATTCTTTGTCAGAAAAAGGTGTATAAAGAAACTTTCCATTTGTCTCTTTGGTGGGGACAACCCTTCACATATGTTCTGGAGCTATTAAACTGGGGCCAGTACCTGATTATTACATTTTTAGTCACTTTCCTGTTGCCATATATACAAACATGGTTGATAATGTGAAGAATGTGCTTATTTATTTTTTCTTAGAAATTTTGTTTCCTTTTGTGTGTCAATACTAAAGCAGAAGCTCATTTTATGAACTTCAGAAAGTGTGCAGAATAAACGTAGAATGTTAAATTTGTTTATCTTCATTTTACATTAATGTGCTGAATTTTCCTCAGTAGAACCATTCATTTTACAGAAGCAGTATAATTTAGTGAAGTGCAAGGGCAAGACTGCTCAAGTCTACATTGTTGGAGAAGCACATAGCAAATAAAATGGCCACAGGGAAAATGAAGAGGGTAACATTGCTGTAACAAACCCAAAGGCCCAATAGTAAAATTTGGTTAAGTAGAAGCATTTTTTAAAAAAATAAGAATGGGGTAAAGTGACTTGGCAGTGATCAGGAGAGTGCTATGAATTATATGTATATTTTATGTAGCCTTCTCTGTAATGAACATTTTACTGAGTTGTTGACACTAAACACTGCACTTTGCTAAAGTTGGGTTTTGACAGCAGTTGGGATTTATTTAAGCTGACAAGCAAACTGCTAGTTTTAGGAAACATGTAAACTCTGTCTTAAGAATTCTAATCATGGCCAAACATTACAGTAATATTATGGTTGTGTGTTCTTGCATTTCTTAATCCATTAGTGCTGGTCACTATGCTATAGTAGCAGTACAGCACTTGCCTTGCACCCACAGAGTACCAGATTCAGTGTCTGGCATCATTATTAAATCAATTTTAGGACTAGGAAAGATCTGTATTTTAATACTTTGGAGAGCTGCTCTTAAACTATGCCCTCTGATGTGACTTGAGTGAAGCAAACTAGCACCTTTCCCTTCCAGAAGGCTGTGGCAAGGTGGGTGGGAGGGACTGAATCCTAATACAGGTGACTTTTTTATCCTGGCCTTTTTCACCCATTGGGATCAGTGTACTAGTACAACAACTTGCAGTAGTTACCTTCTAAGGTCCAGTCTGTTTTCTGGACAGCAACCCTCCCACCTGGAGCAGCCTGGAAACCAATTAGACAAACTGGGTTTCATTGCTGGGTAATTGCTTTCCCCCCACTCCCAAGAAATTCTGTACTGGCGCAACCCCCCACCCCATCCAGCTATGCTATTCAATGTTAGGAGAATGAGGAAATCCCAGTAAGTGAGTCATGACAGTGCCATAGGGAGGAGGAAGTTCTCTGTCCTGCTCTGAAAACCTTAATAGTCCTTTCTGTACATTATATCCGGGAAGTCATAGCTGTTTGACAACTCAAAGAAAAAAAATGTGTAAAATAAGTACTCACAGACAGCATTGCAGATTCAAAGTAAGTGAACTGAATTATAGGGTAGTATGTTGAATTTTAGGGTAGTATGTTGTAGTGCGGATCAAACTTGCACTACATAGATATTGCCTGTAAGCACAGCCACATTTTTGTGGTGTTCTTGGAGCAGATTTTCCCCACTTGCTTCTTTTGGGTATGATTTCTTTCAACTCTTGACTGGATATTTGGTGTGGGAATTCAAAATCAGAACGATGAAAGAAAACATTAAGATAGGTAAGGTACTCAAACAGACTCTGCATTTGTCTTGGACAGCAAGTCGAAAGCTCTTTTTGTAACTTGAAATGTGACACTGGATCAAGGCATTGTTTTTTTCAATCTTCAGTGAGTTTAGTCAGATGGCTGCAGCATTTACTTTCAGTAATTGAATCATGAATATGAAGAATAATTTGTTGAAGTGTTTGAACTTTGACAGTGTGGTGTTGTTGTTGACTACTGCTCTTCAGTTTTGATAACATAGCAGTACTTTTTCTAAAAAGCGCCTCTGTGAAAACGTGTACTGTAAAATTGGCATAGACAGGCATGATGAATCAAGCAGATAATTCCAGGTGGCTTAATTTTGCCATTGTTAATCTTAAGCATTCAAGTTATTACAGTGGTACCTCTGGATGCGAACGGGATCCATTCCAGAGCGTGTGTGTGGGTTGCAAATTGCCGCTGCTGCGCATGCACGCGACGTCATTTTGAGTGTCTGCGCAAGCGGCAAAACCTGAAAGTAACGCGCTCCGTTACTTCCGGGTTGCCGCGGAGCATGACTTGAAAACGCTCAACCTGAAGCACATCTAACCCGAGGTATGACTGTATTCTAAAAGTGCCAACAATTATAGGCTTGTGGTGATCTCCAATATTTTCGTGCTTGTAGTAAACGCGTTGAAATTGATGAACATAATCTGAAGTCCATTAATTTCAGTGGCCCTATTCTGTAACTAACGTTAGATATCATCCATTGTTTTTACTGTCTTTGGATTTTAGAAAGGTGAAAAGCAAGCGTTTTGAACCTGATGTTCAGACATGATTTTTTTAAATACCATCTTATTTATGGTACATTTGCTTATTGTCTGTTGACTTTAAGGTGAAAGCTTTTTTTGGGGAGAGAGGGGGATGACTCTTTGATTAATCACTTTTACAGATGTTTATAATTAAAATCGACATTATTTTTGTTCTTAAGCTTACTTTCTAGCAAAGCAAAGGAAGGAAATCTCTGAGGCTTTTTTTAGATTAATGGTATTTAGAGTTTTAAAAACATTTATTATATATGAGAGGCATAATGCAAATATACATGGAGATTCCATCTGACCTGCAAAATCAAGCATACGAACTACCTAGGTAGATCACCAAACATTAGTTTTTCAACTGCGGCTGGTCTTGTGCATGCAGCTTCTCTTTCGTCTGCCCTCCCAGTCTACCAATAAACAAAAGAAGAATTGCTTAAACATTAATCTTGCTTTCTCCCCCTCTCTTTCACATACTTCTTAAGAATTGCATTTCTGTAGTGTTCTTATCCAAGTGAATCCCATTCACTGCCTAGAACCCCTCCAGTTAGAAAATGTGAGCTGGGTGAGTGAGTTTTGCTCCTCTGTCACCTGGTGCCCTTCCTGTCACAAAGAGTTTGTCCTAGAGATCCCCACAATGATGCTTGGGCTATTTCCCATTTCCTGATCTTGCACTCCTTATAATCCCAGCAGAGGTACTTGTGATCTGTTGCTACTCAGCCCATCAGGAAATAAAGAATGCTTGGTTATCAAACTTGAGTGCCTGCTGTATTTGCTTAGGTAGAGAGAGCGAGCAAGAAACATTCAAATGTGCAGGACTGCCTCAAAGGTCAGCAGATTTCTGAGGGGGAGGGCAGTCCAATTATATGTGGCCAATATTTTGATTGAGCTAAATACTAAACTAATCTAAGTTATATCTAAAATAAAATCTAGACACTGAGAACGCTCAGCTCCCAGTGGATGCGTACACAGAAACAACGCAGCATAAGCATTGTTTTGTAATGTAGAGCATACAAAAATGAGTCAAAATGGGAAAAGACAGTAACAATCAGTATATTTAGGAAAATAATAACTGTAGCTCAACACAGTTCACTGTAAACCTTGCTACTGCCTATTAACCAGGGCCTAGATTCATTTCCCTAACACTCCCATCAAGCTGATTGTGTTGGTCATGTGCATGATGAGAATCGATATGTAGAATTCATGTGGCAGTGATTACTGGAGACCTAGGTAAAAGATTTTTGCACCATATTGTGCCACTCTTATTATATATGAGACCTTTCCCGGATGTTGATCTCCACATGGTAGTGTGTTTTTGCATGCAGATGGTCCTTAGTGTATTGGGCTGCCACACAAGAGCAAATATGAATCAAAGGGCCCCAAGCTTGATAGAGGACTCCAGGCAGGTCCCCATTTGCACAGGGATTGTGTTCTTGGTCATTGCGTGCATTAGCAGGGTAGGCATAAGCCCGTCTCACCTTGTTCCGGGGCCAAAAACGGCGCATGTGTCAGGGGTCATGCATGTCTTCAGTGCGTGCAAAGTGGGATTTGTCTGTACTTAAAATAAGTACAGCGACTATTTTCCCCCATATGTTTGATGAACTGAGTAGTTGATGTTATGACGTTGGTCTTGATTTCTGCTAAGCATTCTTTTTCATTTTGATAATTTTCTTGTTTCCAGGTCTTTAATCAATGGCTGTACCATATTCAGTTTTTGTTGTCATTCAGCAAATCCTATGCAATATTGTTTTTCACTTGTATATTTGCCATAGCTTGCAGTAGCCTATATATTTCCATTAATTTAAAATTTTCCTCCATATTCTGTTAGGTTGCAATTCTGCATGAAGGCACTCTAACTGTAGCAAGAAAATGTACTGGTTTTTACCCATTGTGTGTGCATAAGCAGAACAAAGTTGCAATTTCTATGTGGGATGTCGTCCCTCTGTACCTGTCATCCCGTCCTTCTCTCTATACCCCCAAAATCTGCTCTGAATGGTCCCCCAGCCCTCTGGAGCAGATCTGAAGGAGATGTGGGGATTGCAGGATGGGGGAGAGGAAGGAAAAGTCCCATTGCGTGCACAGAAGTGCACTAATTTGCATTAATATATACTTTAGCAATAAGCGAAAATGAACAGACTGTAGCAGAGCATATTTCCATTTTCTCAGGACTGAAATTCAACAGAATTCAATGACAGTAATATTATGACCTTAGTTTTTCTATGTTTCACAAGAAACCATCTTGAACATCTTGCTATCTGTATGAAATAAGGTTGGGGAGAAGGAGAGCTTTGGGAATATATGTAAAATGAACATTATATGAAGTTCTTACTTCTCTGTGTGTCTCTAAATCAGTTGAAGGTTGTTGCCCAGCAAGAGTGTAATTAAATGTTTAAACAAATGAAAAACCACAACTGAAATGCCTTCTTCCATGTACCCGTCTCCATCCTCCTCCTATCTTTCTGTCTGTCCAGCATTGGCGAGAAAATTGTTTTGCCAGTAACTAGAAAGGAGTTACTTTCAAAGACCAAACCTACGTACTGTAATACTTTGTTCTTGTACATTGTATGTCAGTGAATAGCAGCCTAGTTAAAACTATCAGAAAGAGCTGATACAGTAGTTGCAAAAAACAATTTACGGCTAGTCTGCCATTTTGTGGGTTTCTGAAATTCTGGGAACAGTGTTGCCTTTTTACAACGTGCTAGCAAAAAGCTGGCTACAGCATTCTGTAACAATTTTTTAATGATTGGCTGTTAACAGCTAATCCTGTGTGGGGTTTGCAGGTAGTCTAGTATAAAGATAATTGATGTTAATCATGATGTGTACCTGACAGGACCTTCTTTTATTGCTATCTCTATTCTGGATAAGTAGATGTGACAAGCTATTACTTGAATTTCTAGACAAAACAATGTTGCGAAGTCTCCATCAGTGGCTTAGTTTTCTTGGTCTCTGTTAAAATTTAAGTGAAGATGGCGGTGATAAATTTCCACGTCCTAGTAAGTTCTAATTCAGGTTTTGTATTACAGCAAAATTTAACCACACCTATGATGACCACATTTAAAGTTATGTGATATGGCAACTTAGTCCATGTTTCATTTTTTTTTGTTACAATTAAAAATTCAGCTTAACTCTTGCTCAGACATAAAACAACTTAAGTTGGAGTAATATGCATTAGTATGAGGCAATGAAAGTGAGACTTATTGAGACTCATTCAGGAGCTATGGGTGCTGCAATAGACAGGACAGCCTGATAGAGAAATTCAAAGTATCACAGAAATCTATGGGGGAAAGTGATGTAATTTTGATGCTAACCATGCATGCCATGGAGTGAGATAAATAAAAATATGCACTGTACAGAAATACTTTTGCTTTTAAAATTATGACTGGATTGCTCAAGCAAAGCTGTTCTTCTGTGTATTAGGCACCTGTGGTTTATAGTAGTACCTGGTGGTTGCTGTTTTTTTTTAGTAATCACTGCAGATATGATGGGCAAAATAGCCTCACTGTTATATTTATCGGAGATGGAAATTATACCGTTAATTTTTATATCTCAAACAGAAGTGCCATTCTGGATCAGGCCACAGATCAGTCTCCTTTCAGGGAGTCCTTGAGGAGGCATGCGGGTGACTGCTTCTGTTTGTTCCCTGCCTCTAGTGCTTAGGTGTATACTGTCACTGTTTTGGATGTTCTGGTTAGTTTTATCAGCTAGTAGCACAATGGCTATCCTCCATGATTTGGATTTTTAAGTTGTCTATCAGTGCAGTCCTCACTGCATCCACTCAGAAGCAAGTCGCAGGTAAGTGGAATTATGATTGCAGCCTAGTTGTACTTGGTGTTAGTGTGTTCTGAAAGTTAAATTCGAAGAAATGTCACTTGTCTGTCCTGAGCCTACTGCCAGTCAACTTCACTGTGTTTGGCATTTCTCTGCTGAAACACTTTCCCTGCTTAAACAAGTAGCAACATGGTTACTTGTTACGTTGCAAATTATAGATGCTGCACTTTATTGCACCTCGGCAGACCCCTTGTTGCAAATGGTTGGTGGAGCTATGGAGGTGAGTATAAGTTCAGGTTAGCCTACAATCATAGGCATGCTTACTGAAAGTATGTTTCAGTGAAATCAATGAGATGCTTGGTCATAACCAGTGAAGTGGGAATGAAAATTTTCTGCTGCACTTGCTTCTTCGCTGAAATTTTACCATTTATAGATATGTATGGTTTTATGAAAATAATTAGTAAAATTATGAATGTGTACAATACCAATAATATTTGGTGATCTAAAATCAAAGCTTTTAACTTTTTCCAGGTGACTATCCCTAGGAAGTAGTTTCTTTATACATTTGGCTCTTAAAGATTCAGTGCCTCACATTATTTACAGTTTAAGAAGTTTACATTATTTACAGTTTAAGAAGTAGAATAAAGTAAGGGAACTGATGGGAGTTGTAGTCCAAATATTCTGGAAGGCACTGGGTTGGGGATGGCTGTCTTAAAAAATTGTGCATCGTGTGGAAAAAGAGAACAGATAATTTCTCTCCTTGTTTGTAACACAGAAATTTGGGATCAGCCAATGAGATTAATTGATAGTAGATTCAGGATTGGAAAAAGCAAGTGCTTCACATAATGAATAATTAGCTTTACAGAATTTCCTGTTACAAAATGTGATGAGTGCCATGAGCTTTAGTCACATTAAAAACAGCTTAGACAGGTTATTAACTGCTATTTAGCATTGTAACACCATTTTTTTTTAAAAAAAGGATTTGGGTATTTAGAGACTGGTTAGCTTAACATTTGTTCCAGGAAAACTTGTGGAAATCATTATTAAAGTTAAGATTACCAAGCATACAGAAGAACAAGTCTTGCTGAAGAAGAAGGAGTGTGGGTTCCACAAAGGTAAGTTGTATCTAAAATTTTATTGGAGAGTGTCAAGAACATGTGAATAATTAGTGGACATTGTGTACTTGGACTTCCAAAAAGCTTTTGGTAAAGTTCTTCTCCAGAAACTCTTTACTAAGTTTAGCAATCATTCTACAGACCCTCTCAGGAAGGTCTCTTAAAAGACCAAGATGCAGAGAGCAGGTATAAACAGAATGTTCTCACAATTGAATGATGTAAGAAGTGAGATCTCCCAAGGATTTGTAGTGTGACTGGTGCCTTCTAGGTGTTTAAAATGAAAAAGGGCTGTGAGCTGCTCCAAAAGGACTTATTCCTATTGGGTGAGTGGGCATTAAAATGGCAAATATGGTTCAGTGTAAGGAGGTATAATGTGATGCTCATTGGATCAAAAAGTTCTAACTTCACATGTATGCCAGTGGAGTCTGAACTGGCAATGACTGACCAGGGAAGAGATATTGGAGCCATGGTGGATAGTTTAATGAAAATGTGGACTTAGTGTACGGCAGCTGTGAAAAGGGTGAATTAGAAAAGGGATTGAAAATAATTTTGCCAATATAATAATATACAAATCTGTGATGCAGCCACACTTGGAATACTCTGTACAGATGTCGCCATCATATCTCAATAAGGTTATAGTAGAGCCAGAAAAGATTCATAAGAAGGTAACCAAAATGATCAAAGGGTGGAGCAGTTTCTTCATAGTGGAAGGCTATTTGGGGCTTTTTTAAAAAAAAAGGTGTAGCAGGAAAGAGTGTGATAGAGGTATATAAAATTCAGCCCAGAGTAGAGAAGGTTGATATGAAGATGTTTCCCTCTTACTTTCAAAATATTTGAACCCAGCGTTAACTGATGAAGCTGAATGTTGGAAAATTCAGGACTGATAAAAGGAAGTTCTTCACACAGCACAAAGTTAAACTATAGAATTTGCACCCACAAGATGTCGTGATGGCCATCAACTTGGACAGCTTTAAAAGGGGATTAGACAAGTTCATGAAGTTTAAGACTATTCATTGCTGCTAATCATGATGTCTGTGTACTACATCCAGTATCGGAGGCATTGAGTGAATGAGTTGGCATCCATCTGCCTCTGGAGACAATGGAAGAGTGGCGATGAAGAGTTTTAGCACATGTTGTGACTGTAGAGACCAATTGAGGCAGAGGAAAGTGTTTTGGTTTACCTGCTACAAGTGCACCATGGCGTTCCTTCTGTTTGTGCTCCTTCGGGTGGTCATTCCTCCTTTGGTCACTGCTGTGGATACCCGACCTGACTGCCTGTCTCCAGGTACTACAATCATCAGCAAGGGATTCCCACATGGCGGCGTTAATGTTGCCAGCCTTCATGTCAAGTTTGCAAACATCTTTATAGGAGTTGGTCTGCCACAGGCCTAGTGACGGAAGCCAGCTCCCTGTAGAGCATGTCCTTGGGGATCCTGCCATCTTCCATTCTGTGTACATGACGAAACCAGCGTAGATGTCACTGGGACAGAAGTGCGAACATGCAAGAAATGTGTGCTTGGGAGAGCTTATCTTTGTTTGAGACTCTGTCCTGCCATGTGATGCCCAAATCTTCCTGACACAGCACATATGAAAGGCATCTTAGGCGTATATCTCTGAATACCAGTTGCTAGAAATTGTAAGTGGGGAGAGTGCTATTGCACTCAGGTCCTAATGGGCCTTTGGCTTGATCCAGCAGGGTTGTTCTTATTTGCTAAGAATTGAAAATGAAACCAGTTGCTAAGAGGCAACAGCAGGGGAGACCTGCTGCTTTCATGCTCTACTGATGGGTGACCTGTGTAAGAAAAAGGATGACAGGGTGTAGACCAGTGGTCTGATTCAGCAGTGCTGTACTTTTGCAGACACTGCATATTTTGACTTCATGGGGTTTGCGGAGAATCTGCAGCAGACTTGAATGAATATCTCTTCTTGGTGTGTCATGAGATGCCTTCCAGCAAGGCTGATTTATTGGACAAAAGGTTACAAAATGTGGAAGTTTCAATTGCAGTATCCTTATAAAGGTAACTACGTGTCTTTCTATGAACACAGATGGGAATACTTCATGTAACTGAGAAATTGCGGAATATATATCAAAACCATGTGTTTCCATTCTCCTTTCTTAGCAAAGGTATGGGAGTGGATGGGATGCCGTTCTTTCCATACCTTCATACTTAATGTGCTGTTTCCCTCTCCATGAATGGGATTCAACGAAGCTTTTGACCCTCTGCAGTTTATAGTGGGAAGAAGAAAACAAAGACATAACATGTTTCCTAACTGTATTTAATTTTGACAATAAATGTATCATGTGGTTAAACAGATCCTCTGGTGACCCAACATCCATGCAGTCTTGTGTGTTAGCTTTACCTGCTCTGTCTTACTCTTACTAGTGACTTAAATCAACCCACATATATTGGCTAGTTGTGCAAATGCATCTGCAATGATGCTTCTGTTGTAAATATCCATTCCAAGTGTTCTCTTGTTAAAAGAGGCTTCAGAATGTAAAAACCAGGCTTTTGTCCTAATCACTAAGGAGTATCTAAAATAATTGATTATGCACAGAGTGCAATGAGTGGCAGCTGCTATTTTTCAATGTTTTTCCTTTATCTATCCTGAGTTGATGTATCTGACAAAGGAGTTTCCATGAGGCTTCATTTGTCATCTTCATGAGCAGCACACTAACAAGCATTTGGTGAACATTTATATCTGGATAATCTAAGCAGCATTCGACAAGGGAGCTAAATCTGATACAGTTGTCAAGGACCTGTGCTGTCAAGGACCTAGTTCAGTGAGAGCTGTTGACCCTACATTGTGTTGAAATGTAGCCTTGAAGTGTGTGTGTGTGTGTGTATGTATGTGTGTGTGTGTGTGTGTGTTTCAGTTAAACCAGGTTTGGAGAACCTTTGGCCCTCCAGAAATTGCCAAACTAAAACTTCCATTATCCCATGCCATTGTCATATTTGCTGTGGCTAATTGCAGTTGTAGATCAGCAATATCTGGAGGGTCAGTGTTTCCCCACACCTGATCTAAAGTGAGGTTTTGTGTTGGCAGTAAGAAAAAATAGACACCAGAAGGCTTGTCAAGGGCATGTAGCAAGGCCTAGCTGGTTGCATGCAAACTGGGAAATGATATAATTAAAGTTTATAGGTTAAACAGAATTAGTTTGTCTGAATAAATAAAATAGGACTGCTTCCTTCATTATTATCATGTATAACAGTGTATAATGATTGCATTCTCTATTGAAGGTGCCATTTTGTTCCCTTTTTAAATTTCCAGAGATAAGTGTTGCCACTTTTACTTAAGCTGATTTTAGATGTAGAGTCAAATCATTGGGCACAATATCTTAATGAAGTCTTAGGCGTTATTGGTTAATACAAGCACCTTGGGTACATACATGACATTGTGATAAGAAAGACGTAATTTGCTATGATCCAAAGAACATAGAAACTAGTTCCATGAGCCCAAGGGAGCTTTGGGCTGGCATATCTTGAACAGTAGCTCCCATCTTCTGCAATGCTATATAGAATGCCTATTGGGAAATAGAAGGAAATTTCAGGAGTTGTTTGTGATTTGGCATGGAGGAATGCCCTTTCAAAGAAGAAAAAATAAAAAATCATACTTCTCACACCAAAGTCCATAAGCACACTCAGGTTAACTCTTTTATTCCTGGCTATAGTTTGTGGGTCCGGCATAGATAATCTATAGGTACTTTGTATTTTAAGGAGAAATAGCATTTTTTTATCCTATTGAAATTGAAGTTAATGCTTTCCTTAGGCCTGTACTGTTGTTTGAGATGTCATAGCAGCATGCATAGTGCATAACCAAGGTCAGTTACTCTGGATCGGTTGTCTCAGGTATGAGGAAGTACAATTTCTTGTCTTTAATGTAGTTTCTTGTCTTAGATCCACCAATCCGGTGACCCATCTGATTTAATGGCTACCGGAACCCTGCTAGCTGTACAGGTTTCCTTGTCTTTCTAACAACATTAGGAGTGCATATTGGGATTTCGTTCAAGAAAAGAAGTAGATACACCAAGCTGAAGATGATTGGCTGCTCTCTTTTGACAGACAAGTGTGAAAAGGAAACCCCATTCGAATTTCCATTCATTCTGGATTGGTGGATCTGAAGCACAGAAACAGAGTTTCAGGTAAGAAATTCCCTGTACTCAATAGTGTTACAAATGCAGAGTTTGGTTAACCAAAACTGACTGCATAGAGTTTATAAAAGCATTTAAGCCTTATATCATGGCAGGTCTGTTCAGTGTATTTATTTCACTATACCGCTTTCCTCATGGATAAGATTCCTAAATCATTTATCTCCAATGAAATGTCATTGGTAGATCGGAGTAAAATATGTGATTCTCTTAAATAAATAAGGAAAGTCTGTTGAGGTCTAGTTTATGACTTTGTAGTCTGAGGGCTGGATTTTACTATCATTTTAATTTGAACAGCTGGTTGTAAAGTGTTCATAAGCTTGGTAGTTCATGGCGTACAAAAACAACTTTTAGCCAAATGAAAGCAGCTTGATTTTTAAGTACAGTGGTATGACATGTTTTGTCTTACCTTTGGAGAGTTGGAAACAACTTTGACACGCTTACGGTCACCAACAGTGTAATCCTATGCATGTTTGCTCAGAAGTAAGCCTATCTCTCTAAAGTGGAATTTACTTCCCAGTAAGTGTATTTAGGATTGCATCTCTATTTTTAAAGCTGTTTAGACAAAGCTCTCTACAAGGCTAACTTGCGTACCCCTTGTTTTCTGGTAGCAGTGACCAAGTTTTCATTTTGGAAACATTTTTTAAACTTCGAATTTAGTGTTGCATGATACTCTAGCCTGGGCTGAAGAAAGTGAGCAAATGTTTAAAGATTTAGCATTGCAGATCCACAAAAATAGCTAGTTCACCATTTTTAAAAACGACTGGGTACTCAGTTGTAGTGAAACATTTTCCCAGGCCTTTTATTAGTTTTTTATGTGCTCCCACCGGTGTTTGAAATTTGGTCCTATTTATGCAAAATTGCATGTGGTAAAATCTGTTGCACTCAGGTTTGAGTTCATTTTTCAGTTGCACACTATAAATTCTAAAACAATAGTGTGGCAACTTGAAATGATTTGTTTTCACTTCCAGGGGTTACTACTCTGGACGTTGTTTCATACAAAATCATTCTCCTGCCTCCAGGCCAATCCTTACTACTGGTACTGAAAGGGGTCTAAGAAAGAACAGTTCTTGATAACACTCCCCCCTGCCAGCCATTTATTGTTATTTGAGAAAATTACCATATTTTTCGCACCATAGGACAATAGGACGTGCCTTGTTTTTGAGCGGGGAGGGGAAAAAAATCTCCCCCTCTCTGCCAGTGCCCCTTCAGCGAAGCGGCAGGAGGCGCTGCGCAGAGAGGGGGAGAATATCCCCCTCTTGTTTTCCTGCTCTAAAACAAGGTGCCGTTTAAGGTGCGTTCAGGCGGCTACCTTGGAAGCCTGGAGAGCGAGAGGGGTTGGTGTGCACCGACCCCTCTCACTCTCCAGGCTTCAGGTTCCTTTCAACCTGCTCTTTGGGGCTGGAAGGGGGAAGCCCACTACCAGCCCCAAAGAGGAGATCAGGGAGCAGCGGAAAGGTGCAGTGGAGAGGCTGCTGCCATAGTCTTGCGTCACTTCTCCAGCTGGGAGAGGGGCACGGGGGGCTGCTTTAGCCCCATGCACGCTCTCCCAGCTGGAGAGGTGACACGCGGCTATAGAGGCTCCTGCCATAGCTGTGCGTCACCTCTCTAGCCGGGAGAGGGTCGCGGGGCTATGGCGTCTTTGCTCCATAGGACACACACACATTTCCCCTTCATTTTTGAAGGGGAAAAAGTGCGTCCTATAGAGTGAAAAATACAGTATTTCTGGCTTACAATACCGTCGTTCTGATCTCCTGCTTTCTGAGCCTCATATTCTTTCTCCACTGGTCTCTGTTTGACACTGATCCTCATATATGTAAGTAACTCCATTTGATAAGGGGATGAATTGAGTGAACAGCCACTCTAAAACATGGAAAAGCTTGATTCAGATGCCAAGCCAAACAAAGTGTTTGGAAAATGGACCTGTGCTGGCACTTTTAAGTACCTGGTGATTGCATCTAGGTGAGTTTCGAAATACCTTTTGCAGTTTGAAAGACAACCCCCCCCGGGGGGGGGAGAAGAGAGCAAATTGCATAATGTATTTTCGGGTGAAGTCTCTAAAGGCTACTCTGCAAAATAAATTGAAAAATACAATAGGGGTTGCAGAAATCTATTCTATATAGTTACTTTAAAAGCTATTTGGCGTTTGACTTTTCATTTTCAAAGGGAACAGTATTTTGGAAACATCTGCCCCATTCCCATTTTAGAGCACGATGGGCTTTTGCCTAAGGTCATTCTTAGATGCATGTTCTTACATTGGGTGAGGAATCTCCTGATCCCAACTGCTTCACACTTTTCTGCTTTTCTCTTTTGCTGTGACAGCTGGATCTGTTGCTGGACAAAATTGCTGATTCACTGATTTCCTCATCCCTCTTCCTCCTATAGCATGAATCACGAGGCTGCATAAAAACTGCTGCTTACTAGCTGTGTTTTTGTAGACTCTAAACTCTTGGCTGTGCTATGAGTTTTGTTCCTACTACAACTTGTTCAGATTCCTTCTCTTGAGGAATCTCTTGATAGACATTTTACTATGTTTTGATATGTGTTGGAAGCCGCCCATAGTGGGCATCATCTTCATCATTGAGGAATCACTGTTTATCTGTAGTACTCCTTGTCCATTTCCCATCTGAATGGTCCGTGTTTACAGCAGCATTTTTTGCAGTTGTGTTAGCCTTGAACAATGCTAAAGTCGCTACTGGCCTTGAATGTATTCAAGTGCTTGAAACCACCCCTTTCTGTTTTGTTTTTTTTCTAGACAGGACTGGGGAACTCATGGCCCTCCAGGTGTTGTTGCACTAGAACTTCCATCAGCCCCAGCCAACATATGATGGGAGTTGTAGTCAGCAACATCTGGAGAGCCAAAGGTTTTCCATACCTGTTTTGGACACTCTTATTTCTAAGATTGTTGTTTACTTGCTACACCCCAAGCTTTTCCAGAATCAAATCCAGTCAAGTTGTTGTCTAAAATGGCAGCTTGCCTGTACTCTACATCAGAGTTTCCCAGACTTGGTTCTGTTTTTGGATTACAACTCCCACCATCCCCTAACTAACTCCGGAAGTGGAGGAAGCTATACTTCTTAGATAAGCATGCTTTTGCATGAAGGTCTAGCAGGAGTGGGAACATTTTTCAGCCTCAGAGCTTCATTGCTTTCTGGTCAAGCTTTCATGGCACATATGAGAGAGTGGGATGAGAGGCAAATGTGAGCAGAGCAATGTATATAATTTTTTCCTTTGTACAATAGGCTAGTTTCTACACACAGACTCCCACTACTCTTTATCCTCCATCGAGGCAAGCAAGGGTCAATTGAAAGCACACATTCTTAACCAGGCAAAAACACTTTGGTAGGATGTGAAGCAGGGAGGAGCTATGAGTGAGGGGTGTGGCCTTGGAAGAGCATGTGCAGTTGGAGAAACTCAAGAGGGCCAGATAGAGACTCCAGGAGGACCATATTCAGTCTCCAGGCCCGAGGTTTCCAACCTTGATCTCTAAATTTTCAAGGTTTATTTAACCCAGATCTTCACTTTGCAACCTGTGGAACTAGCTTTTTCTTGATGAAGAAAATTTTCTTGCATGCTTAAAGAAAACACACTTAGTTGACTCACTGGGGAAAATAAATTTACATATACTTTATAGATACAAGGATCTGTATATTCAGGCGGCTCCCTCCATCTGTCCCACTCCTGGCAGTATGGGAGTAATGACAGTGGCTTATCTTACAGAATTATTGTCATGATTATAGCAGCATGTATGTTACATAAATGCCTGAATTGTTGTTAGAGCCTGCATATGATGGCTCAGGGTTAATTGTTTGTATGTTCAGTTTAGATTTTAAATTTTATGGTAACACATACATGCCAATTAGGCAGGATTAAACAAGTCAGGTGTTGTTGTTTTTTTTTAAAAAAAATCTGACAATCACGGAAACATTCTAGCACAGAACCATCAAATTAAGTGAAATACAGCTGGGTGCAAAATAGATTCCTTGACAGTTATGCACCACATTTCATGTAACATTGTACAATCACATAGAATGTCTATTTACTTGTACATGCTGAATCCTTTTTTATATTGCAGAACACTAAAGTAGAAGTAAAACTTCAGAGGCTGCTCTTAAGTTGGTCACATGCAGTCTGGGGATGGATGGAGTGTCTCTTGTGTCTTTGGGAGCGATCTGCCTGGTGTGGGTTTACATTGTCCAGCTGTGTATGCTTGCACACACACACACACACACACACACACACACACAGAGAGTACAGTGACAGCAGGAGACAGACATGGGAAAGAATGCACTGATGAGTCTGGGCTTGGGGCCAAACTAGACATGATGGTGACAGGCCTATGACTTACCTCTCTGCAATCTGTCTCTCTTGGGTACTCTTCAGTGTCAGAGCTTGGCTGAAAATCAGCGAGCTCAGCTAGGAGGAAAGCATTTGAGAGGAGAGGGTATGGAGAGATGATTGACTGTTGTGGGCCACTTTCCTCACCTGCTTGCCCCATTTTCCTTTGAAATGCTCTGTAGGGGTGTGGCCTGCATTGAAACAAATGAATCAGCTACTATCGTGTGTGCCATTTGACCTGTAAGGGAGCCCTGGGAGTTTGGTTTTGGAGACTGTACGACAGAAATGAACAATCCATTCAGTTGTTGCATATGAGAGGAGCAAACCACCAACACTGGCTTAGCACTGTGTTCACACCAGGAATCACGGTTTGCATTGTTCCAAACAAGCCAAGGTTTGCTCTTTGCTTCCTGATCATGTTTTGTTTGGTCAAACTAAACCAGAATTTTTTCATGTGATGTAAAAACTGGGTTACTAGCCATGCTTAAGAGCTAGCAATTAAGGGGTTTAGGGGTCACCAGTGCCTTTCTCAGCTTGCTCTAGTTTTTCCATACTACAGAGCGTTGAGCTGCATCAAGGAAAGAAATGTACCCATTGTTGTTTGAGCTGTTCCTAGATTTTGGTAGCATAACTCCTGACTGATAGTTTCTGGAGGCAATATGCCTCCTCCTTCTGGTCCCTTATTGCTCATGATCCTTTGCAAATAACATGTTTTTATATTAGTTTTAACTTTATCAACTCAGACAATCTTAGAGTTTCCATTCTTCTTACATACATAGAGGTTTTGTTTCTTTGTTGCCTTGTATTTGCGAATGAAACTAGAACCCAGGTAGGCAACATGGTGCACTCCATATGTTATTGGACTCAAGCTCCCATCAGCTCTAGCAAGGATGGCCAGTAATCAAGGATTATGGGCGTTTTAGTCCACAGCATCTGGAGACAACCACACTGCCTATCCTCACTTTAGAAGGAACACTTTGAAAACAATGAAATTAGTACCTTGCTGTCAAGTTTGTACCTTCCTGTGTTGAATAGTTAATAATAGAAACATCCTTAGTAATAATGCTCTAGAAAGACAAAAACATGTGCCTTAAAGCCGATGTTGACCTTGAATATCAACTGTTATTTTGGGGTTGCTGGCATATTGCTGCTAAGAACATCACTTCTTGACTTTTTATTGACTAAAGACTAATCTTGAAATGTAGTTCTTGAAATACCTACTTGAATAAATAGTCTAAAACCTTTCATATTGAATTGCTTAGAGCTGCAGGTATAAACTGATTCTTGTGAAGTTCCTCTGCACTTTAGAGGGAAAGCAAATAATAGCTTAACAGAGATTTTTGACTGCAGGGTCTCATATTCTGTAATGGTATTTTGGTGTTCTAGATGGCTTGGAAATATACCAGGTCCTTGTATGCATATCAAGGTAAATCCAGGATTCCTAGTTTATCCTGGCATACTGTGAATGAGCAACCTGCTGGTCTCTCATGCTTTGCTTTTCCCTTTGTGTGAGCAGTTTAGACTAACCAATAAGCCAGAGGTTTTCAACCTTTCGGAGTTCATGGCTCCCTTGACTAACTACATTCTTTCTGTGGCACCCCTGTGGGGCTCAGGAGCCCATTAAGTCACCCCTTGCCTGCAGAGCCAGCAGCCCCTCACCCCTTTTTGAACACTCACCTTTGTGGAGTGTTCCTTCAGCTGCCTCTCTTCTCCCCTCTTCTTCAGAGTCCTCTGGGCAGTCACAGCTGCCACCCCTGGTCTCTGAGCTGCCACCTCCCCCTGCCCCAAAGAGAGGTGCCTTCTCACACCACCCAACAGAGGCCTGGGAAGTACCCCCTGGCCAACACCAGAGGCACCATTCGCCTGGGGAGCTTGTAGCCAGAGCTGTTGCAACAAACAGCTGTGCAAGCTTTTGGGAGGCAGAGACACGAGAGTGAGGGAGGGAGGGAAGGAAAGAAGGACAGAGGCCAGTGTTGCCTGTGGCACCCCTGACCATCATTCAGGGAACCCCAGAGTGCCATGTCACACTGTTTGAAAACCACTGCAATAAGCAATGGCTTATCATAATGTGCAAGCCAACATCCTGGGTTGTTGCTTCCAAGCAACTAAACCAGGGCTTAAAGTGGGCTTTCAAATTCTAGTTTGTGTGGGAGCAAGATTACAAATTACTTATTTGCAATGTGTAATATCTGCAACTGGGTCTGGTTCATCCGTACATTATCTGCACGATCCCCTTGCATTGCAAGTGTGGCATGTGCCCACATGTATTTCCGTCAGGGCTCAACAGGTCACTACATGAGACTGACAGGGAGTTCCAGCACAAAGGTCTTTGTTTTGTTAAAAAACCAGATTGTACAGAAGAATGAAGTGTTGATCTCCTGTCCTATCAACAGGAGGGATAAGGTGGACTCGAAACCCAAGTAAACAAAATGAAAAACAGATAATTTCCCCTGCTATTGTGCCCTAATGAACACAACGTAGGACTATTAGCTGAACTGACTGGTTCATTGTTGCATGAAAGGATTAATGAAGAAATACATATAGATGCTGAAGTTGAGCTGACCCATGTGCTGCAATCCTAGATCTACCTATCTGGGGGCAAGCCCTATTGAACTCAGTGGGGCTTACTTCTGAGTAGTTGCTCACAGGATTTCACTCAGTGTCAAATCACTATTTTGGATTCAGTGAAGTTGGCTGGAAGCTAAAGAGGAAAACCCAAGATGGTTCTGCTTACTTGCTGTAGTTTCCTGGTATTTGTCTCCTCAATGATGCTCATGTTGGAAGAAAACAACAGCCTCACTTTGAAGAACAAAACTGCCCTTTGTGACCTGAGAACAATGTGGCTAAGTACCATACTTAACCTTCTGCACTCTTGTGACTTGTCAACAAATGAAAATAGAATTGATATAGTATGGCAGAAGTGTCAGGGAGCATATGCTTATCATATATGCAAAATGAGTCTGGTACTTCTTTCCCCATGTTTCACACATGACTTCTGGTGTGGTATTCCTTGGCCTTGAGTTGGGGGAGCGGAAGGGAGTCACTTTTATTGGGACAGTGGTGTGGGTTCCAGAAGCATGTTTTCCTACGTAGACCAATGAAATAAAATTGCTGTTGCTAAATTGGGTTGTTTTATGTGCATTTGTATTATTTTTTTACTGCTGGTTTTTGATGGTTTTTGTTTCTAATAGTTATGAACTGCCTCCAGTATGAGAGGTGGGATCAGAAAAAAGCTCTCCCATGAGTGGTCAGCCCCCATAACAAGGTTGTCATCATTTAGCAGTAAAGGCTTCACAGTTGCAGTGCATAACATACAAAATACCTACATTTGTATACAAAATCCACATCTTGACAAAAATTTCCTAGGGTCACCAGGGGCCAGTTAGAATTATTAGGGGACTGCATCTGCCTGTGGCCATCTCAGCTGAACTTTAGTGGCACTTTCCAGGCATTTTGCCCTTGTGCATTTGCTATCACGGAAGGGGAGGAATGGAGCTGAATTTGCTCCCTCGCCCTTGCCATTCATGCATTGGGGGAGGTTGGAAGCAGGAGAGTCTGCTGCATACATAGTCTGCTGCTACCCACACAATTTACTGCTCTGGTTTGCAGGATTAGAGATTGTAAAGGTAAAGGGACCCTGACAGTTAAGTCCAGTCGCGAACGACTCTGGGGTTGTGGAGCTCATCTCGCTTTACTGGCCGAGGGAGCCGGCGTTTGTCCACAGACAGTTTTTCTGGGTCACATGGCCAGCATGACTAAGTCACTTCTGGCAAAACCAGAGCAGCGCACGGAAACGCCGTTTACCTTCCCGCTGAAGTGGTACCTATTTATCTAATTGCACTTTGATGTGCTTTCAAACTGCTAGGTTGGCAGGAGCTGGGACTGAGCAATGGGAGCTCACCCCATTGCGGGGATTCGAACCGCTGACCTTCTGATCAGCAAGCCCTAGGCTCAGTGGTTTAGACCACAGCGCCATAAGGAAAGCCTATAAGTATACAGCAGGCTACTCACTTCAGACGTCCCTCCCTCCATGTGGATTATGGGAGTGGTGTCTGAGTACATGGCAGCAGGGGTAGCAGGTTCAGCCCTGCTCTCCCCCTTGCTCATTTGTAAACACATGGAAGGGAGAATGCCTGAAGAAAGCTATGGAGAGCGAGGCTTGTAAATGTGTTACATCAGGGGTTCTATGCCCAGAAATGTCACCATCAGAAGTGATGGTGCTTTACACTGGGTTAGGCCTTCCTCCATCTCTTCCCTGTAACAACTGTGTTGTAGCTGAAAGAGGCTCCTTAGGAAGCAGAGGTTATGGGCAGGGATCCAAGGAATTGTGGGATTAATTCCATGAGCCCAAGAGGGCTTTACACTTTTTCACTTAACAGCAGTTTGCCGTTGTGCCTGGCAAACTGAGTTTTTGAAAACTGTGAAAGATTTCAAAAGCACTCTGTCACATGATGTGGGGTGTGTTTGTGTCAGCTGTTTTCAAAGAAGAATGAGAAGCCTAAAATTTCATGCAAGCCCATTTCTGAGTCTAAGCAGCTCTTTAGATCTCAACCAGCAGCCCTGTTGCTACAGGACTGGTCCATATGATCCAAGGGTTGAGACCTCTCAAATTGAATGGTGCTTTCTTAGTAGACTGGAAAAAAGGGTGCATAATACTGTCACCTGTAAAAGGAACCATCACTCCTTGCTGCTTAAGTCCTTGGTGATGTTTCAAGAAATATTTGATTTTTATATCTTGTAGGGTTTTTAAAAAAACTATTGATGCAGCCAACTTGCATCCACGTCTGTTACTGCTCTCACTTTTAGAGTAATTTTCCTTCCTGCTATGAAGCAGTACATAAAGTCCTTGTAAAATGGCCGTAATGATATGAACTCAGAAGTTGCCACTGATGTGACCAGCAGCAACCCATCGTTTCCCCCCTCCCTCGTTTTCAAGGTGAATTTTCTTTAGAGTGAGTTAAGGGGAGAGAAGTCTTCTTTCCACTACTAGTTAAGTGAAACTTCATTTGACTGGGACACCGTGTGTGTGTGTGTGTGTGTGTGTGTGTGTATAAAATGTGAATTGCACACATGTAAAATATGTGTATGAAATACGTATTGTCTTTGCTCATCCTCTTGCTGCTCCGCTGTGTATGGAACGTCCCACAGTGGACAAGTGTGCGTATTTACATGCTACATTCGTACTGTTTGCATTCATCCCTTGTTCACAGCTGTCTCTTCTTGTTGCCTTCCTCAATGTCAAAAGTTAGGCGATTATGTCCTATGGGCAAAAATATGTCTCTTTTTGTTAGTTGTTCTGCAGAGGAGATGTACACTAATAGTACTGTGTAAATGATGCAGTGCTGAGAGCGTGTTCCCTCCTAATAACACGACACTAATGAACCACTTGCAACTTCTGTCGAGTGAAATTGAGGGGCTCAACTAAAACTTAAAAGCCAAGCAGACAAAAGTCAGCCATGTAAGGCTAAACAAAACCTCCCTGGCCATTATCCTTAAAGATAAAGGGACCCCTGACCATTAGGTCCAGTCGTGGCTGACTCTGGGGTTGCAGCGCTCATCTCGCTTTATTGGCCTAGGGAGCCGGCGTACAGCTTCTGGGTCATGCGGTCAGCATGACTAAGCTGCTTCTGGCGAACCAGAGCAGAGCACGGAAACGCCGTTTACCTTCCCTCCGGAGTGGTACCTATTTATCTACTTGCACTTGGACGTGCTTTTGAACTGCTAGGTTGGCAGGAGCAAGGACCAAGCAACAGGAGCTGACCCCGTCGTGGGGATTCAAACTGCCGACCTTCTGATCGGCAAGTCCTAGACTCTGTGGTTTAACCCACAGCGCCACCCGGGTCCCCTATTATCCTTAAGGAGGGTTAATTCTTTCTAGGTAAAAGGAGGCACCTCATCAAATGACCACAGGGTTCTTCTTGCTCAGCTGTTCATTTCTCCCTGCCCAAAGACTTTTTCCAGTCCCATCCTAGAGACAAATAGGGAGTGGATGGCATCAGACCAGAAGAATCTTAGCATATTGTTAAAGTTGTGAAGGAATGTAATGGCTTGATGAAACACACAGATGTTATGTTACTCGACTTCTATCAGAGTTGTGCAAGTTGTTAAATGCTTCCAATTCTTTGTTTTCAAATTTAAGGTTTGCACTTTCTCCCTCCCTCCTTTTTTTCATTTTGCAAGAAGGGGGAGGGGGACCCATTGCTCACTGATAGAGAACCTAGTTAGCACGTAGCTGGTGTCAGTGCCCAACATCTCCAGTTAGAGCAGGAAACCTGTGGCTTTCCACAAGATAATGGACTTCAACTCCTGCCATCCCTGACCATTGCTCATGCTAGATGGGACTGATGGAAATTAGGAGTCCATCTGTGAATTAAATTATCTTGGAGAGCAGAATATAGAAGGTTCCCTGAGTGGTTGGCCAACAGAGTTGCCAGTACTGGTCTTGATGGGCCAGTGATCTACTTACCTGTAAGGCATCTTCAGATGTTTGTTTTTTACAGGAGCACTACTATTCAAAGCGTTTGCTGAGCTTAAATGCCAAAATGCTCTAGCTTGAACTAGTGCCTGCTGCCTACAAATGTTTTTTTTAAAAATAAATTTTTTATTGAAGTTTCAAAAATTTTTAACACAACAAAAACAAAACATTACAATAATAATAACAAACAAAAAACAATATAAAAAAACATATAAATTCAACCCTTAATTTCTTATAACTTACTTTCCCGACTTCCTCATACCTCCCCTTTCTGTATTCCAATTTCTAACTAATTTTCAACAAATCCTTCCCTTATTTTTAACTTAATTTTAATCTTACTTATTTTCTTTAACTTATCCGTTACCGCTCGTAACCACAAAAATGGTTTTACAAATGAACTGCCTATATTACAATGAAATAATCCTGTCAGTCTAAAAAGATGCAGAAGGTTAGTGTTAGTAGCACACCAAAGTACACGAGAGCAAAAATTATGTTAATGTTTTAGAAAATGTCAGCCCATGAGTCAGTTATTGGAAAGTAAAACCATTGCTCTGTGTTAGGTTTTTTAAAAAAAATGTTTTGACTTGATTTGAAGAAAGTTGTTGATCACACAGTCAAAAACAGGATGACCTGTACTGATAGGAATGTATTGGGTTGTGCATCGATCACCACCTGAAGCATGTCCAGTTTATAGCAATATGATGTGATTGCAATAACAAATTCCCTAAATTATGCAATCACATTTAGATCACTTTTCAGAAAGTTCACATGTTCCATAAATGTAGCATTAAATGATTGTGTTTAATGTTTACTGCTAAATTAGTTTAGTTTGCTTTCGAACTGTGTTACCTTTAACATGTTTGCTTCCTGCTGTTCAATGCAAAATTTACTGAAAGTTGATCTACCCTATGTTTTCCCCCCTTACTGAAAGGACTGTAGCGATTAGACTTACTTAGCCAAGAATGCTGACCAGCACATGAAGCACCAGTTCACTGTGCTGTAAAATATGGGGAGATGCATGCCAGTAGTTGTTTAAATAAATTAGTGCTAGCTGGCCAGCATATGTTGTTCTGGGAAGACATGTTTTTCCAGGAAGGATTGACCAGCAATACTGATGGGCGGTGTGATGCCCGCTTTGCTTTCTTGTGCTATAGTGCTTGGTTTGATTTTATTGCATTGACATCTGTGCAAGAACCATCTTTGTCTTGTGGCCCACTGTGATCTGGACTAATTGGGGAAAGGATTGCCTGTTTTGAGTAGATAAGATAAGCCTTTGAAACCTTCCAAAGTTAGTTCTCTTGCTCATTTAAAAACAGACCTGATAGCAACATGCCCCCCCCCACTTGCATGGGTTAGCACTTTATTTACCGTATTTTTTGCACCATAACACTCACTTTTTTCCTCCTAGAAAGTAAGGGGAAATGTCTGTGCGTGTTATGGAGGGAATGCCTACGGGTGGGGAGGGGGGGTCTACTGCAGTCGTGAACAGAGGATCCATGGTTCTCCTTCCTTCCCTCCTCCGTGGCTCGCTTTGAAACAGCAAAGCGGGAGAAGAGCCGCTGAGTGGGGAGGAGAGAGGGACAGAGAGCCTGCTTCTTTAAAGGAGCAAAGCGGGAAAGGAGAGGAGCTGCTTACACGAGTGTAAGCGGTTCCTGTCCGGTTGGTTCCTTTAAAGCAAGCAGGCTCTCTGTCCCTCTCTCCTCCCCACTCAGCTTGCTAAATAGCAGCAAAGTTTTTCAGCTTGCTAAGCCGCGGATGAGCGGGGAGGAGGGAGAAAAGCAGAGCCTGCTTGCTTTAAAGGAGAGGAGAGGAGCCTTCTCCCCTTATACCCCTCTTCTTCATTATTAGCAGCACCCTTCTCCACCCATCCCACGCATGCTCCTTGTCCCTTGAGTGCTTTTCCTTCCCTCCCCACTTAAAACGTGGTTACAAAGCATGGATCCACATGGATCCTCAGGATTTTTGCACTGAGTCACCCCAAACTCACTGTCAGATCACATGTCTGTGGCCACAGCATGAACCACAAAAATCATACATCCACTGTTTCGTTTAGAATATTTTTTCCCCTTGTTTTCCTCCTCTAAAAACTATGTGCGTGTTATGGTCAGGTGCGTGTTATAGAGCGAAAAATACAGTAATTAATAAGCAATTTACCAATTTACCAAAGTTGTGCAGGGACTTAAAAGCCGGACTTTTTGCCCTCTTATTCACTAGCATGAGAGGTAAATGGTAGTACCTGATGACCTTCTTATGACCACATGACTTGTGGCCTTAAATTGAAATACAAGTACTTGATACGAGTCAGCAGTACTAATTTGCAGTATTTTAAAATACAAGCATTCTTGTATAAAGCAGTAGATTATTTGACCCATCCAGGGTAAAAAATTGACCAGTTTCACAGACGCAGGAGCCACTTACACACAGTACATTTGCCTTACCAGGATTCAAGTTCAGCTTGTTTTTCCTCATCCATCTCAACATTGCTTCCAGGCACCAATCCAGGGACTGCATGTCTTCTCCCAATCCAGATGTAATTGAGAGATAGAGCTGAGTATCATCAGCATACTGATGGCACCTTGCCTCAAAACTAATGACCACTCCCATCAACTTTAGATTTGCATTTCTCAAACTACAGCCCCAGTTTCTTCCAGTACAATAAACTGCTTTTGAAACTTGGGAGTTTCAAAAGCAGCTTATGGTATAGTGGTTTGTTCTTTGCAATGCAAAAGAGATGCCTCATTCAATGCATTTTGTCAAGGGTAAGGTAGATTTCTGTTTTATAGCCTTAACTTTTACATATTTGCTAATGTCAGAGGTGGTGTAAAATCTATTTACTATAAGTAAATATGCCTGTTTAAATTAAAGCCAGGGCACTCAATGCTCAGAGCTTCCCTGGTGTTTATTACTTGGGGGGGGGGGGTTTAGATTTATTTGAAAGCCTATGATCCATTTTGAAACTTTAAAGTCTTATGATTTTTAAACTCATTTAGTTTATGACCAGGATGAATTATCCTTAGGTTGCCTCTCTGTTAAGTATTTGTGACCTGGGTAGACTTAGTGGCCTGCCAAATTATGTAATCTGATGTTAAATTGTTTGGCTCATTAACAACTGATTGGGATTATGTGCTGTACAAGTTAATAAATCCTTAGTAGGGCTCAGTCCTCAACATCAACTTTTCTTTAAACAGTAACACTTTTTACTGTTTAAAAAATAGACATCTATTTTTCTTTAAACAGTAACACTTTCTGTCCACAATAACAGAAGAGCTATGTAATAGGCTCATCATAACTGCCTGCACTATTCAACTTCTTTTCATTCCAAGTTAAGTATATGAGACTTGGAATGAATCATTAGAAATAGTTGCAGAGAAACTAATTGATTCAACGGCAAGTTACGCACAATAGATCAGTAAGCTTTTTCAAACTCAGCAGTGAGAAACTTATGCTTAAAACACTGAATCAAGTTCCTCACTTGTATTCCAGTGCCAGATTTGTGGTTCTCATTTTTTGAGTAGTGTATTGGGAGTGGCTTTGTACAAAAAGCGATTAACACTGAGAGCACTCTGGGCTCCACTTTCAAGGGCTCTGTTCTCATTTATTTCCTTTCGGAGCTCATAAATGCTGAAGTGGTTAGACCAATGAAAGTTACTAGATAATTGCAGCACTAAGAATTGCTACTCTGCAAGCTCCATTTCGTTGGGGCTGTTGAAAACTCCAGTAGATTGGCGGATAAAATTAGTTGCATTTTGGCCCCGTAAGAAATCAACTAGTTTTGACAAATTTAGGATCCGTTTACATCAGTGAGATTCAAGAGCAACTAACTTGGGGTTGTCAACACCAATGTTTACTGTATTGCCTTTTAATTTGCATAGTCCACATGCAATACCCTCAAACAACACCTGTCTCATTGCATACCTGTTATGGAGATAATCTGAAAAACTGAGGGAAATTGGGTTCTAAACCACTCTCCTCAGGGTCACAGATGGTTTTATTTGGGTGTTTTTGGCTGGGTGACTCAATTTTCACTTTCTTCCATTCCCCTATCCATGCCCACTACTTCCTTGATGCTCTCATTTCTTCCTTGATGCTCTCATTTCTTTCTGCCTGTGCTCATAACTAGTTCCTGTGAGCTCCTGAACGGAGGTTCTCCCCTCCATCCCGGCCTCTGATCTCTCATGATTTGCAGAAAACCAGAAGACTGCACAAGCAAATTTATAGTTGCTTGACTTGCCTACTTCATAAGTGGGTTGTTTTTGTTTTTTTGTTTTTTTTTAAAAGCTGTCTGTGCACATGCATTGGCATAAAACAGCGGTGGCCAACTCCCAAGAGACTGTGATCTACTTACAGAATTAAAAACTGGCAGTGATCTACCCCCATTTTTTTGGGGGGGGTTTTCAGGTCAAAGTTGTTGAGATTTTTTTTAGGGAGGAGGAAAGCCCCGTTTTTAAGGATGTTTGGGGGGAAAAGAGGAACAGACACTAACAAATTGCGGGGGAAACAAACAGCCTCACTCAGTAAATGCCATCTTCCATTCTGCAGATGTTGCAGCAATGGGGGGCGGGGCAGAAATCAATTTTAGCACTGCTAAGGAAGGGGACCCAGCGATTGACCGCGATCTACCAAAACCTCCCGGGGATCTACCAGTAGATCGTGATTGACTTGTTGGACATCCCTGGCATAAAATAATCAACAAATTAGACACATCCAAAAGGGAATGCCTATTAGTTGTTTCCCATGCACAGATTCAAATATAGGCATGTGTGGACCACACTAGCCTAATGTGAATGGAGAGAGAGTAGATTAACAGCTAATTCATGCTCAAATGTGGACAATCCCTTGGTGTGAATTCAACCCAATTTATGCTTCAGATAGCGTAGGTTAATTGTAGTGTTTGGTGGATTCAGCCCTTGATTGATGATCTGGCTAAGCAGTTTGGAATGGGATTAGATGTTTTTGGTTGCTTGCCTTTGGTTATCCACTTTAACATACTAATAAGTTACCTGCGTTCAGTAACTTGTGGCATCTAACTGCTTCTTCTCTTCCTTCCTTTTTGTCATCCTGCAGTGTTCTGTGCCAAGGTCTTTGTGGCTAGGCTGCTCCAACCTGGTAGAGAGCATGTGCGCACTGAGATGCCTGCAGAGCATGCCCAGTGTCAGATGTCTCCAGGTGCCTTTCTTCTTTCTTGTTGTAAATGTGTTATGCTTATGCTGTTAAAATCTCGATGGGTTCAATTTAAATATTATAGCCTTCTGAATGTTTTCTGTATGATCCTCTTCAGTTTTTTGTAGGAGCCCTCCTTAAGAGGGCTCTGCATGATAAAACTCCTAATTTGAAAGTAGTACGCATTTTGTTCTACCTGTTGCCTCCAGTTGCGATGCAAATAAGGCTTGCATGCTGCCTGTTTTTGTTTGTGAGTTTCCACAGTAAAATCATGGGAATAACTGATGAAGGGTGGTGTGAAAATACAAAATAAACAAATAAATCTGCCAAGCAAATACAATGATACATCAGTTTAATTCCTTTCTCGACTGCATTGAATCCTCCATGTATACAGCAAATCTTCCTGAGAAAGTTTTTGTAATGTTCAGAGAGAAGAGATTTTTAGATGGAAGAAATCAGGGACTCTCTTGTGCCAGTGTTCAAATTCTTACAATAGTGCTAGCATGGAACCCACTTAAATGGCTTGAGTTTCTTTCAAATGGATGAATTTATTTCTTTTTAATTATGGAGCTTGAGAACATGTGCAAATAGCAAGATCACTAGCTCTGATTCTCTTCACAATGGTACATTTAGTTTTGTATAGGTATTGCTAAAGAATAGCATATGTTAGTGGTGTTTCTTAATTTTTGAGGGCTTCATTTGTGGACATAGCTGAACTAAGTATGGCAAGTGATTAGTAATTTATTTGGGCCACTGGGATCATTTTAAATTGTCTCTAGTGGCCAAACTCAGTGGCTTACCCACCAGTACCTTTGTGCACTTCTCGCTCTGGGATTTCACTATGTGGGCTTAATTGGTCTTTCCCAAGTATGAGAAATAACTTTCACATAGGTTAGGCCACAGGCCATGCAGCAGGTGGATGGGACTTATATTTGTGCTTTGAGATTTGAGGCAGCCCTGTTCTCTCTCCCTCCCCAACCCCTGTACCTCAAAATGCACAAGGTGAATAACTAGTGTTTTTAGGTGTGTTTTTTCTGTTGACCCTAATAAATATCATAAATATGAGTTGCCCCAAGTCTTCTGAAACATGAATCCTCTATGCCCACAGAGAATTGTGGAATGTTGATCATAATGTAAATCGTAATTCTCTATGTTGGATGCAAATTGTATGTGACATACTGGATTTGACAAGGTGATTTGGTATGTTTCCTGGGAATTTAAGGATACAGCCCTCCTTCTTCCATGAGTCATACAGTATAGTGAGATAAAGAAATCAAATAGGTTTCCAGTCTAAATTGTTAACCAGAGCACAACAAAACGCTAACATTTGTTTACTTTCTCTCTAGCTATTTGCACCTAGATTGTTGATATGAGACTTTACTAAAAAACAACAACAACCAGACAGTTGGTGTTTTTTGTGGATGCTTCCACCAGTGTCATGCCTTAGTACCCATATCTCAAACACCCTATATTATATGACCTCCCTAGATAGTGGCAGAACTAAAACCTTTAAAATACAGTGGTACCTTGGTTTACAACCATAATCCGTTCTGGAGGTCTGTTTGTAAACCAAAACAGGTGGTAACCCAAGGCGCACTTTCACTAATGGGGCCTCGGAAAAAAAATTGTTCGTAATAAAAAAAAGGGTTGTAATCCAAAAAAAAAAAAAGGGGTTGTAATCCAAAAAAAAAGGTTGTAAACCGGGACACGCACTTCCAGGTTTGACGTGTTTGTAATCCAAAACGTATGCAAACCAAGACTTATGCAAACCAAGCTACCACTGTACAGCTATTGACCCTTATACAGTAGTATCTCGGTTTACAAACTTAATCCATTCTGGAAGTCCATTCTTAACCAAAACCGTTCTTAAACCTAATGAGGCCTCCCGCTGCCGGTGCCCTTCCACCATTCGGCTTCCGTTCTTAGACCAAGGTAAAGTTCGCAAACCGGGACACTACTTCCGGTTTTGTGGAGTTTGTAAACCGAATCGTTCGTAAACAGGGCTGTTCTTAAACCGAGGTACCACTGTATTTCATTTAGTTATCATATTCTATGTAAATAAAATAGATTTCCTTCTGTATATTCTCTCTTCAGATGGCTCTCTTCAGTAAGTTTATAGAAATGTTAAAGCAGACAGAAAGCTGTCCCCTTGTCATTCTTAACATCACTGGGATAGCTCAGATAGTAGATCATGAGACTTTTAATCTCAGGGCCATGGGTTTGAGCCCCACATTGGGTAAATAGATTTCTGCATCGCAGGGGGTCGGACTAGATGACCCTTGTTGTTCCTTCTAACTCTATGATTCCATTGCAAAAATGCTTATCAGCAGTTAGGTTATGTGTTAGAGAAATGCAAATATAATCCATTATTTGGTATCTTGATATGGTATAAATATAATACCACACTATCTCTTGAGAGTAAGTGTACAAGGTAATGTTTGAGTCTGCTTTGTAGCACTGGTAGCCTGCACTGAAAAGTACACCTTATGCAAAATGTGCACAATGTATAGAAAATAGTGGCAAAGGAGTAAATAAATAACTGATGGTATATATTTGAACTGACGCCTTCTAGCTGTGTTAAACATCAGATAATAAACTTGTTACATATCAAGGGGAAAAATATTCTCTATTTTGAGTCATTACAAAGGAAATAGTAATCTAAGTATCCATTTTGGGGTTGACCACTAGAACATTTATCCATCGGATGGCCAAATCTTTGAAGACTTCTTCTGTTGGTGTATGGGAGGCTTTCCTTTTATGTTAATTTCCTGACTACTATAAATTCAGCAAACCTCAAAAATTGAATTAATGCATACCAGGCAGTTACAGGGAACCAGGCAGAGGGCCTTCTCCATAGGGGCGCCCTCCCTGTGGAACACCCTCCCTTCATATGTCAAGGAGATAAAGAATTACACAACTTTTAGAAGACATCTGAAGGCAGTCCTGTTCCGGGAGGTTTTGAATGCTTGAAGTTTTTATTATGTTTTTAGATATGCTGTAAGCCTCCCAGAGTGGCTAAGGAAACCCAGCCAGATGGGCGGAGTATAAATAATAAATTTGTTATTATTATTATTATAATATCATTTATTGAATCTGATATGTGTTGGACTACACATGATAAATCCACCCTTGATCATTACCTGAAAATGCATGAGCCTGCCCTTGAAATATGTATGGCTGTGTTATATGGTGGGAGTCTATTGCAAGCATGCTTCAGAGTTTGGGATGCTATGGATGACAATACAGGACTGCTTAGCAATGTGAGATTGTATGCATGAAAAGCAACCTTCTATTATCATTCTCCTTCTTTGTAAATGATTATCTTTTTATTATAATTGCTTAGCTATGTACCTAAGCCTTAGCTCTCATCATCACTCTTATCTGTGAGCTTCTGTCATATTTGTGTATTAAATAAATTGATCTTTGTACATGATGCTCTGTACATAACAATGAAAGTGTCATTTGACTGAGAGAAAACTACAGAACCAGAGTTTTTATGGTGTCATTCTCTGTGGTGTAACATGGAAGTGTTTTGAGACCTTTTCTGTGTGTTTTTAAAACACACATCTGCAGAGTGGAGTAAATTGTGAAGATGGCCAGCTATTCAGAATAGTAAAATTCAAAGAAGATTATTCCCCTAAGGATCTTTCGAAATTGGGCAAGAGAAAGCAAAATAAAATTCAGTGCTGATCATAAATAAATGGCATTTGGAACCATTATTCCTACACATTCACCCCCAAGTGCACACACAGATATCTTAATTGACTTTAACTATTTGATAAATACTTTGCAGTCATTTGAAAATGTCAACTGAGCAGTGTGAAAATGTCAACTTTGAGCAGCGTGATAATGAAGAAAGCAAACGTAATATAAAGAATTTAAGAACAGATAAAAAGCAAGAAATTGCCATCTTAGTTGTAGATTATTGGAATCGTAGGTACAATTTGGCTACATGTACCTGCATTTCATTGACATTGCTTTACCTCCAACAGTATATCATATAATTGGGAAAATTATGTTTAAGAAAGGCAGGTTAAAATGATAATCCATTTATAATGGAGAAAAACTTAAAAGGTGATAAATTTGCTTTTGAGGATGTGGTAGGTGTTTATAAAATTGAATGGTGTGGTGAAAGTGAGTTGGGGAGAGCTGTTACCTCAAAATGCAAGGATCCAGGGTTAGCCACAAGAATTGTCTTGACTGCAAATTGAGCAGCAAAATGTCTTCAGTGTCACAGGAAGCTATGGTAGACATTGGGATAAACAACTATAAAAATGTTACATCAATACATAGAAGTTATAAACTCTGTTAATCTGGAAGCAACCAGTTTCCTCCTTGCCCTTCCCTTATTTGTTGTTGTTACATTCCTCCACTACCAGGCAGTCCCCATGGCTCTGTTTCTGTGGCTTTAGGCGTTTTTGGTTTTTTAAAAATGTGTTTAAAAAACGCTATCACTTGAATGCAGCACTAAGAAAACTCTCAGTTCTGGTTTTCATTCTGTCAGAACCGACTGTCTCTGGCACAGTGGAGCAGCTTAGATTAACTACCTCTTAAACTCATATTTTGCTGGGGGTCGAATACTAGGTTTTATTCTTTTGTTATGTAACAGTCCAGTCCAGTGGGGAGTCAGGAGGGGTATATCAACCACACTTCCATTTTGTAAGAATTTGCCTCCATTGTAATAAGGAGGGGGGAATTGATTAGCCTAACCCTGGGGCCTCTTGGAAGTACAAAGGAGCTTTGCATCCCAAGCCATCATTGATCTGTCCCTGCCTCCCTAAACACTCTGCTTGAGGGCCGTTCCACAGGCATACCAGGGGCCTTTGCAGTGGGCATTGCCCACCCAATGGTGAAACTCCTGCCTCCTGGCAGACATGCACCTTCTTCCACATATACTGGTACCTCTAGTTGGGATCACGATCTGTTCTGGAGTGCCGTTTGCACCCTCTGCGCAAGCACGGAGTGCGATAGAGCGCTTCTGTGCATGTGCACGTGGCGAAACCCAGAAGTATACACTTCTGGGTTTGCGTTCGCAAGCCGAAAAGATGCAACGTGACCCTAACGCAACACGAGGCATGACTGTACTAACTTGCCCTGGCTATGTCAATTCTTTGGGGTGTTTTTAGTTCAGTTACTTCTTTAGTTTTCAGTTTTAGTGGGAATTTCTAAATTAAATCTATATTGCCTTGCTATAACATGAGCTGCCTTGTGAAGGCTTGGACACTGAAGGTCAGGCTACAGATATTTGGATAAATAAAAAGTATGTGCCTATTTTTTCGTTTTATAGCATTCTACAGTCCTATTGCAAGTCTTGATGGCTATTAATCTCTGTACTAGATTTGTTACTATGTCTGTGTTGTCTCTGAGCTCTTAGCCCTTAAATATAAGGCAGTCTTGCGAAGAAACTTTCCTCCCCCTCCAAAACAAATCAGTGATCCGCCTGCCCTTGTCATATTAAGGTGATCAGTTTGGGTGGTACTTCACATCAGAAGCTAATTGCAGTGCTGTTTTCACACTCTTTGATCTGGACTATATAGTTACATTTATTTCCCATGCTGTAATGTGCCTATGTGAAAGACAGAGATGCAATTTTAAATGCGTAGCTTTTTTAAAAAAATGGTTTTTGGCCATACTAGAAGATGGATATACAATTGCAGGCATCACCTGTAATGAATAGACAAGTTCTATCTCAAGCACATTTTTAGCCCACCCACCATTTCCCCACTTGCACTTTAAAAACTTTTATTGATGTATGGTTGGAAAACCTTGTCACTTGTCAGTTGCATCAGTTCCAGTTTCTTCTGCCACAGTTGAAGCTGCTTGGAAATGCAGGTGGATTTTGTTTTTCCTGTTCAAAAGGTCATGCACACTGCTGCTCAGCAATACTTTTAAAAAGAAAAAGAGAGATAAGTCACTGGTGAATCTGATTTCAGCCGTTTCCGCTGAGCAGAAGTTGGACAATGAACTAAGGACTCAGCTAGATTGGTAAAATAAAAGTGTTTTATATGTGTTGTATGCGATACAACACTGTGACACCACATGGTGCTGTGGAACCCCGTCTTTCCCTACCAGATTTCCCTATATGAGTTAACAACATGTTTAACTGAATTGCTTCTTTGACGTCTCTGGATCCAGCCTAAATGGCAACGGGGCGCATTAGAAACATCTATGTTAGATTTCATCAGAATCCAGATTGGTTTTTACCAGGCTAGGTAGGTGGGAAAGGAATGGTTTTATCTGCAACAGCTGAAAGGAATCTATTTAATGCAGGGAAGATAGTAAGTTATGATCTGGCTAGTTTGCATTAACAGAAATGGTGAAAGATTCCTGAGTGATGAAAACAGTAAAAGGCGCGAGTGATTTTCAGCACCAGAAATACTTTTTTATTTTCATGAAGACTTTTTGAAGCCACCATAGTTTTTCTCTACCAGCTAATACTCTCCAGCCTCTTCCAACTGAAGTTTGTCCAGTCTCCTTTTTGGTCCTGTTTCAGCATTAGATCATATGCCTTCTGGGCAGCAATTATATTAGTTTCATGGCTTTGCACACACCTTAGTGCTAAATAAATATTTTAAAATAGTAAAGTGCTGTAAACAGCAAAGAAATACAGGAATTAAATCCAAAGCAAGTAGTAGTTTTTATCCTTGGTTTCGAGGTGTGTGTGAGTAAAGTTGGGAGGTGCTGAGTGATAACCTGGTATTCTACCTTGTAGCTTACTTGATGTTCTACTGACCTACATTTGCCTCAGCCGTTGCGTGACAAAACTAGGTCAACTTCAGTTTCAGTTCCTAGGTTTTGTCCCATTTGGGAAAGAGGTGTGTTGCTTTTCTTAAGTTTCAAATACTACAGAGAGGAAGATGACAGTAAGCACATGAATAGAAATCTCTGTGCACTGAAAAAGAAAAGAGTATTTTACAGGTGCTCAGGAAAGATATTTAGTCTTAATCTAAGTTTGCGTACATTGTGTATGTAGAGTTTTGTGAGAATGTATTTCTTTTAACAGTGTTTTTCTTAAAAAACCGTCAGACTTTGAATGGTAAGGTCCCATATTGTTCCCCAAAATGGTGAAAAGTCTCTCACTTTAAATTATTGCAACAGTATCTGGTCCGATCATATTATGCTGAACAAAACTGAACTGCTGTTATGTCTGCCCCATTTGGCTGACTGTTTGGGCAGGAAGCATGCTTTTATATGGCTCATTCATGCTTCTCGCTCGCTCATGCGAGACCCTGGATGAATGAATGTGCTTTCCCCACCCCAAAGGCTTTGATACCGTGGTGAGGGGCCCTTCAGCACAGTGTTGTTTAGGCTGACAATTCTCTTTGCACTTTGTGTTTCTATGTTTGTTTGGTGCTTGCTCCCCAAATTAAAATAGAAGGTTGAAGAAATGTAAAATTTAGGAAGATAAAATTGACTGTAGACCGAGGATAAAGATTAGGAAAGAGGTAAATTGTTTTAGGGAGAAAAGGTCAGTTTTGTTCATAGCACCTTTTATTTCACTGGTTTTGGCCATTGTGATATAATGGGTAGTGTTGGACTTCGATTCAGGAAACATGGGGATGAAATCTCCACTAAGTCATTTCACCATTCCCTTTCAGTCTGAAGATCAAATGAAAGAGCCCGGTATATGTTGCCCTGAAGTCATAAAAGCTTGGGTGTGATTCGGATGTAATGAACTGGATAATGGGATTGCAGTCGAAAATGTACTTTTATTGGATAATGTTAAGGGACTTTTAGACCTCTACCCCGTCCCCATTTCTCAACTACAAATATGACTACTTCTTCTTTTTTCCAATAGTTTGCAAGCAAACATGATATATGCTGTATACAGAAAATTGGATCCATTTGTGTCCTCTTATCAGTTGTGACAGAATTCTCTTTGAACCAACAGAGGCTTCAGTGAATGGGAAGCGGGGTGGGTACAGGCAATTTTCTCTGATCCCACCTTCCCTCTTGCAGCTCCCTTTGCCATGCCAATACGTTCCAGAGGGTTGGGGGACCCTTTGGAACAGCAATGAGACGTGATGCAAGGGCCTGCAGGAGAAAAGACGGAATTTGTGAACCCCCCTTTATTGTTCACAGGCGCCTCTAATTGATCAAAGAGCCTTCCATCAATGGTGTGACACAGTTGGATACAACCCAGAAAGCTTGAATTTAATTCTTTCTCTTCTACCTGCATTTGAAATCTCATGTCTGTCAATCCCCTCTTCTGTGTTCGAAAATAAAACTTTGTAAAGGCTTGAGGTTGCATTCTTCTGTACTTTGAAGACTGGTTAGGGTGTTAATATTTATAAAACCTATTTAACTATATCTGTTGGATTTAATATAAATGGCTAAAAGTGTTACTTATGCTTTTGGGATTCGTGTTGCTTTACTGAGTTAATAATTTCAATTCTCAAGAGACCCTTTATTCCTGTTTGCTAGGAAAGGCTGCATGGAGTGAGTAAAACTTGCAGTTAGGCATTTCCACACCATTCTTTCTCATATAATCATGCACCAAAAATTAAGATTATTCAGCACTTACATCACATTTTTAATTGCAGGGAATCTGGTTTTGAAAAGGTCATGACATCCTGGATTTTGTTTTTCCGCATGTTGTAGGATTTTTTTTTAAAACAGTAAGGTGCAGTTCTAAAAGGCACATGTTTTTGCCCAAGCTTTCCCTGACCTATAAGATCAGACCCTATTTTTGTCTATAAATTTCCTGAATTCTTGTTTGGGTTCTTATATGCTTTTATAAAACTATTTTGCTGGTTTTATGTTGTATATTGTTTTAATTATATTCTTTGCAGTTTTCTGTTGTACAGTATTGAGATATTTTTAAAAATATTATAACCGTTTATAAATGTTTTAAATAAAAATAAATATTTTTTCCCCCTCCCCTCTTGTTTTCACCTGTTGCCTAAAAATATGTAATGGAGACACCAGACAAGCCTCTACTGGGCGATCAAAGCAGTTTCTGTGCCAAAACCAGGCTTAAAGCCCCATTGACATGGAGCTACAAAATCAGTTGAGGAAAATAAGTTCTATCCCTCGCACTTCCAGTCTGCAAGATTTGTTACAGGTTTCTATGTGACAGCTAGTGCTGATGCCTGTAGTTGCAATGACTTGCAGCACAAAAAAATGAATTCTAGTGCACATGCTGTTTTGCAGATCAGGGCCATTGCCTGGAAGCTTTTCAACATTATGTTTCAATTGCACTTCACGTGTTAAAAGTATTTTGCAAGCCTTAGGGCAGGCATGGCCAAACTTGGCCCTCCAGCTGTTTTGGGACTACAATTCCCATCATCCCTGACCACTGGTCCTGTTAGCTAGGGATGATGGGAGTTGTAGTCCCAAAACAGCTGGAGGGCCGAGTTTGGCCATGCCTGCCTTAGGGCTTTAATCCAGCCTTGGGTTCAATTTTTCCACTTATTCAAACTTCATGCATTTGGGGAAAGTGCTTCCACATCGTACGCATAAGAGTGGCAGTGTCACCCTCAATTTCAGGGGGTCATCACCCTTGGGTCCCTTTGCCCAAGGAACCAGGTGGAGGTGTTTGGATTCCACCCATTATCTCTCTTGATGGCAGCAGCTCTTCTGGTAAAAAGTGCCTTTGGAGACTAATTGCATAGATAGTAAGGAAGAGTTGCTACTCCGGTGAATACAGTGGTGCCTCGCAAGATGAAATTAATCCGTTCCGTGAGGCTCTTCGTATAGCAGTTTTTTCGTCTTGCAAAGCAAGCCCATTGACAGCTTAGCGGATTAGCGCTATTAGCGGTTCAGCGGCTTTTAGCGATCAGCTGTTAAGCGGCTTATCAGCGGATCAGCTGATAAGCGGCTTAGGGAAAGGGGGAAAAAACCGCAGGAACTCACAAGACATTTTCGTCTTGCGAAGCAAGCCCATAGAGAAATTCGTTTTGCGAAGCGCCTCCAAAACGGAAAACCCTTTCGTCTAGCGGGTTTTCCATCTTGCGAGGCACCACTGTAATTAAATGTGTGTTTATAGGAAGCCTGGTGCAAACAAAATGGCAGATTTTGTGTTTACTGTCAGCCAATGAATAGCGTTGGACAGTAGCCTTTGAAAGCAGTTGTTTATTTTGCTTCAAAGCCTTAGGGAGCTGTTGTGTACAAGAATTATGAGAAGGAATGAAATCAAAACACTGCATGGGAAAGTATATCATGTTCACAAATCGTTCAGATTTTTCAGGTCGTGGGGCCAAAACAAGCTGCTTAAGCATATTGATTAAGCTTCCTTGGCATACTTTGATCCATGTCTCCGCCCTATTGATGAAGATTGTAAGAAATTAGGATTGGCAGATCACAGTGCCTGCCACTGAGGAAGAGAAGAATAATGGAAAAGGAGATCAAGAACCAGAAGACACAAGATAGCTGAATATAGATTAGCAACACAGCACATGTTTCAATATTTGGGCTTAGAAACAAGGTGGTTCTTGCACTACATATTTTAGGCAGTCTGCAGATCCTAATACTTGTTAGTGCAGCTTTGCAAATACCTATAGGATATGAGCCCACATATTCCTATTGTTCAGTAGGAGGTTGTGGCCTAAAAGAAACAGAAGTTTTCCGGGTCCAAGACCATTTTTCCGGGTCCGAGACAATGTTTTGTTTCGGCGGTGACATTCCCCACAAAAGCCAAACAACTCCACTCTAAGAAGCTTAACAACTTTGGGTGATCTCTGCAGAAAAGCTTAACAACTCAAGGGCAATCTCCCCCCCCCCCCCGGAAAGCTCAAGAACTCAAGAAATACTGACTTTGTAATTTTTGCTTCAAAAAAAAATAAGAATAGGGGTCGTCTTATACATGGGGGCATCTTATACACAGAAAAATATGGTAACTTTTGCAACAGTTATGTGGCTGTTCTTTGAATACCAAGCCAGAGGTTTGGAGAAAAAAGGAAATTAATCTAGAACAAATTTAGATAGAAGACAAAGTGAGGGAAGATGTATTTTCTATTGAAAGTGCAGAGAAAACAAGAAATAGTGGGTTCCGGTGGAGGGAGGAAAATAGAGTGTCTGGCAAATTTTGAGAAGTATATTCTCAATTTAGTCTTAAGACGCAGCATCTGAGGAGAGCCCTTGGCCGGTATGTAGACTCAGGATCCCAGCTCTTGTTCTTTACAGGTAGACTAGTTTGGATGAGGTATGCTTATTGATACTTGAAAATGGTAGATCTTAACTAAGGCCTGGTTATTGATTTTGACATGTTAAATTTTAATCTATAATGTGGTTTTCCTGCTTAGTTGATCCAGTTCTAGATTTGATGAGGTATTTGTGGATACCTTGCCACTCTTCAGTTGTATTCTTTATCATAAGATAGTACAATAACTGATGGTCTCTGTAGCTAGTCATATAAAACATTTAATAGAACAACATGCTTAAGATTCACAAATGTGCTAAATAGTTTTTAGCCTATACAGTTCTGTTGTTATCCACAAAAGATGAATAGTTAGTACCTTTGGTTTGCTAAATGCGCTTCCCTTATCTCACTTCTATATTTTTCATGATAGTTTGACAAGGATCCTTCGTTATTTCACTTTCCAGAGGCCTTCTTGCCTTTTACTTCCTGTTGTTAGATCAGATGGTGCTAGTGCTGTGCTGGCCACAGAAAGTAAGAATTCCGTAATTTCTTGTGGTATTTAATAGACTTACAAATGGCATTCGTCAGATCGCCTAGGGCAGGGGTGCCCAAACTTTTTTCAAAGAGGGCCAGATTTGATGACGTGAACATGCGTGAGGGCCGATCAAAGTTGTTGAGCTTTTTTTTAGGCTTAAACTGCCACAGGGGCCGGATAAAACCAGCCAGGGGGCCGCATTAGGACCCCAAAACCGACTTTGGACATGCCTGGCCTAGGGAGATTTAAAATTACATCCTTGATGTACGGATAGATTTGTGTGCATGCAGTCTCCAGGCTGCTGCCCTTGTGTTTTCCCCCAAGTTGTGTTGTGCTTTCATGATTGATGATACGGTCTTCTCCCTTGCCTTAAAGGTAAAGGGACCCTTGACCATTAGGTCCAGCCGTGGCCGACTGGGGTTGCGGCGCTCATCTCGCTTTATTGGCCGAGGGAGCCGGCATACAGCTTCCGGGTCATGTGGCCAGCATGACAAAGCCTCTTCTGGCGAACCAGAGCAGCGCACGGAAACGCCGTTTACCTTCCCGCCGGAGCAGTACCTGTTTATCTACTTGCACTTTGATGTGCTTTCGAACTGCTAGGTTGGCAGGAGCTGAGCCTGAACAACGGGAGCTCACCCCGTGGCAGGGATTTGAACCGCCGACCTTCTGATCGGCAAGCCCTAGGCTCTGTGGCTTAACCGTCCCTTTACCTTAAAGGGCCACATGCTAAAATGCTGAAGGGAGTCAGAAAGCCTCACAGTGGCAGCAGTATGGTACCTGCCTTGGGATTTCTTCCTTCCAGTCATGGAGCTTATATCTCTAAGTGTGGGGAATGTGTCTTGTTCTCACTTAGCAGGCACTCTTTGGGGAGCAGTCTGGTCCATTTAGGGAAATTAAACCTCTGCATTCATCCAGACCATTTACTGCCCTTGCACTGGACATGTGCATGGTGGGGATTGGTTACTTTCCTCATGGTGACCAGGAGCCAGAAGCTCTTCGTATTTTAGAAAGCGAGGTATCAGCCATATTTGCAATCAGTATGGTGTCCTGTCCAATGTGGTGTCCTGTCCCATTCAGCAGAATTCATGTGGGGTGTGGGGAGCATTGAGTTTGGGCGTAGAGAAGTGTACTTGGAAGAGGAGGCAAGGAGGCAAAGCTAGGGTCATTGGAGGAAGAAGGGCAGGCAGTCAAGGAGTTCAGGGCTTACGGCTCCAAATAATTGCTTGCAAAACTGGCATTTAAATTTGTACTTTATGCCTTAAAATACTGTACATAACAGATCATGTTTGACATTTCAGTTAATTACAGTATAAGTGTGTGTGTGTGCGCGCGCTGTACTTCACTATTCCCAAGCTATTCCCAAGCTATTCTGCCATCCAAACGAGAAATAATATCTTGTACAGTCATACCTCAGGTTGAAGTAGCTTTGGGATGAATATTTTCGGGTTGTGCTCCACAGCTACCCGGAAGTAACGGAGCATGTTACTTCCGGGTTTCGCCGCTTGCGCACGCGCAGATGCTCAAAATGACGGCATTCGCAGAAGCGGCAAAACGCAACACGCACAGATGTGCAGTCGCGTGTTACGTTCGCTTCAGGATGTGAATGGGGCTCTGGAGTGGATCGCGTTCGCATCCAGGAGTAACACTGTATTTCTGAGGGTGTTTTTTTCAGCTTACTTCCAATTTCGTGTGATGCCTCCTTCCCTCCTATTTTTTCCTGTTCCCATCAGCTCCCTAACTGGTGCCACTACCTTAGTACAGCCCTTTATTTTATTTGTTACGTTTAGGTTTTTCATCTAGTCAACATACTGTGGCCAAAAGCTCTCTACAGACTGTTTTCTTCTGCCACCTTCTCTCTTCTTTCGTGTGACCAGGTTCACAGTTCTGTATGAAAACAGAGAGATTTCTTTTTTTACAGTAGATCATGTCCACATTACAATAAATTTAGATTAATACAGTTTGAAAGTTCAGTTATTAGCTGCTAATATTATTACTTGATTATGACACTCTTCACAGCATTCAAAAATGTTCACTCTTCGCAAATGAATAGAGACTTAAATTAATTCTAGAGGCTGTTTTTAGGGAACATTGTATTTGCTTAGGTACATAGTAACACGTTTCCTCAGATACAGTGGAGCACGGATAATTATTTTTCCTAAAAATGAGTAACTAGATGAAATGGAGAGGTGCTCTCCAACCATATGATATGAATATCCTTAGACCTTAGCAGTTCCCCTCTCCACATCAGTTGTGTTCTTCAGAAAGGTGCTTCCTTTTGAATGAACAAACAGCTAGTTTTATAACCAATCTCATTTCCACTGTCTTCTGTGTTACTGTAATTGAACCTTCCTTGTTGTCCTTAAAAGCTTAACTAGTCCAGGCAAGGCCATGATTACAAACAAAACAGTGCAATCATGAATATCTCAGTAAAACATAAACTTGTATTTAGACAGTTTTTTAAATAAGCATAAATTAGTGCATTGTAGCCATAATTCTTTAGGCTGTGGAAATGTTTAATTGCCTTATTTACTCTCAACATGGAATAAACGCCCAGTCTCTTTAACTGGTTTTGCCTGATTCTTTTATTCTCTCTAGCCTGCAGTCATACAGTATACCAGGGCAGCCCAACATTTCATACCAAGTGGGCCACAAGAGTACTTGGGACATGGAACTTGCAGGCCGCACACTGCCTTGTCTTGCGTATGTGGGGTGTGGGGGAGAGCAAGCTCAAAAATTGATGCCCATCCCCACAAAGCCCTCATGCAGCCTTCCCAAAACTGGTTAAGCAAGGTGCTGGGCTTTGGGTGGGAGGCATGAGGCTCTGGCAGGGTCCTAGAGCCTCCCCATCTCCTTCCCAAAGCTGGGAATGCACCAGCTAGGCTTTGGGAAGGGTGTGGGAGACTCTATGAGCCCTCCAGAACCCCCACACTTTTCTCAAAGCACAGAGCCTAACTTACCTGGTTTTGGGAAGGCAACACGAAGGCTGCAAAGCTGGGGTGGCTCAAATGTTACTGAGGGCTGCCAAAAAACGGCCTCAGGGGCTGTGCGTTAGACCACTTTTCAGTATTCTAAGAGTCTTGATATCTTAAAAAGCAGAGACATCACCTTGCCAACAAAGTTCTGTATAGCTAAAGCTATGGTTTTCCCAGTAGTGATGTATGGAAGTGAGAGCTGGACCATAAAGAAGGCTGATCGCCGAAGAATTGATGTTTTTGAATTATGGTGCTGGAGGAGACTCTTGAGAGTCCCGTGGATTGCAAGAAGATCAAACCTGTCCATTCTTAAGGAAATCAGCCCTGAGTGCTTGCTGGAAGGGCAGATCCTGAAGCTGAGGCTCCAATACTTTGGCCACCTCATAAGAAGAGAAGACTCCCAGATGTTGGGAAAGATGGAGGGCAGAAAGAGAAGGGGACGACAGAGGACGAGATGGTTGGACAGTGTTCTCGAAGCTACCAGCATGAGTTTGACCAAACTGCGGGAGGCAGTGGAAGACAGAAGTGCCTGGTGTGCGCTGGTCCATGGGGTCACAAAGAGTCGGATATGAATAAACGACTAAACAACAACAAAGAGTCTTGATAATTCCATTATGAACACACAGAACTAGTCAGATAACTCAGTAAAGCACTGTGATTTTTGGCTGAAGGAACTCCTATGCCTCCCCATTCCTGCTGTTCATAGGAACACTGCAGAATGTCAGAGTAATGCCTAGCATCCATTAGTTCCAGGGCTTGGCTATCACATTTTAATTGTTGCCTCTCAAAATCCTGATTTTTTGATTTATTTATTTTTAATTTTCCTCCCATAGATAATCAGCCCTCTCTTGAGCCAGAGGCTGCTGTGCTTTAAGCCAGTGGTTCTCAAAGGGTGTGGCACATCACACTGGTGTGGCAGGAGAGGATGGCAAGTGTGGTGGGAAGATTCAAGGATAGTCAGAGAAACTTTAAACATTTCAGTACAGTATGGTATAGTGTCAAATTAAAATTGTGTGTGTGTGTGTGTGTACATACACACAACCAGAAACAGTATCCATGCCTTTTCAAGATCATTGCTATAGTTCTCCATGACATATTGTTGTGAACACGGATTTTCAATTCTGACGAATATGAGATTACCTGGCAAAAGCAAAGTCACACCTCTCATTGAGTTTGTATACCTACTTAAGGTACATATGTAAGAGGCTTATTTATTTTTTGAGAAACACTGCTTTAAGCACACCTTGATCTCAACATATGGAAACAGAAGGGATCAAAGTAAAAGCCCTGATATGATGAAAAGTTCTTCCAAAGAATTGTGGAGTACTTTCATTTTGCTCTTAATTGATTTCGCTCAGGTATACCCTTCTGGAAAGTCTAGCAAATAAATAATGCACTCTTTTAATTTATTTATTTTATTAAATTTCTATTCCACCCTTCCTCCCAAAGGAAGGAACAGTGTCCTTTTAGATTGCAGTAATAGATGGATGGGTAAATAAAGAATAAAAGTTGCTTTATTTTCATGATTGAGCCGCCTCTTGCAGAATAATTTATTTCTTTTTTGACATACACGTAAGCTATATTTGGGCAGACGGGTAAATTTTGAGTGGGTGCCTATAAAGCTGGTTTTCCTAAATAGGCCAATATTTCCCGCAGATTTCTGGTGTTGCAAGAACAGAGCCCACAACTGTTGACAAGAGGAAGAAATGTGTTGGGGAATCAACCACAACTCCATTTGGGACTGTGATTCTGGTTTGGCTTTAAGGAACCCTCTTATGGCCAAATTACATAAGATGCCAGTCTTGTTTCATCAAACATGCTTAACCTAGCTGTTGTTATTTTGACGAAAAAGCAGCTACAGTGTTACCTTGGGTTAAGAACTTAATTTGTTCCGGAGGTCCGTTCTTAACCTGAAGCACCACTTTAGCTAATAGGTCCTCCCGCTGCCGCCACACGATTTCTGTTCTCACCCTGAAGCAAAGTTCTTAGCCCAAGGTACTATTTCTGGGTTAGTAGAGTCTGTAACCTGAAGTGTCTGTAACCCAAGGTACCACTGTATAGGGTTCAAATTAGGCCTCTCACCAGTTTTCTGCTGAAGCCTCCGTCCTTCCTAACCTGACTTCTTTATGCCCCGAAAGGTGTTGTTTTACATTAAACCGTACTCTTGGGGAGCAAAAACAGCCAGGAAGGAGTGGTTTTCATTAGAAAACCAACAGGGGACCCCAGTCAGGAGCATGTTCTGTGTTGCAGCCCTGGGGCTGCTTTTTCTCCAGAAAGGTTAAAAGCATCTTTTCTGTCCAAGCTGAGAACCTTTATATTCAACTTGAGTGTTTTTTCAAATCTGAGTGTCCCAGTTTATGACTCATGTTTTATTGTACTGTATACCTGCCAGAAATTACCAATTTTGATGCAGCTTTTGTTGTTTTGTATTTTCAGTGTTGTGGTTTGTTTGTTTATTTTGTGAGTCACTCAGAGAACATGTGCTGTTGGGCCACTGTACAAATGTAGACAATAAATAATACCCACAAAAAAAAATACCTACGGGACTGCCTCACCTGGTATGCTCCAAGGCGGACCTTAAGGTCCACAAATGACAACATTCTGGAGGTCCCAGGTCACAAGGTGGTTAGATTGGTCTCAACTAGGGCCAGGGCCTTTTCAGTACTGGCCCCGACTTCGTGGAACACTCTGTCACAAGAGACTAGGGCCCTTCGGGACTTGACAACTTTCCGCAGGGCCTGCAAGACAGAGCTGTTCCACCTGGCCTTTGGCTTGGAATCAGTCTGACCCTTATGTTTCCCTCCCCTTATGGTCTTGATTTATTGGCTATTTTAAATGAGGCTGCATTTTAAATTGCATTTTAACCTGTATTTTAAATAGTTTTTTTTTTTTGTTCCCCTCCTCTCTTTCCCCCATATTATGTTTTTACTGTGATTTTATTGGTGTTAGCCACCCTGAGCCCGGCTCTGGCCGGGGAGGGCGGGGTATAAATAAAAATTATTATTATTATTAGCATGATTGTTTTAAGCACATGACTAACTTCACATGTAGTTTGACCCTTAAAGGTAAAGGGACCCCATACCATTAGGTCCAGTCGTGATCGACTCTGGGGTTGCGGCGCTCATCTCGCTTTATTGGCTGAGGGAGCTGGCGTACAGCTTCCGGGTCATGTGGCCAGCATGACTAAGCCGCTTCTGGCGAACCAGAGCAGCGCACGGAAACGCCATTTACCTTCCCGCCGGAGTGGTACCTATTTATCTACTTGCACTTTGACGTGCTTTTGAACCGCTAGGTGGACAGGAGCTGGGTCCGAGCAACGGGAGCTCACCCTGTCGCGGGGATTTGAACCGCTGAACTTCTGATCGGCAAGTCCTAGGCTCTGTGGTTTAACCTACAGCGCCACCCACGTCCCACAGTTTGACCCTTAGCACCCTGCTATTGCCTCTCCATCATTGGTCTGCTGCTCTGCAACAATGCATTATGAGGTCTCATAGCCAATAGTTGAGATCTTTGGCAAAGTAGTGCCTTGGGAAGGAGATCTGGGAGAGAAGAATCTGGCTTTGGGACACTGTTGTTGTGTAAGGCACAACAGTTTCCTGCCCACGCAGCAGGATTTCTACTTATCCTCTCCCCTACAGCCCCCGCTGCCACATGCCCCCAGAATCAGCTCCAGAGGGTTGGAGGACCCTTGAGAGAAGATGTGGGTGGTGGTGCAGATGGCTTCACTGGTGAGGAGTAGATAGAGAAATCCTGCTTCTGTCAGCATCGCCCTTGAGCCAGTGTACCAACTGGACTCATGCACTACAGCCCCGACTGGGCTGGGCGAGCTGGGTAGCACTGCCAGAGACCTCCTTTACCACAGGAACTGGTCACAGTGCTGTGGACTCACAGCTTGGAGCTGAGAGCACCGGATTCACTGTCTCAATAATGCAGTCGTTGCGCAGCAGCGTTTTGCAGAGTCTTGCAGAGTATAAACCACTCGGAGAGCAGCTCTGTAAATTATCTTCTTTTATTCTATAACTACAGCTATAATACAAACTATATACAGAGCTAAATATTCTGAGCATACATCAATGCTACTCTGAGTGCCTGCAGCTGCTCTTAGCAGCAATCTTATCTCTAAATACTATCTCTTGCACTCACTCTCCGACAAACTGACTGACTCTCTCTCTCACACACAGAGACTCACTCACTTGACTAATTAAGTAGAGAGCAGTACATTGCTCCTCCTCTCCGTAGAGTCAGCAGAGACCTCAGGAGATTATCAGGAGATTCTTGGGTATGGGAGGGGTGAAATCTCCTCATCCTCCCCCATTTCATCCGACCATTCAAGAATCTTTAACATAACTGCAATTTGCACACACACTCCAAAAGTTGTTCTCTGCTTACAACCTTGGTTACATACTTGCAGGTATCTCTCCCCCCCTTATCTAAGACACTTTATCACATCATTAAACAGTTACTACAACCACTCTGTGTCTATTAGGAAAGAGTTAAAACATAAACCTCAACCTGTAGCTTACACAAAATACACATTGTGAACATACAAATTAATAAGCAGCTTCTGGAAAAATCTTCACACACATTTCTTCCTCTCAAATACAAATTGACATTTCTAATTAGACATGCTTGCTCCTTCAATCCTGATCCTTTTAACATATTATACATGAACCACTTAAGGTCAGGTAAGGAAATAAATGCAGCGTTTTGTGTCACTACTCTCAGCACACTTGATGCTAGGTTTAAAAATCCCACCAGAGTTGCATGTGACCGCAGCCTTTGCAAACTCTTCTGAAAACCTTTTCGGTGGTACCCCCTTGGTTGTTCTCTCAGATCTGCGCAAAACTCTCTGATCCTCTTGTTCTGGTGCTTCCTCTTCTTTGGGAGAATGGGGAGCTAAAGTATATGAAGCTGCTAAGTCTGAATCAGCGTCAGACTCACCTGAGGCTTTTGGGCTCTGATAATCTGTGCCATCATCTGGATCTACATTGGCATCAGGATTATCAATCACATCAGAACTTGCCTCCCTCTTAACTTTCTTTGCCCCTCTTGCACCATCATCACAAATGGGATGGCACTGAAAAACGCCAACTTTGTCCCATTGTGGATTGTCGTCAATGCTCCTGGTCAGCCTTATGGTTTTCGTGTCTGTGATCAGGACACGAAAAGACCCTTTCTCATATCCTAGGAAAACACCATGTTCTCCACGCTTACTCAGTTTGTCACCCTGCGAGGTGTGCACCCAAACCTCCGAACCAAAAATTTTAAAGTGCTTCACACATGGCTTCCTTCCGTGAAGCATTTCATATGGGGTGCAATTTATACTAGACTGGTACCTCCTGTTATACACGTGACAGAAAAACGAAAGAGCTTCGGCCCAAAAAGGATTGGGCAGCCCCGAATCATGTAACAGTGTTCTGATTCCTTGCTGCAGGGTCTGGTTCAATCTCTCACACAAACCATTCTGCCAGGGCGATTTGGGCGTGGCGGTCCTATGCTCAATGCCCTGTTCAGAAAGAAAAGCCTCAAACTCTTCTGAACAAAACTCTCCACCCCTGTCAGTGAAAAAACAATGTACATTCTCATTATGTACATTCCTGAGCCATTTACAAAACTGACGAAACTTAGTAAAGGCTTCAGACTTTTTCTGCAGCACATAGACCCATGCATATTTAGAGTAGGAGTCTATCAAAACCATGAAAAACCTTGAATTGCCTCTAGAGAGCGCTAGAGGCCCCACTAAGTCTGCATGAATGACTTCGTATGGTTTCTTGGCCTCTCTCCCAGACTCTGTACCTTTGGGAGCTTGCCTTGCCTTACTTTCAGCACAAGAAACACATTTCATGTGGTAGGGACATTCTTTTAGCTTCATACCCTGAACCATGTCAGGCATTTTTGCCACAGCCTGGAAATTCAAATGACCATAAATGCGGTGGTAATGATGAATACATTGGTCATGCAACTTCTCATTCTTATCAACAGACAAATTGCAACACTCTTTCTTAGTTGCTTCTGCAGTACCTGTACCTGAAACAAAAGGCAATTGATACAGACCATTTACACATTTTGCATATAGAATGAGCTTGCCATCTCTACGAATTTCACAGCGAGATTTAGCAAACACCACCTTAAAACCCTGATGATCAAGCTGGGAAACGCTCAATAAATTGTCCTGAATTTCAGGCGCATACAGGACATTCCTAATTGTTGTATTCAGGCTCTTTAAGAACACAGTTCCTTTAGCCTCACTAGTGAGAACTGTCCCATCTGCTTGATGAATTACTTTCTCTTGCTTCTCAAGCTGAACAAAGAGATCCTTATCTTTGGCTACGTGGTTGGTACAGCCAGAGTCGATCACGAAGAAACTCCGCCCACGTTGATTGCAGCAGCGAGAGAGCAAAACCTTTGAAGTAGCAGGTGATTGGGGATTTCGTCCTCCCCCCCCTCTGCCTCTGAAGTTTCCCTTCTTCTTTGAAGATTTCTTGCAGCACTGGAAACTCAAATGGCCTTGTGCTCCACATGAAAAGCACCGCTTCAACTTTAGTGCTTTAACAGCAGCAGTTTCACTTTCACTTTCCTCTGCTGAAGACTCAGGCACATTTTCAGGCACATTTTTAACAGCACCATTGTCCCGGCTTTCTCTAACAGCCTGTCTGCGATCCCACTCATTCAAGAGCACGCTAGACACATAATCTTCTGTTAGCCGGTCAGAAGGCAGTGTAGAAATCTGGGCAGCTACTCCATCATAAGACTCATCTAGGCTGTTTTATCATCAGCATTGCAAACACAGCCTCTGAAATAGCCAGGTCTCGCTCAACAAGGTCCTGTCTGAGACGCTTTAACTGAGATAGATGGCTAGGCAAATCACCACCTTTCTGCAACTGTAACCTGCACAGCTTCTTGAAGAAAATCACACTGGAACCAGCATTTTGTCTCAGATGCATGTCTCTCAACTTATGCCAAACAGCTTGTGCAGTCTCTTGACCCTCTAAGTTCACCAGCAAGTGGTCTGAAACACTCAAAACAATTGTCCCTCGGGCTTTCATATCTGCAGCATGCCACTCAGCCCAATCATCATCATCTTTATCTGGAGGGTCATCTTCTATGGTGTGAAATAGCTTTTCCCTCTGTAAAAGCGCTTTCATCTTAACTTGCCAAACTGCATAGTTTTCAGGCGTGAGGAGGGGAAAAGATAGAGCCATCTGGCCAGAATGTGCACAGGCCATGTCTGCTATTACTTAGAGCAAGACACTTCCCTCGTGCAAACACAGATAAAGCCTTGGACTTCTTCAGCCACTCTCTCCCCCACTCAGAGCGCAATTAACAGGCAAACAGGGATGCTATCTTCTTTCTTTTTGCAGTCAGCAACATACCTCAAGCAGCAGCAACAGCAACAGCGGCAGCTTGAGCACTCTGCTCCAACACAGCTCTGCTTCTAGGCACCACAAATCAGTCCAGCATGCAGCCTCCGTTCCGCCGTCCAGCGATCAGCAACAGACACCTCTGGCGACTGGGACGACTGGGATGACTGGAACAACGACTGGTCAGACGACTGGGCCCATAACCGATGTCAGCATCGCCCTTGAGCCAGTGTACCAACTGGACTCATGCACTACAGCCCCGACTGGGCTGGGCGAGCTGGGTAGCACTGCCAGAGACCTCCTTTACCACAGGAACTGGTCACAGTGCTGTGGACTCACAGCTTGGAGCTGAGAGCACCGGATTCACTGTCTCAATAATGCAGTCGTTGCGCAGCAGCGTTTTGCAGAGTCTTGCAGAGTATAAACCACTCGGAGAGCAGCTCTGTAAAGTATCTTCTTTTATTCTATAACTACAGCTATAATACAAACTATATACAGAGCTAAATATTCTGAGCATACATCAGTGCTACTCTGAGTGCCTGCAGCTGCTCTTAGCAGCAATCTTATCTCTAAATACTATCTCTTGCACTCACTCTCCGACAAACTGACTGACTCTCTCTCTCACACACAGAGACTCACTCACTTGACTAATTAAGTAGAGAGCAGTACATTGCTCCTCCTCTCCGTAGAGTCAGCAGAGACCTCAGGAGATTATCAGGAGATTCTTGGGTATGGGAGGGGTGAAATCTCCTCAGCTTCATGAGTTGGAACTGCAGTTGTTGTTGTCATCCATCTGTCTTGAAATATAATGGAGTGCACCTCTGGGTGTATAGTGTTGGATGCAACTCACAGTTGCATTTATCTTCTTGCTTGAAATATGCATAGGTTGAAGAATCTGATATGTAGGAAGGAAGTAGTACTATATAGACAAAGGCTCAGAGTTCAATAACTTTATTATAGGTTCAAAGTTTTTTTAAAAGACCTTTGTTTTCGTACAAGGAAGTGTGTTGCTTAACATTTTTTTCATTATTCTCGGATGAGAAACTGATGTCTAAAATGGACTGTTTCCACTAAAAAACCAAATGAGAAGTGATCAAAGAAATTCCATTTCTCTTACTTTCTTACTCTTTGGTTTACTAAAACACTAAGCCCGCAACTTATGTGGGGGTTCCATTTTGGGGGTTTCGCCTAAAGCCAAAACTGCATATTCTCAAAACACATTGGGATCTGTGGTGGGTGGGTTTGTCAAAATCATTTCCCCCGGAACCCCACCTCCTTTCTGGCCCCTTTTTAATTTTTCGCCACATGCAGATTGCTAAATGCACACAAATTAAATGTCAGTTGCAGACTTACTTTATATATCAGTACATGGCGAATCTACAAAGCTGGGTATCAGTATGTAGAAACACAACTATTGCATGTATCTTATAACTATGAGTAGGATTGTATAGTGTTCTGAATTTGCTTTCTGAAATTGGTGTAAAATTTTCATAATAATGCAGAAGAAAATTCAGTTTATATGCCTATTTAGTTTATATGTGTATTCTTTTCCTAGAACACATCAGTAATGGAGGATCAGAATGAAGATGAGTCTCCAAAGAAAAACACACTGTGGCAGGTAGGCCTCTCTGCTTTTCTTTAAAATGCAGCAAATTGATGTCACCTTTCTCTTTTTCTTTTATTATTGTTTTGGGATTATTACCTTTGGCATTTCCCCAGCCATAGTATCTTCAGATGCTATTGGTATGTTCTTAAGTTTGGCATATGCCAGAGCTACCAGACAAAATTCAGGCCTCATGTTGTGAACCATCCTGAGATCTACAGGAAGAAGGCGGTATACAATTATTATTATTATTATTATTATTATTATTATTATTATTATTATTATTGGATTGGATATACCGTATTTTTATGTTTATAAGATGCCCCCCATGTATAAGACACCCCCTTTTGGGGGGGACTCCGATTTAAGAAAACGGGGGGGGGGGAGATGGCCCCCATGTATAAAACGCCCCCAAAATTTGGACATTATTTTTTTGGGGGGCACCTAGTGTTATATACAGAAAAATACAGTAATTCAGCTTTTGGGTTTCTTGGTGGTCTACAACAGGGTGGCAGTTATATAAACGCAGATGGATAATATAATTACTTTTAAGTTTCATCTTCACTTTTGAAGGGTTTGCTCCTGGAGCTTTTAATAATCACAACATCACTTCTCTCTTGGCCAAAATCCTTATTTTCTTTGCTTTGGGCTCCCTAATCTCAAATGACACTTTATCATTGGGTGAGCTTGAAGGGGTGTAGTGGTTGTGTGACACTAGCTGTTCTGGCTATAAGATGGAAAGCGGAACAGCGCAGAACCTGCAGAGCTATAGCAACTACACTTTTAACACATCACCCTAACTCATTAAGGCTCAAAGGTCTTGGGTTGTATGCAACACCACACAAGCACCGTTCCCCTCGTGCAGCAGAGCTTTCCCTTCCTCCCACTTTATGCAGATTTTGGAGTGTGCTCCGGGGATGCCAGAGGAGAAAGAAGTTCTGTTCTGCAGAACTGGAATGGTAGTGTTGGATACAACTCAGAGCTGCAAGCTGATGGATTGTATTTTCTTGGCCAAGAAATGTGGTATCGTGTTTTTGCTCTGTAAGACTCACTTTTTCCCTCCTAAAAAGTAAGGGGAAATGTGTGTACGTCTTATGGAGCGAATGCAGGCTGCGCAGCTATCCCAGAAGCCAGAACAGCAAGAGGGATCGCTGCTTTTGCTGCACAGCGATCCCTCTTGCTGTTCTGGCTTCCGGGATTCAGAATATTTTTTTTCTTGTTTTCCTTCAAAAACTAGGTGTGTCTTATGGTCTGGTGCGTCTTATAGAGCAAAAAATACGGTATATTGCTGTGTGGCTATAGAAAAGTGGCAGGCTCAGTTTGCCACTTGGTTATCCACGCATGCCCTCATTCTAGGCAAATATAAATTACAAGGATGTTACGTATTTCTCCTAATATTTGTTCTAGTTTTTTAACAACCCTTGAATAAGGGGTCAAGGAACAGTTGTAAGGTTCATATTTATAAGTTTCAGGAGGCTTTTTCTGAGTTCTGAGGTGGACTGTCAGTGTTCTTGCTTGATGTCTGAGGCCCCTGTGGGCTATCGCCAAAGTTCAACAGTCAATGGGCTTTGTCTAGTGCCTTTATGCATGGTACTGTGAATTAATCTTTTCCTCTGTGGATCATGAATTTCGGATTCCTTGTTCATAAATTCTGGGCGTCTGTTTTGCCTTTTGCAAGTCACTAGGTGGTGCTGTGAGTGCAATGATTGAGATTCTCATCAGAGATTAGGAAATTAGCTGACATGCTTGCTTTTAGTAGCGTAAGATTAATAACTGTGGAAATTACCCTAACAGCTCTCCTGTCTTTGCTGAATCTTATTTTATTTTGTGGACAACTTGTAGAGATTAGAACATTTTTCACAGAATACAGTCTAGTTAGAATAGGTGCCTGGCTTGATGCAATTTCCAGATGCACTCAGATATTTGATTTGGTAGCTGACCCAGTTTGTTCAGGTTGGCTTTACGTGAAACCACACTTGTTATGTCAGACTGCAGCTCTTGCAACAGTTTCAGCTTATGAAATTGGATCAAGCTGTTGTGAAAACTCTTGTGCCTTGTTCATGCTGTACATCTTAAAGGCAGCAAGCTTATCTGTATCTAGCCACTGTTTATACGTACGTCAATCAAAAGTATTGTTTGTTCAAGAAACTGATCATAAACAACTGCTGGAATAATGTGCACAACTTATTCCTTTATGGGGCAGGGGGGAGATCAACGGACAGCAATTCAGATGCTGAAATCTATAATAGTACCCACATAGAAATGAAATGTCAAAAGAATGTACCAAATGTGTGCAGACTAATGTTTGATGGGAAAATTCTGGTCCAGAGTGCAAAACAGGTGCTCCAGTAGCAATTTTGTTTTTGATTGATTGATTGCTGTTGTTGTTGTTGGTTATATCTAACCCTTTTCCCCAAACGTAGAATTTGAAATGCTGATATGGTTTAATTTTGTGTTCTTAAAAAACAGATAAGCAATGGAACTTCATCTGTGATAGTCTCAAGGAAACGACCATCTGAAGGAAACTACGAAAAGGAAAAAGACTTGTGTATTAAATATTTTGACCAGTGGTCTGAATCGGATCAGGTTGAATTTGTGGAACACCTTATTTCACGAATGTGTCATTATCAGCATGGACATATTAATTCTTACCTAAAGCCTATGTTGCAAAGGGATTTCATCACTGCTTTACCAGGTAAGCTGCATCACATTTAAAAGAAGGAATGTACAAAATGGGTGTGTGCTATGATCTAATATCATTTCTTGTTAATGGAGTCAGTACGGTGCATATTTAAAAAAACCAGTCAGCTGTGTCTGAATAATTGCAGTGGCCACTGGATGCCAGTATTGTTCCATCTAAACATAGAATGTGCCTTGTTTGTCTTTAAATGGGATTTTATCTGAAGTGCAAACTGTATTTTAAACTTCTCAAACTTACATGCAAGACTTGTGCTGCATTTTTCAATGCTGTGTTTCCTGGCTACTGTTAGAAACTGTCTCAGAGGTAAAACAAGGTCCATATTTTTTCAACTAACCTAGTTATTTTGGTTTTTGTGTACCAGGTGCATTGTATTAAAACGAGCCTAGTAGCTTTTCTTTTTAAAAGTTTTGTTTCAAAACTGGATGGGTAGTTAAAGAAACTGATTCATACACTTGTTCATTATGAGACTCAATATTATTGTGCTAGATGTAATGCCTCATTGATCCTAGACAGATAAGCACACTGAAGTTGTTGTGACTTCCTTTGACAGCCCTCAGGATTTGGATTGTAATTAGTTTTAGACTTATTTGTGCTGATACAGGTCTTCCTATTCCCCAACATATTGATTAGATATATTCACTGTTTTGTGCCTAGTATAATATTGATATGGATGTCTTAGAATATTATAAAACCCTAGATAAATAGAGAGCAAGGAATGGACAGCTGCAGTGATGCCTGGCTTCCTTTTGTAAACCTGAAGACTTTTATGACCATTGTGCAATGAGTGCATTAAATTAACTTTCCTGCAGTTCTGGTATCTGAGCATACTGTCTGTTTCTATCCTTCTCAGGGAGCTCAAAGCAGTGTACTTAAGGTGCCCAGGCAATCCTCTCATCCCAGACACGGGCCAGAGGCACTCCTAAATGACATATGAGTAACGATTCCTGTGAGCTTTGCCCACACATCCCAGCTAGTTGGAAACTGTAATAGAAAACAGGCATGAGAAACTGGCTGTGTATCTCACGGCCTTGACTCATGAGGAAGGACCCCGTAACCTAGAGGGATGCTATAGGACAGAGAGCTTTTTATGGTATGGGGAGAAGAGTGGGATTTGGGGAGGTGTTACTGTTGCACCAAAAGCTTGAGGATCTGTCTTTGAACCTGTAATGGGTCGCAAAACTCTCTATGGCAGGCACGTCCAAAGTCTATTTTGGGGCTCTAGTCCAGCCCACTGGCCGGTTTAATCTGGCCCCAGTGGCAGTTTTTTCCTGGGGTAAAATCCTAAAAAAATCTTAACAACTTCAATCCTCAAAAAAGGTCAGCAACTTTGGTCGGCCCTTTGGTCAGCCCTCACGGCCCTTCACTTCATCAAATCTGGCCCTCTTTTTTCAAAAGTTTGGACACCACTGCTCTATGGCATGGAATAAGTGAAAAGGATAAGTGCTGCATGGGCTGCTGTCTGAGAGTGGCAGGTTGATGCAGCAAGCAAGCAGGTTCTGAATCTAAAAACAAGCCGAAGGTCAAAGCTGTATAAATTGGTAAGCGGTTATACTCATCAGTATTAGGCTCACCAGACAGGTATTTTTTTTTCTTTTTAAAGGTAGCCTTATAGTTGGCAAAGGGCTGGCATAGTTTAGTTGAGTCTGCAGAAACTCTCTATGTGACCTTGAGGCTTTGCTTTGTTCACCCGAAACCTCTGCATGCCTTTCTCAAAATTGTAGGGGCTATTATTTACCTACAGAGATGTAAAGACAAAGAGCGAATATAAAAAAAATGTTTCCTTATACAATGGTGTGTGTCCTCCAGAGGCATCCTGAGAGATCTGTTTCTAGCATATCTTTCTAAAACATTTAGTCAAGCACAGGTTTGTAGGAGTGATAATGGACTTACCTGAAGAAATGAATTTTTGGACCTTTCCTTCTTCTCTCTGCTATACATAAGGGTACCTGTTGTTAGCCTCCTTTGTCACTTTCCCCCACTCCTGATTCCATAGTTTTTTCCATGCTCTTTCCATAACCTGGATCTAGCTCGCACCCTAAGCCAGGGCGGTCCAACAAGCAGCCCAGTGGACACATGCGGCCCTCAAGGCCTTTTCTAGCTGCCCTCGGCAACATTTGACACCCTCCCTCCCCCCACAGCCCTCATGCTGCCTTCCTAAAGCCAGGCAAGCGAGACCTGGGCTTTGAGAAGGAGGCAAGAGGGCTCTGACAGGGTCCTATAGCCCCCCCCCATCTCCTTCCCAAAGCCTAGTTGGCACTTTCCCAACTTTGGAAGAAGGTAAAAAAGGTAAAGGACCCCTGACAGTTAAGTCCAGTAGCAGATGACTCTGGGGTTGCGGCGCTCATCTCGGGTTCAGGCTGAGGGAGCCAGCGTTTGTCCGCAGTTTTTCCAGGTCATGTGGCCAGCATGACTAAGCCGCTTCTGGCACAACGGAACACCAAAACCAGAGCAGCGCACAGAAATGCCATTTACCTTCCTGCTGGAATGGTACCTATTTATCTACTTGCACTTTTTTTTAGCTTGCTTTCGAACTGCTAGGTTGGCAGGAACTGGGACCGAGCAACGGGAGCTCAACCCATCATGGGGATTTGAACCACCGACCTTCTGATCGTCAAGCCCAAGAGGCTCAGTGGTTTAGATCACAGCGCCACCCACATCTCTTGGGAAGAAGGTGGGAGGGGCTTTTTGCAGGCTAATACGTTTGTGGGCTTATCTAAAAACCTGGCCTATGCCTGTTTCCTGGCTGGATGGGCCTTGCAGATATGGACCATGCTAACTTAGTAGTCCTAAAACCTTACGCCTTTTTAAAGTCAGCTGTAATATTTGTTCTCCTTCTGAGCTGTTTTCCACAGTCTTTTGTATGCAAATTTTAGACCATCCATAGCAAAAGGCACTTGGAATTGCAGGAACACCATTGATCTCTGGCGATATTTTACCATCTGACATGTCCCAGCTTTGATTAAATATTAAATGTCTTGATTTCACATTGCAGTATCTAGAATCTTCAGTCATGTGCTTTAGAAAATTTCCACTGCCCATTTGGGGGAGGGAAGATACTAGAATTTTGGATCTTCTAACACCTGCCCATTGGCCTTTCAATATACTTTCTGTAAAGGTTTTGTTTGGTTTATCTTCACTGAGCAATGAAATGCTTGTCATTTGGGCTGCATGAAACCTTGGTATGTGATACGAATTGTGCTTACTGTATGAAGAGCAGTTTCCATTTCCTGTGACATGTTTGGTTAGTTTGCAATTGTAAGGATGGTGTTGTAATACTAGCACTGTGAGCAAGCACCAAGTGGCATTGAAAGATTTGTGTTCTGGGGCAATCTTAAAATCTTACAAATCAAGAGGGGGGAAAAGATGTTTGCATAATCTTGATTATGGCACACACATGGCCTTGGCCGATTATCCTGTCAGCTGTTCTGAATTAATCCCATAATTGGCTAATGCCACATTAAAATAAAATGTTCTGAAAAAGATAGTCTTGTATAAACTTAAATAATGCTCAAGTTGCTCTCGCTTGCTACCATCCATTCTGGATTTTGCACCTGTCCGCATGCAGACAAGATGGAAAATAGTTGTGGTCTCTGGCTTCCTTTGAGTGGAAAAAGTGATAATTATGATATGAACTTTCAAAAAATGGTGGTAAAATGTTTAGTTTGCATAGTCTGTTCTTGTCAAGTTAGTTTGTGGTTAGCAATGAAGGCGTATGCTTCAGACGAAGCAAGATGTATTGTCATACTGTGAATAAGATGTTGTTGAAATAGAGCCTGGAATTGACCCTGCAGGTGTTGTGTTTAGATAGCCTCAACTTTTCTTACTGCTGGGTTATATTTTCTTGAAAGTTTCACTGCAGTGTACTTTTTCATAGAACATCAGACAGAAACAATGTCTTGTGGAGAAGGAGTGCTGCAGCCTGAATAACTGTACCCTTTTGCATTTTTAGCTGTTCTCCACTGCTTAGTTTGCTCTATGAAAAGGCAGTTTGCAACAGTCTCTCTTAGCACCTAGCAGGCTTGAATTGGAAAGACCATTTTGTTCATTGAGTTAGCTCTTTGCCCTTGAGTCCCTGAGAGAGCATTATGTGACCCAAGTGTACCTTTTGTTGTACATCAGGGTGTAAGTTAATGGTTTGAGATAACTGCCACTAGGCAGTTCTTTCCTTTACCATAGTAGATGATTGTGTTGGACTCCAGATTCCCATTGGCCATAGCCAGCATTCCCAGTGGGTAGGGGTAATGGAAGTTGAAGTCCCAACAACAACTGGATGGCTATAGGTTACCCAACCCTCACTTTATAACCAGAACGGTGTTAGAAATTCACCAGGCATATTTTGCACCTGGCTATCAACCACTTAAGGGACGTGGGTGGCGCTGTGGGTTAAACCACAGAGCCTAAGACTTGCCAATCAGAAGGTTGGCGGTTCAAATCCCCGCGACGGGGTGAGCTCCTGTTTCTCAGTCCCAGCTCCTGCCAACTTAGCAGTTTGAAAGCACATCAAAGTGCAAGTAGATAAATAGGTACCGCTCCGGCGGGAAGGTAAACGGTGTTTCATTTGCTGCTCTGGTTTGCCAGAAGCGGCTTAGTCATGCTGGCCACATGACCCGGAAGCTGTACTCTGGCTCCCTCGGCCAGTAAAGCGAGATGAGCGCCGCAACCCCAGAATCGGTCATGACTGGACGTAATGGTCAGGGGTCCCTTTACCTTTATCAACCACTTGTCATCAAGTGAAGATGTCTGCATGGTACCTGACGTCTCCACCATCTGGAGATGCATGTCTGTGGATTCTTGGAGCTTGACTGTTTTCATACACTAGCATCACACCTTGTAGAATTCTGTTTGTGATATTTTATCTGCATGATCAGAATGAATTTGAGGAACCAAAAAGTCGTAGTGAAAAATATGACTCTAGAGCTGTCTGGCCCCAAAATGGCAACTAGACATTCTGTTTTGATGACTGTAACCCTGGTTTAAGAAGCTATTTGGCGCCTAGTTTATATATCTGAGTTTCTAACACTGAACAAGAAGGATAAAAAAAATCCTTATGTTTAAGGAGCAAAACTGACCTGGGGCTATATATAACCTGCATAGTTAACTTTGATGGCTTTCCAGTTATCCTGTTTAGCTTTTATCTGTTTTTGTATTGAGTAGCTTTCAAACAGTGATGGTCTTTTGAGACCTTAGGAAAGAGTTATTGAGCATATAAGGTAAATCAAGAATTCTAAGAAACTAAAGTTAAGTTATATTTTAAGGGGGAAAACCAGTAATTTTAGGTATGGAATACTGTTTTCTGTTTCTATATGTAATACTAAGTATAATATATTAAATATTGTCATAAGCCAGTCATGTCACCAGCAGTGTGTGTTCTTTTTTTTAGTAGTACAGCAAACCAGGCACACACATGTCTGTGAACACTAATTTCAGTAAAAATACATCCTTTAGTTCTCTTCCACATGGGATAAATCATCACACTATCAGTCATCAGGATTATTTGTTCTGATTGGTTCTTTCCCACATGGGATCGTTCATTAACTTTGGTTTTAAAAACGATTCCCTTAAGATAAAACATGGAGAAGAAGGCAGGAAAGGATATAACTAAAATCTGATCAACAATACTTTATGTGGAGATTTTATAACCGGCTCTTCAATTTCCAAAAGTTCCCAGAGCAGGAGCACCCAAAAAATATCTGTGCAATACTGTGCAATCCAAACCAAACTGACATAATTAAAATCAATACAAAATTGAAATCAATAAAAAGTGAGTGTAACCAGATATAAAGGAGATAATGGATAACTTACAAGTATGCTAACAAGGACCTTGCTCAAGTGTGTGTCAGATGAAAGAGAATTTCACCAGCGTGAGACCGATAGTCTGGCTGCTGAATTCTTGACCAATTGAAGTTTCCAAACTGTCATCAGGAGCAGTCTTCAAATAGTTTGGTCTCCCCTCCAAAGAAGTTACTGTGTTCTGGGGTCTGGACCACATGTTCCACCATTTCTGACTATTGTCCATGCTGGCTTCGTATGTTGGGAGATGAAGTCCAACAATATCTGCAGAACCCAAGGTTGGGGAAAGCTGCCTTGAGCTGTCACTCAACTTCTGAGTACATCTGCATGGCTACACTATAGTGGATGAAACATAAACTGAGCATTCTAGCATTTTAATTAATGTTTATTATCTCATCCCTCAAGTCTGCTAGAGTCGGGAACTTAGCTCACTACCACTTTGATCAGTGGGATGCTTTTGATACAACTGTTCATGCAGGCTATAACATCTGTTGCAGTTTTACCTTCCTGTACGCAGAGAATTAGCTGGTGATAAGGAATGCTCCTTAGTCTTTTTCTGTGAGGATTCTGGCAGGTCTGCCTCTTACTGGCCAGAATAGGTAGACTCCCATACATTATAACGCCTGGCCAATATCTATAGGAGGATGGATTGGTCTACCTTGAACTGTAGAAACTGAAGTGTTTAGCTTTTTAATTTGGGCTCTGATTACTCATAAACTGCAACCTCAGCCTATATAAGCAACCAAAGTGTCCAAAGGTTGAATGTTGCTATTGGAAAGTGAGCTGCTGCTAGCTTCCATTATAAAGTCTTAGTTTCATCCATTAACTTTGGATTATAGAATTGTTTTGACCTGCTCCACGCCAATTTTGCTTTACCACAAGAGAGAGGATGCTTGGGAAGTCTGAAGGAAATTAAACTGTTTTTGAAATGCACAAGCTGTTAACATTTTTTAAATTTTTCTGTCATCTCTCAAAAGCTCATTGCCACTTCCGTCTTCCCATCTAATAAAGTCACCACGGTTAGATGCCGCTGGCGCACTTCAGTATGAATAGCTTTTGCGGTTGGTACTTTTGTTTTTGTCTTCCATCTGTGTTGAGGAGGAAGCTTTGCCCTTTGATTTCGGCTGCCCCTGAACTATATAATGTGCAAGAGCACAATAGTTTCCTCATCAGATGCCAGAATAGTGTTGACACAGGGTTGTGGGTACTCGGTGCATCAAGGAAAATTGACTGGCCAGGTATTGAACAGACATGGCTCATGCCATCCTGGCTTTATTCTGAGACTTCAAAGCATGGAAAGGGTTATGGTTCTGAAGCCTCTTCATTGACCACTGCAAATCATACTTAGCTTCTTTTTCTGGCTTCCAACGGGGCATTAGCCACACCTTACCAAGCTTGTCTTTGCAGCCATAACGGCTTGAAGCTTCTTGAAACATCAAAGCCGGGATTCTCAGGCTACTGAATTCTGCAGCCAATGCCAAATTATGTGGTGGTTTTCCTTTGCTGGCGTAGAAAGTGCATATTATTGGTTGCTAGGCTTGTACATGTTGAAACTTTAGAGCAGCGTGTCTAGTTCAGGATGGTAGCACCACCTACTGAGCTGTTACTGCAAGGATGGCGTCCCCTGCTCCCAAAATCAGTTTCCTGCCAAGCAGTGCAAAGACAGAAGAAAATGCACCAGGAACCAATGCTCCAAAGAGCTCCGAATCTCTTTCAAGAGATCAAGAGAATACTTTCCCATTATATCCACCTCCACACTTTCTCAATGTTACCCTAAAAATGTGTCAGGAATGAAAGACCATGACTGTCAATCTCTTGCCTTCCCTAGTACTATGTTAATTGGTTAATAAAATATCAATAACAGTTGAATCCTTTTGGACAATTGTCTCCTAATTCCAGTGGAGAAGACCATGACATTTTCCTGACCCAAAGAATTCATCCCAGGACTTCTTGCTGGAACAGTGCTTGGGGGCTCCCCACCCCACAAAATAGTTATCTGTAGGATATGGGAGAACCTTGGGGCTCCCTGCCCCCCCCAAAGAGGCTTGGGTCTCTGTTCTACAATTTGGGTGGCTTTTCAATTTGTTGGCCAACCAGCATTTCAGTGTTCTAACTAGTAAAATACCATGTTTTTTAGATAACCAGTAATGGAGTTTGAAAAGCCAAGAAAATAATAAGCTTGCCAAGTTCTATCCATAACTCACTAGGTTCCTGGGAAGAGGGTTGTTAAGAATCAAAACACAGGCAGTCCACGTGGTGGTTAATTCAACCATGTTGACTCTTCCAGGCAAATATACTAATGTGTTAGACTGAAGGTTTGACATGTAAGAAAAGACCAACAAGTATGTAATGTATGTGGATGTTATGTGTGTGGATGCACAGTTATTTTACTTTAGACAAATGCTCTGGAGAGAAAATGGCTTGAGACTTCTAGTTGACTGTAGATGCTACTCTGATCCAGCCTCTGCTTGTGGGCATGCCTTTGATAAAATGTTTTTTTAGAAGCCTGGTAACCAATGTCACCATAAAGAACGAAGGCCAGGATCCAGAGCAGTATGGAGCTCTGAACTGGAATGGCAGGCTCCTAGCCATGTGGCATGCCACTTTCAAAACAGTTTTTGGGGGGTGATGGGATCTGTTCTTAGGGGGGTGGTGTAAAAACTTCACTGGGAGCAAGTGAGCCTTTGGGTATGCTTAAAGTAGCTCTTTGGATCCCAGCCCAGGCATTTTTTTTCAGATAACATCATTTGGATCCATAGGCACTTTGTCACATAAGCCCAAGAACTCCTCAACGTCTATCACAGTGCTGTGCAATTTGCTATATAGTCAGTGTTACATTGCATTTATCCAAAACTGTGCAGTAATAAATTGGATGTAAAGGTAAAGGGACCCCTGACCATTAGGTCCAGTCGTGACTGACTCTGGGATTGCGGTGCTCATCTCGCTTTATTGGCCAAGGGAGCCGGCGTATAGCTCTTGGGTCATGTGGCCGCATGACTAAGCCGCTTCTGGTGAAGCAGAGCAGCGCACGGAAACGCTGGTTACCTTCCAGCTGGAGCGGTACCTATTTATCTACTTGCACTTTGACGTGCTTTTGAACCGCTAGGTTGGCAGGAGCAGGGACCGAACAATGGGAGCTCACCCCATCGCGGGGATTCGAACCGCCAACCTTCTGATCGGCAAGTCCTAGGCTCTGTGGTTTAACCCACAGCACCACCTGTCTCCCATAAATTGGATATAAATATGTGAAAAAAGGCTAAATCTGTTGTGTGTGACTTTCCCCCTGAGGCAGTACAGCCTCATAGCATGCACAGTACATTTGCAGGCAAGAGAGTCATTGGCTATGAAAAGACTGACAGTGCTTTCTTTTTCTTTTCTCTCTTCCTAGAGCAAGGCTTAGATCACATAGCAGAAAATATCCTCTCCTACCTTGATGCCAGGTCACTCTGTGCAGCAGAGCTGGTGTGTAAGGAATGGCAGCGAGTTATTTCAGAAGGAATGCTATGGAAGAAGCTTATTGAAAGAATGGTACGAACCGATCCACTTTGGAAGGGGCTATCAGAAAGAAGGGGCTGGTAAGTATCTGTGCAAAAATTTGCTCCTTTGCTTTAGAACAGAAACGGTTCCAAGACACACTGGGCACATCTGGTCAACTTAAACTCTTAGTAGAAAGATTACATGACAGTAAATGACTTCAAAAATTGCTACTTGTATGCTCTTACTCCCCCTTTTTTGGTCTTCAGCCTTCTTGCCCCTTGACTAGCCATTATGCCAACCACCTTAAGTGTGCATTTCTATGAGGTGGTAGAATATGTTAAACTCCATAGAGCAATGTAACTTGTACGCAGCAGAAATGCTAGGAGTGGTCTCCCAGAATTACACCCATACCCGGGTATGCTCCCCTACGCCATCAAGATATGGGAGGAGCCATGCAAGCCATAGATGCTCTAGGCCCCACAATTCTTTGGGTGGAATTTAACATTGTACTATTGCAAACATTCTGTCTGCACAAGCATATTAGCTTGCCAGACAGACCGATCCTCTCCCCTTACCTTCCCCCACCTGATTTTTCTGGATGCTCTCCTGACACAAATCCTGAGCCAATTTCGGGGGGGGTCACACGAGGGGGTGGGAAGGCCTGTTGTGCAAGTGGAAGCCTTCACACAGGTCTTCAGCTGGCAGGGTTTGTTAGGTGACTCCTGCCCTTTGGTCTTGCTCAGGAAGTTGAGCTGGGTCCGGTTTCTCTGCTACTATAGGAAAAGCAAAAACAGGAGGCATGAAAGAGCTATGCAGGCCCATCCTTATCCATGTCACTGCAGTTGTACGTACTCTTACCCCCAGCTCAGGTTATGAGCAGGGTTGTGGGTTGGTGGGGCATAAGAAAAGACGGGCAAATATAACTGGACATCTTCTGCTCGTGGTTTGTTCTTGCCATAGCAACAGTTGACTTGTCAAGTAGGCAGCTTTTAAGGACTACAGCTGCTCTTGCCTTTTACCTTTAGTGCATTTTGCAAGGCTTGTTGTTTCTAAACGCGAAATTTCACCTCTCTCTTTTTTATTATTATAGGGATCAGTACCTGTTTAAAAACAGACCCACAGATGGCCCTCCTAATTCGTTTTACAGGTCACTGTACCCAAAGATAATACAAGATATAGAGGTATGTTTTCGAAAACCTTGTTTTAAACTGTACTGAGTTTGAAGCTGCGTTTTCATGAAACTTCATTCTTTTGCCATGCTTTTTAGAAATGTGTTTCAGTGTTATAAGGATCTTCGGTAGAAGTATTTAAAAAAGAATTATGAGAACGAGCAGCCGTGTATTTTAAGAGTTGTGGATTTAAGAAGCGTTACCGTAAAGTAAGGAACTGAGAAATGTGAAAGTATCAAAGCAGAGTAAGTAAGTTGATGTGATAAACTCACAATAACTTACTGAGTTGCAGGGGAAGAAGCTAATGTATTCTGATCCAGGTTTTCTGTGCACATGGAGCTGGTCTGTAGATGGTGGCCACTCCGTTTATTACAGCAGAGGCAAAAGATCCATGTCTGCGTTCTTTTGTTCTCTCTGAGTTTGGTGTATACGTCAGCATTTCTGTGCCCAGAGGATCAGGACTCTTGGCCTTACCGAAAGCTGAACAGAGCAAAGCTTCCAATATTTGCAAATCTCTTTACTCAGTTACAATTACTCAAATAGAGCACAGGAGAATTTAGCTTAGCCACTAATCCTGCCCTGTCACTAGAATAGGGCCAAGTAACTATTTCTGCTTTAAAATAATAAAAGTATTAGTAATATAAGTTTAGATCATCAAATTTCTCCTTAGGGGTTTCTTTCTAATAGCATATCGCAAGCCTGATGATAATTGGAGTACATAGGTCTCAAAAGCTTTATTATCATGAGAATTTCTATTCTATCTAACCTTTGTGCTTTGTGCTTTTCTGGTGGTGAAAGCAAGGGAGAGGGCAGTGGTTCAAAAACTGGGAGAGGAGGTTTATTCTTTTTCACCCATTCCAAATGGGTGCTTAAATTGCAGGGGCGAGAGTGAAAAAATGATTGGCAACCTCTGCTCTTTGTTACTTACCCAGCTATAACAAATAAATAAATAAATAGATAAATTTATATAGTATAAGTGAACATTACATTACAACTTTCAAATTAAATTAATTAAAGACAAGGTGCTGATAATGATAGACTGGATAATGCAGCCTGCAACGTTTCAGCATGTTGTGCTCCCAGACTTTAGTAGAAAGGACATTTTTGTACCCTACCCACACTCAGAATAGTCATACAGTGGTACCTCGATTTTTGAACGTAATCTGTTCTGGGGGACCGTTTGATTTCCCTCCCCCTAAATTGATAAATTTAGAGGATTTTATTTCTTATTTGAAGGGAATGGTCTCTTCAGAGATCTTTGTTTATGAGTAAAAGGAGAGTATTTATAGCTTTTTAGTAGACATGGGAGATATATTGCCCAGGACCGGTATGAGAAGCAGACCTCAATGTCGGCTTCACTCAGCAGTATATATCGCTGGTGAAACCGCCACCATTCTTGAGTCCCTTTGCCAGCAGCGTCCGCTGGAGGGAGTCAACACTTCCTTCTTCCAGCAGGCAGTGGTAGCAGAGGGACTCAGGAGCGACGGCGGTTTCACCAGCGATATATCGCTCAGTGCAACTGCCATCGCACTCTGCCCTCATATGAGGCAAAGGGAGAAGCAAGCTGTATCAGTGAGGCGCTGATACAGCTTGTGCCTCCCTGTGCATCTTGAAACTGCTTGACTGAGGTGCGTGCAGCTGCCCTTGTCTCAGTCGAGCAGCATAGCTGTCAACTTTCAGATTTGAAAATCGGGGATCAGCAGCCTCGAAAATAAGGGATCAGCAGCCTCACCTGTCCCAGGGACAGTCTATGGGATATCTAACAATCCAGGATAGCAGTGGGAAACAGTGGGAAACGGCGCTGGAATAAGGGAATTTCCTGCAAAAAAGGGAAGGTTGACAGTTATGCTGAGCAGTCGGCGCTGGCTCCAGCAGGATGGGGGCTCCCTGAAACTGCTCAGCTGAGGGGAGTGTGGTTGCTGCTCCCCGCAGCAAGCAGTTAAAGGAACCCCAATGTTTCGCCCACTTGCATGAAATGCACCGGGGCTGTCTCAGCTGGGGAGGGGGAACCTTCTTGATCCTCAGCTGAGCTGTGCAAAGAAGTTGCATTGTCCCAGCCTGCAAGCGCCTGGGTGAAACCCCCTCAGCTCTCAAGATGAGAGCTGGGGCAGTTTCACCCAGTGTCTCACGAGCAGAGGCCAAGGCATCTTGTTTTTTCAACATTGTAGTAATAATAATAATAATAATAATAATAATAATAATAATAGATAGATAGATAGATAGATTGAATTTATATACTGCCCTATAGCCGGGGGTCTCAGGGCAGCTCACAGAATAAAAACAAGATATAAAACCACAAAATAAAAATAAAAGCAACAACCTAATAGCCCCCCCCAAACAAAAAAAAAACATTTATATAGCCAAACCACAATGTTTGGCTGGCGATACACCATGATGTTGAAAAGCTGGTATCGCCCAGCCCTACTGTTTAATGGTTACAGTAAAAAGATTGGCAGTAAGGTACAACATAATACAAATAGTTTTATTAAATCTGTTATTTCCCAGCAGTCAATCTTTTTTTATTTGTTTAAATTTGCAACCTGCACAGTTTCCAAAAGGTTGGGGCCGCTCATTCATTTTAAAAATGTTAATAGAAGTAAATCAGACATGAAAAATGCTAAGAACCTTTCCTAGCCTCTCCCCTCCTGCTGCTAGAAGCTAACAAAAAGAAAGTTTTTCAAAAGATGCTTAGGCTTGGACGTCAACAGATCACCAAGGAGCAAAAATTACACTACTGTGGAGCAGCTATTTCTAGGGGGACACAGAGATCTGAGGCACATAATTTTTCTTGCTACTAATGTGAGCGGGAAACTGTTTAATTTATTGTGATTAGCTACATCAGTGCACTGATTCAGTTTAAAAGGAAACTGTTAAACTCAATGGCAGTGAGGAATTATGCATAGCAGAGTTGTAACCTGGCCTTTTTGACCCCTCTTTAAATTTGGAGCCAAAAATACATGCAGCTGCAAGGAGGAGTTGGCAAGTGACATTGTAGACTTGACATCAATGTGTGTTTAATCCCCAGCAAAAGTCTTATAAGAACACAGTGCTGTGCCTAAAACGCACAACATTCCGTTGTGTATGGGAGAGGGTGATTATTGGAAATAGGTAAATGGTTTCTCTCCTTCCACAGTGGCAGGCAGTTGAGGGCAATAGTTTTATGAAGAGGCTTTCTTGCATTCAGGGTGGTCCAATAACTTCTGGTACTGCCTGGATCCATTGTGCTGACCTGCCAGATTTAACTGTTTTAGGAACTCCCTTAAAGGGAAGACTACTTTTGGGTTCTTCCCAGGAAATTTTATTTAGGTATGCAAAACTTGTTTTTGTGGAAATCTGACTTGGTTCAGTTAATCATGTGCTTGGACACAGTCCCAAAATATTGTAGTACAATTTGACTCTTATTAGCAGACTGTGTTAATAGGCAGATTGCCAGGTGTACTGTTGATCTCCCAATTCTAAATCCCTGGGCCTTTTCCATATTATCCATGATGCTGGGCCAAATTCTTCATTATTCCTTTCGAATTAGTACAGATATAATTTATTCCTCATGAGCAGTTACAAACACTATATTTTGCTCTCCTGTCTTGTGACATATGGAAGCTCCCTGTCTCTCCCCTCCCCTGCAAGATTTTGAAGTGGGGATGGAGAATGTGGCCAGACTATTAAAAAGATTCCACCTATTGGACCCAAGGAAGGGAGGGTTAATATATCCACCTACATTCCCTCCGTCCGTCGAGACAAGATAGAAAAATGGATATATATCCATCCAGAAGTGACCAAGATATTGAAGCATTATTCACTACAAGGACTTCTGGGCACATCTGTTGCTTGATTTTCACTATATTTTGAGCAATGCTGGAAAGATTACACCATGAGCAATATGGTTCCTCGGAATAAGTAGACTAAACTGGAATTGCAGCCCTGTGAACACTTGATTGGAGAATCTCTGCCCTACTTGCCCTCAGAGTTCCTCCTCCTTCCACCACCGCCACCACAGACACTCTTATAGCTGCTATGGAGCTGTTTCAGGTGCTGTCTAGGGCAGGGACCAAAAATGAAAGTTAAGAGCTGCACACATGCAGCCTCCTTAGTGCTGCCTTGCGTTATGGAGATCATAATTCCTGCTCCTCTTGTTCTTCCTTCTAATCAAAGTGACAGTAACTATTAAGATTGAGAGCCACTCATGCAGTTTCTACGGCTGTATTCTCTTTATGCAGTATGGTGCTAGGAATGTTGCAGAAAGGCATCCTTTACTTCTAGGCTGATGTCAGTATCTCTAAGGATTAGTTCTCCCCTCTGATTTAGTAGATCTGTTGTCCGAGTGACACCACTCACCAACTGCAGGACAGGCACATATGACTTGACCATTTGTCCATACAAAAAACAAGCTCAGTGAAGAAAGTGAGAATATCAAAGAGAAGGTTAGGCTGGATTTCTCTTTCGCTTAATATGCTTGTTTCTCTATGGAGGGTTTTGATTTGTTTTGTTGGTAAGAGCATGATGTCATATTAACCCTCAATTGCACTGAAACAGTATGGTCCAGACACGCAGACTTCCTACTTTAGTAAGTATTACATGTCTGGCTAGAAGCCTTTTTTAAAAAAAGAAAACCCACGTGTAATTGTCATAGTACAGCAGTACAGTACATAGTACAGCAGTGGCCCCGGGCTCCTGAAGGCAGTTGTAAATTACAAGGCTGATAAATTGGAAAGACCATCCAAGGAAAATGGTCGTTTTCCATAGCTGATGCTAGGACTGCCTGCACTCAATACTGAAATAAATAAAATAAGCAATCAGGCAGCTCAAATTCTGTACTAAGAAAAGCTGGGTTCCATAACCTCTATAAAGTCTGCAAGTTTTGCATAATTTCCCTCCGCAATTCTGCCATTTTCAATATGGAGGATGCACATCTTAATACACATCTTAACGAGAGGGGAAGACTCGTGTGGGAAAAGGTGGCCAACGCCATTTAGGTCTTCATAGATCGCATCCCATCGCCTTGGAATGAGACCAGAGCTTAGCCAGTTCAGCAAGAAGATGACTTAATACTCCCCACATGAGCCCAACTCCTGCTAAAGCCCAGGCATCAGGATTCAGAAATGGAGTATCTATCTGTACAGTTTTCAAGGGCAACCTCAATTAGAGTATGTTGAAACAATCCATGAGGCATCACAAGGCATCAGTCACAAGTATGGCAAAATGAAAGTGCACCAGTGTTAGGTGCTCCTGGTTCTTGGTTTTGTGATTGGCCTGTTATGCCTGCATCAGAGCTGCATATATTAGAAATATGTTTCATACCCACAGCCTCCAATGTGCCTGGTTACAGAGGGCTGCATTCAGCAGGGCCTTTTCTTGATGGTCCTCAAAGGGCCCACCCACTCAGCTATATTTAGTTCTCTCGAATCCTTCTGCTTTGTAGTCGCATATGTTTCTACTCCTGCCAATTTCTGTGCAGCTGTATACTTTTTGTGTATTGTGGCTACTTTCCCAGTATACTGGCAACTGACACGGCAAAGGGGATTTTACAAATTCTCAAAAATACAAAATATTTTCCCACAGTAGCAACACCACATTAATGTGTCTCTGAAATCGCATCTACTCATAGAATTAAACTGTGCACCTGCATGGATCTTACTGATTCACAGCTCTCTGGCCCGAGGATGAATAACACGCTCCAGTTGCTTTGATTTGCAGCCCACATTTTCTTCTGGTAACTTTATAAAGGAGCTTTTTAAAAATCTGAAAATTGCACAAAATGGAAAGCATGTTTCTCCCTAAACCTCTTAGGTAGAATTGTTTTGACTGGTGTTTTATTTGGTGAACAGGCGCTTATGTGCAATACCTCAAGAATCAGTGGCATGCCAAAATATGTGACCGATTCAAGTGCCCACGTGGCCGGTGTGGAGAACTGTAAACAACTGAAGCACATATATATAACCATATGAATTAGCCAGTTAATACTAATCAACTGGGTTTCTGTGTTGAGTACAACCTGAGTCTTGCAGGACTATTTTATGCCCATCCAGCATAGACTGAATTTATTTTAAATCTATGTTTCAATCAATTGTTTGAAGGGGAGAAAAGATAGGTTTATATCAAGTTTCCCATTTTATAATAAATGCATTTCCTGGGAATGTTTATACTACCTAAGAGTACAGTCCAGAACTTGTGGTCATGCCATGCAACTCCTGTGCCTTTTGTACAACCCATTTGTAGTGGTGTAGACAAAGAGGAACAACTGTGAAATTTACACATTTCTCTTTGGCTTTGTGTTCACATGCAGAAAACAATGCAAGGTCCCTTGTTTTAAGACAAAGTTAGGTGTGCGCAATCTGGAATTATGGGTGATTAGCTATAGGGCAAAACAGTGTTTCCCCATGAGAGGGAAAGTAAATGTCCACGCTGTTTGGCTGTTTGCCACACTAGTAAATATATAATCTACTGCAGAGCTTTCCAAACTTTTCATGTTGGTGACACACTTTTTAGACATGCATCATTTCATGACACAGTAATTCTGTTTTACTAGCAAGCCAGAGGTTAAACTAACCCCTTTCCAGCCCTGGGAGGAGTGCAGGGAGAATTCACAGGCACATCTATACACTGCAGTCGACACACTAATGTTTGGACTCAGTCAACGTACACAGTTTGGAAAGCTCTGACCTCTATTCCCTCTATTTGCAAAGTTTGGAGAGGAGTTAAAATCTTTTTTGTTGCCAAAACTGCACTACTTCTGCACCTGAGAGAGGTATAAGTAGGCTTGAGGGATACTGTAATGTTTACAAAACCCCTTTTTTGTGGGATGGAAAACCTCTGTAGGGAGTTGCAAACCCCACAAAACAATCCAAGATACCGAACATTGAATTAGACGGAAAAGAAAAGCAGGTAGTTGGGGGAGAGAGAGGAATTAGCAGTCTGGTGGAAAGTTACTGATGAAGAAGAAGAAGGTGTGGTCATGGCACAACAAAATGCTACTGATTATTTGGCAGGCAGAAAAGGCTAGTGAAGACTCAAGACAAGGGGTACAGGAGGCAGTTATTTCTCTATGCCTCTTCCTCCATTGAATTGTGCTCCATTATTCCCCTTCTCTTTCTCCCTCCCAGGGAATTGAGCAAAAGAGGATGACAAAAGAGGCACATAGATATAAAAAAGGTACAGAGAACCATTTCATAGTTCACACCTGGAATTATTTATGTGTCTGTGTGAACCTCCCAGCAAATTGGATGGGTGATGCATAAATAAATACTAAGGGTTGCGTGAAACACTGTGCAAGCAGAGTTCCACTTGTGCAGTGGGACTTCCCCTCTTCCCTGCCCCTCACACCCCCAAAATCTGCTCTGGAGTGTTCCCCAACACCCCCTTGGCTTCATTTTGAAGGCACATAGAGGGGTGAAGGGGACTTGCGAAGAAGAGCAAGTTTTGTATGGTGCACAGATGTCGCTTGTGCAAGCCTAGCTGCAGTGTTGAATACAGCCCTAGATTATTTTAAAATGTCCCTAGGAATGGAAGTGAGAGTTGCCTATAGAAATTGGGGGAGAAATTCAAGATTTTAGCATAACCCAAGATTGGCCACCCTCCAAAATATCGCAGCAAAAAGAAGAGTTGTGGGCTTTCTCCGTTTTTATTTAAAACAGACACATTTAAAAAATAGTCCTGATTATGCAAATGCCTAAGAACATTCAGTGCACTCTCTCAGTATTTCAGGTTTGAAGAGACTCTTCCTGTGAGACAGTGACCATGAAGGCCTGTGGTACCACACTGAATATTTCAGGGTAGGCTCTGAATGGTTTACAGCAGCCCTGTGGCATTGCCCAGAGGAATTAACCTTCAATAGAGGGTCTGCGTTTGGGCTGAGAGTTGCTTACGATGACCCTTCCATTAAATCCACTGCTTTTAATCCCCATGGTGCAAGTTGGGTTGAAAACGTAACATGCAGCAGCAGGGTAGTCCACTGTTAATATTGCAAGTTAGAGATTGGGCAAAAGCTCACCGGTTTGGATTCCCATTCTAAAAATCCCTCCTACCTCTCAGGTTGCTGTAACAGCCAATCTGTTCAAATTATCACATAGTTCTCTTTCCAGGTTAATTCTGGCATTTAGGTGTCTCACACTACAGTGACTTGCATGTAGACGTGTGGTTTTCCTTTGGACAAACTGGGTTTGCAGACTGAATCGTCTTTTGCCACAGAATTCTATGTTCATTAACTCAGATGCTGCTTTCTGCCTGATATGACAACTCTGAGGGGGGTTAAGGGAAGGCTTGGGATAAGTTAGAGAACAGTCCTCTTCATATCTACTCATAGACATGTCTACTCATGTTCCATTATATTCAGTGAGGCTTCCTTCCAGGTAAGTGGGTATGGAATTGTAACATAGTCTTAAACATGTGTGATATGAAAACGTGTCGGGATTCTACATCACCCACCCACCCACCCCCTTTTTTGTGGTCTCTTTTAGACTATAGAGTCTAACTGGCGATGTGGAAGGCACAACTTGCAAAGAATTCAATGCCGTTCTGAAAACAGTAAAGGTGTTTACTGTTTACAGTATGATGATGAGAAGATTATCAGTGGCTTAAGGGACAACTCCATTAAGGTAAAAAGGCCTTTCTTGACTACTTTTCGTCTTGTTTCTGGTGAGATCATTTGTTCACGTCTGCCGACTCTACAATTCTATGATTCATTGCAGCACAAAAGTAGAATATTGCTTGGTTGTAGCTGAAGAAGTCTTGAGCCCTTACTAATAGTCTAGAATACAACATGCTGCCCATTGAACTCTGCTACATTCTGCTTTTCGCAAGAAGAAGAAAGAGCAGATCTGAAAAAGCAGGATGTAATTCTTAAAATTTCTCTTTTGTTCCAGAGGTTTATGTATTTATTATTGATTAAGCATGTATTAAGGGACGCGGGTGGCGCTGTGGGTTAAACCACAAAGCCTAGGGCTTGCCGATCAGAAGGTCGGCGGTTCGAATCCCCGAGACGGGGCGAGTTCCCGTTCCTCAGTCCCTGCTCCTGCCAACCTAGCAGTTCGAAAGCACGTCAAAGTGCAAGTAGATAAATAGGCACCACTCCGGCGGGAAGGTAAACGCCGTTTCTGTGCACTGCTCTGGTTCGCCAGAAGCGGCTTAGTCATGCTGGCCACACGACCTGGAAGCTGTACTCCGGCTCCCTCGGCCAATAAAGTGAGATCAGCTCCGCAGTCCCAGAGTCAGCCACAACTGGACCTAATGGTCAGGGGTCCCTTTACCTTTAAGCATATATTAAACCCTGTTATTCAATTTAAAAGAGTATGCCCAAGGCAGCTATCACAGTATGAGAGCACGTCAGAGCATAACACAGATGAATACTATATATACTTTCTGAAAAAAAAAAATTTGAACACATGCAAAAAAATCTGTGCTTGTAGTCTGCCTCATTTCCTTGAATTAAGCATTCCTCATCACAAGAGAGGAGAATGAGAACGTGCTCATTGGCACTGTCCCTTTCATCGTGTTCTGGCGGCCTGTCTCCGCAGCCCCTCGATGTGCTAAGGCTGAAACTCTACAGTGGGGAGGCTCGTATAGGCTCCCCATACTGTTCATTCAGGGTTCTAAGCGACATGGGCACCCTATAGGGAGTATAGTGAATGTGACCTTTCTGCGGATGTTGAGCCTCAACATGGGGAGGGTGGCATTGACAAGCTGCTAGGAATGTGGCAGAAGATACAAGGCAAACAAGCGTGCTCCCCATGCAGTTGGGAATGTGTGAACACATGAACAGTGTTTGGGAAGGAGGAGAAAAGAGGTTTGGGGACTGGGGGCCATTAGAGGACTATAGATCTTAATTAAGTCACTTTTGCACCATCTTACCCAGTTCTACTTTCTGATACTTCTGCAAAAACCACACGTGCATTCTCAAGCTTATTTGTAACCAGGGGAGCCAGAATATAATTTTTCTTTAAAATATTGTAATGCTGGGGTATTAAGGAATAATGGCAGTCAGGATTCTGTGATTTTCTTTTTTTAAAAAAAACCCAAACCTCCCTCTGCACAAAGCTATAATTCAGATATTCAGGTGAATTATGTATTTCTGCATTTCCGGAAAGGCATAGAAAGTATAGAAGAAACAAGTGGGGAAACCCATGTCCACGGGGACTGTGGACTCATTTTGACATGGCTTTACAGATAGTGATTCTGCAGTCATATAATTCTCTTGGGTTTCTGTTTGGCAGATCTGGGATAAAACAGGATTGGAATGTTTGAAAGTATTAACAGGACATACTGGCTCCGTTCTCTGTCTGCAATATGATGAAAGAGTAATTGTAACTGGATCTTCTGACTCCACTGTGAGGTGAGCATTTTTGTAGCTGCGAAACTGGTGAGAAGGATGATGCAAAGGGGAAATTGACAGCCATTGAAAAGTACAACCTTTCTTGAGAAAAGAGGGGTTGCCCACCTAAATCTGGAATTCTCTAGATTCTCCCATGTTCCTAGTACTAGTCAGTCCTGGGTTTACAAGCCAATTAAGGACTGTATCCAACTAAGCAGTTCTGCCAGCACAACAAGGACTTTTAGCTGTGCAGTGGAACATCCCTGCCCTCCTCCTCTCCTTGCATGACCCCGTAAATCTGTTTTGGAGAGTTGGGGAAAACCCCAGAACAGATTAATTAAATACTGTGAATTATGGCTTCTGTCGTTACGATTGCAGAAACACGTCAGTCTCTGTGCGACACCTAAAATGTTGTTGGATGAGGATAATGGGTTGGCATGAGGAAAAGACATAACCTTCTTCTGCCAGCCACATTTCCCAATAATACAACCAATATGTTGAATTTGGGGGAGACCTTGGGAAGACAGTTACAGAAGCTCCATAGAGGAAGGGCTAAGCACCCGTCTCCCACACACCACTGCTGCCTTACATCATCCCGATGGCTTATAGCAGTTTGAGAGCCAACATTGCTTTCAGGACCTGGGTCTGCCCCTAGTCGTGCGGTTTTGTCTCCTAGCAGCCCTATAAAAGGGACTTTAAACAACAAATGGGCCTTAACCACCCTCGCTTAACCAAGACTCCACTTCCTCAGAGTCTTGTGAAAGAACAATGTTAAACAACAATTGCTGACCTCCTTCTACTGGTCCACAATAGAAAGTGTCCTCTCATATTGTATCACAGTGTGGTACGTTGGCTTGACAGCCACGGACAGAAAGTCTTTACGGAGGGTGGTGAATACAGCACATGATATCATGGGCTGTCCCCTGAGCCCGCTAGATGACATCGCAAGGGATCGTTGCCTTAGGAGAGCGAGGGAAATGCTCAGGGACGATTCACACCCCGGCCAGCACCTCTTTAATCTTCTACCCTCGGGCAGGAGATATAGAAGTATAGTCAGTTGTACCAACAGGCTAAAAAACAGTTTCTATCCGTGGGCTGTTATGCTGCTGAATGGAAAATAATATAGTGCAACTGACTTTTGGGGTTGGTGTGTTGTGCGAAAAGCACACAGAGTGCAATGAGACTGAGTGTTTGTGTGGGGGGGAAGGGAGGCTCGGTTAATTTCATTGTACACAGGTTGTACATTGACAATAAAGGTATTATTATTACTACTACTACTACTACTACTACTACTACTACTACAGTGGTACCTCAGGTTAAGTACTTAATTCGTCCTGGAGGTCCATTCTTAACCTGATACTGTTTTTAACTTGAAGCACCACTTTAGCTAATGCTAATGCTACCGCCGCGCCGCTGGAGCACGATTTCTGTTCTCAACCTGAAGCACTATTTCTGGGTTAGCAGAGTCTGTAACCTGAAGTGTATGTAACCTGAAGCATATGTAACCTGAGGTACCAATGTGATATTAACCGCTGTGGACAGGGCTTTCTGAGCACTTGAACATGGAGATGGACGGTGGTGTGTCTTTCCAAGAATGATGCCCTGCTACTGATGATATTTAGCAGTTTGTGGTTTGAAACAATTAAAGGCTCACCAGTACCACCACCCATGAAACTAGCTTTTGATCGCATAGCATTTGATCTCAAATGATTTGATGTGTGTATCTGTGCTTTTGCAGAGTTTGGGACGTGAACACAGGTGAAGTCCTCAACACACTGATTCATCACAACGAGGCTGTGCTCCACTTGCGTTTCAGCAATGGCTTAATGGTAACCTGTTCCAAGGACAGATCTATTGCTGTCTGGGATATGGCCTCACCGACTGACATCACTCTGCGCCGCGTATTAGTTGGCCACCGGGCGGCTGTTAACGTCGTTGACTTCGATGACAAGTATATTGTATCTGCTTCTGGTGATAGGACCATTAAAGTAAGTGGACAACCAGTTTCTCAAAATAGCAAATTCAGAAAGGAGTTATGGGAGAATAAGTTTGGTCTCTGACTGACGTGTTGCTGAAACATCCATTAAAGTAGTTTCTAAGGATAGTGGTTGTATATCTGACATTCCCCATATGCAGCCTTTCTCAACCAGGGGCCCCTAGATCTTGTTAGATTACAACTCCCATCATCCTTAGCCAGCTTGGCCAGTAATGATGGGAGTTGTAGTTCAGGAACATCTGGGAACTCGCTGTAGAGAAAGGCTGCTTTAATGGCTTTAAGCTTTTTTTTTAGATATTTCCCTTTGTATCACACTGTTGTCATGAGGTTAAGTAGAGTAGAGTGGGGAAAACCTTATTCTTGCCCGGGGCAGATTGTGACCTTCCAGCTCTCTCTGCCTAGCCCTTGAGATTCTCCCCAAGCACATCCTCTCCTCAAGGACTTTTGCTTGGCTGGTGTGTGCCTAGATGAAGGATGGGGAGATGGCGGGCAGGGTGTGTAGAATCCTCTGACTTTTTGCATAGCTGAAATATAGCCCAATGTGCTAAGATTGGAGTCACATCCATTACTTTGGCCTCTGACCACGCCCACCATTGGCATATGTGGCCCCCCTCCAATCTTCCCAGGGGGGGAATGTGATCTATAGTCGGGGGGGAAAGGGAAGGCTTTCGGAATGAAAACTGTATTTTGCCTTCATCTCATTTCATCTCTGTCTTTTAATGCAGAATTTCAAAATGTGCCAAATTGCCATTATATCTTTTGCAGTTAAATATTTATTTTCCTCTTAGGTCTGGAGCACAAGCACATGTGAATTTGTTCGCACTCTTAATGGGCACAAGCGAGGCATTGCCTGCCTGCAGTATAGGGATCGGCTTGTTGTGAGTGGATCATCAGACAATACCATTAGGTAAGGGGTGGGTGGAATCTGTGAAGACAAATGGAAACAGTATTGTTTCATTGCAACCCCATTTTCATTTAACTACCAGGTTCCAGTTTTTTGTCGTCTTATCTTGCTGGATTTCATTTTTTTAAAGGTTTTGTTTTTTATGTATGGCCTGTCCTGTCTTTCTTCCATTGTGGAATCTGGGTGATACACATCTAGTTCCTAGGAAGGCACTGATCAGACCCAGGAATGCTTAGCTTCAACTAGGTGGCAGCCTCACCTGCCTTCAGACCACCTCCAAGGGATCTGTGTGCTTTTCTCAGCCATTCTTAGTTCGGTTAGCTGTTTGTCACAAATTTGATCCCCTGGTGCAAGTAGCAGTTGGCCGCAGGTGAGCTTCTAGAAGAGGAAGATGCCATTGCACATGTACAAAGCTGCTGGCCTGTTATGTATGGCCAGTGTTGCACAGAGTTTGGCCAAATAATAATAACGACAACAACAACAAATAATTTATTTGTTTATTTATTTATACCCTTTCCAACTGGCTGGGTTTCCCCAGTAGTATCAGCTGAGAGGGGAGACAGTGCTAGGGTCAAAAGCAATTGGGACAGGCAAAGGCTGTATGGAAACTCACTTACCGTTTTGAAGAATGGTCTTAATGCAAGCTCTGCTTAGTACATTAAATTACTTTGAGCCAAGTAATCAAGCTTAACCACTGGTGCGAGAGGGAGGTAGTGAGCCCTACTCCAGGGAATCTGTCCAGTGTGGCCCCCAAGTGATTCAGCATCCACAACCAATATTGTGTTGAGTATAGCCTTTTCAGAAATAATCAGGTCAAGCTGTGATGGAAATTGCAAAAGGTATATAAGAAGGAATAAATGCGTTGTTGCTTTTATTTTTTTGAAAAAGCTGTACGTGTTCCTTCTTTCAGGCTTTGGGATATCGAATGCGGGGCCTGTTTAAGAGTGCTAGAAGGTCACGAAGAACTGGTTAGGTGCATCAGATTTGATAACAAGAGGATTGTAAGCGGAGCCTACGATGGGTATGTGCTTGAGAGCAAAGTTCTGTTTTCACTTGGGAGGTTGGTTTTCGGTGGTTCTTAGTACTCGGAGGGTGTTGTAGTTTTCTCACTGCCTTTTCTCTCTTTGCTTCATAGCAAAATCAAAGTTTGGGACTTGCAAGCTGCTCTTGACCCCCGTGCCCCAGCAAGTACACTATGCTTACGTACATTGGTGGTATGTACATTAGCTATACAGATATTATTGTACAACAGTAGTACATGTTGACCATACTTTCGTCTGCTTGTTTCTAAATCTACTACCTTGTAATGGAGTGGAAATTTGGTGTGTTGTTGCCAGAGGATGGCAACACCAGAACGGTCCTTTTCTGCGGTGGCTCTCTGTTTTTCTTAATTCCCTCTCCGGGGAGACTCACCTTGCACCTTCATTACATAGCTGTAGGCACCAGGTGAAAACGTTTCTCTTTAACCAGGCTTTTTGCTGATTAGCATTCTATTCCCTTTTAAACATGTGCATTTTATTGTGCATTTTGTGTTCTCATTTTAGATCGTGAACTGCCCTGTGATCTTCACATGCAGGGTGGTACACAAATTAAATAAACCAATTAAATGGATGCAGTAATTGTTGAAAGCAAATATTTGGCATGTTGAGTGTGTGAAATCCAGCTCTTCTTGATTAGTCTCTAAAATGTCCCAAGGTGTCACTATTGTGCTAAATTACTGCAGTCCCTTTGTCTTCTGAATGATAACCTACACGCTTCCTCCTTCCTTTAAGAAATCCTTTATCTCATGAGGCTCTTTCTGATGTTAGTCAAACCCAGAGTAGACCCATTGAAATTAATTGTAGAATTGGGACCCTACGGGTCACCTTGTCCAACCCCTGCAATGCAGAAATGAATGTGACTAACTTAACATTAAATTCAATGGGGCCTTTTCTGAGTTTGACTAACATTTTATAAAAATCATGATTGTCGCATTCATATTTCCTTCCAACTACAAGTGGAAATGAATATTTGAGTGCAAGTATGAACACGATAAACAGAGTCTTCTGCCCTCCTAACTGCAAACTCTTTTGCCATTTTTCAGGAACACTCAGGACGTGTGTTTAGACTCCAATTTGATGAATTTCAGATCATTAGTAGTTCCCATGATGATACCATTTTGATTTGGGATTTTTTAAATGTGCCCCCCAATGCACAAAATGAGACACGCTCTCCATCAAGAACATACACTTACATCTCCAGATAACAGTCTGCAATGTACTGCTCTCCAAGGTAAGCTTTGCTATTTTAAGGATGCCCTTTTTGTATCCACTAGACCGCCAGCCCTGGCAGTGGGCCTGGCAAAAGTGAATTTTTGTTCATGCTTTCAGTGAGATTTTTCAGTAGGACAAGTGCAAACCATCTTTAGATAAAAAATTTTTTAAAAAATTGTCCAGTAGCACCTTAAAGGTAAAGGGACCCCTGACCATTAGGTCCAGTTGTGGCCGACTCTGGGGTTGCGGCGCTCATCTCGCTTTATTGGCCGAGGGAGCCGGTGTACAGCTTTCGGGTCATGGGGCCAGTATGACTAAGCCGCTTCTGGCAAACCAGAGCAGTGCACGGAAATGCCGTTTACCTTCCCGCCGGAGTGATACCTATTTATCTACTTGCACTTTAACGTGCTTTCGAACCTTAGAGACCAACTAAGTTTGTTCTGGGTATAAGCTTTCGTGTGCATGCACACTTCTTCAGATACAGTGAAACAGAAGTCACCAGACCCTTATATATAGTGAGGGGGGGGGTTTCTCAGGATGGTAGTAGGAGATGGGTGATTGACTCAATGGGTATGGTAAACCTGTTGACGACTTAACGACAAAGCAAGGGGTGGTATGCAGATGATTAACATATGTAAAGAGACAGGACTCCAATATCTCTATTAAGACCAGGTCTCTCCTGGACACGAAAGCTTATACCAAGAACAAACTTAGTTGGTCTCTAAGGTGCGACTGGACAAGGAGAATTATCACTAGGGTATGCTCAAAAACTTGTGAGTGATAAACACACCTCTCCTCCTCTCTACCCCGCTTTCCCCAAAGAAGTGTATATGCCTCAAATGAGAGGCATACTTTTTTGAGGAGGACAGTAATTGTAAGGAATGGGAATCTAATGTCCCCTTCCCAGGCTCCTTGAGACAGTGTGTTATTTGGCTAGAGCAGGGGTCAGCAAACTTTTTCAGCAGGGGGCAGGTCCACTGTCCCTCAGACCTTGTGGGGGGCTGGAGTATATTTTGGAAAAAGAGGAAGAATGAATACCCATGCCCCACAAATAACCCAGAGGTGCATTTTAAATAGAAGCACACGTTCTACTCATGTAAAAACACCAGGCAGGCCCCACAAATAACCCAGAGATGAATTTTAAATAAAAGGACACATTCTACTCATGTAAAAACAGTGTTTCTCAGACTGTCCGTGGGCCGGATCGAGAAGGCGATTGGGCCGGATCCAGCCCCATGGGCTAGAGGCACATGTTGGAGGAGTGAGGAAACACCAGTGAAAGGATTTCACTCCCATGCTTTCCTATTGGGCATCAGTCATCTGAGAGGCATGATCTGCCATGGTTGTGGGGATCATGTACAACAGGAGATAATTGTGGATGGGGGTGGGGGGCAGTTGTAGGCAATACCTCTTTCCTGTTACAGGCCTTGGGCAATTTCCAAACCCTGGCTTAGGCTTGAGTTGCCCTGGAAACATAAAGCCGTGTCTCCGAGAGAGAGGTAGGCACATCATTGAACAGCTGTCAGAAAAGTGCAAAAAGTGGAGCATGTGTTGGGGACTTTCCCCGCCTGCCTCCTGTCTGCATTCGCTCCATAAGCCACACACACATTTCCCCTTGCTTTTCAGGAGGGAAAAAGTGTGTCTTATGGAGCAAAAAATATGGTACTTTTGTGTTTTTGTATTGTAAACTTCCCTGTGATCCTCAGATGCAGGGTGGTATAGAAATAAATAAAAATAAATCATCCTTGCCTGCTGTCCATGCTAGCTGGCGTTGATGGAAGTTGGAGTCCAAAAACATTTGGAGGGTCGCAGGTTTCCCTGGAGAGTAGAGCCACTGCCAATCCAAGTGGATTGTGCCGGACTGCCAGTGATCAGGCTCTGTTTAAAGAAGCCTCCTATTCTCTGCAGTGTTTCCCACATCACAGGGCAGAAATGTTGCTCCATTTTATAAAGCTGTAAAATAACAAATACTACTAATGATAGAGGAGCCGTTTTATGTGCTGAGCTCAAGTAATGTAGGTTTCTAACTTTTTAACCAAATCCTGCACCTTTTCCCTTCTCGTTGTCCCAAATGAATATGCCTTTTAAAGTCAATCATTTCTGACAACCCTGGCGCTCTTGGCCATAAGAGAATTTTATTGCCTTCTGTTGAATTCCTTTTTTTATTGTAACAGGATCAAAATTGTTACCATATGATAATCTTAATATAATCCGCTATTTAAACACTTTAGTGGAAAATAAAATAAAAAATGTTTTAGCCTCTTAGCGGCGAAACTCCCATGTCCATAACTGAGCACCAAAGCTTGCCTCTCTTGGGAAGAAAAAAATATATAGAAGATTAGGTTTAATTACTTTGTGCTTAATTTCAGTAAGTTGCATTAGTTTCAGGAGAGCCAATAAAGCACTGCAATTATATACCTGTAATATTGCAGAGAGAACTTAACTCTTGCCTGCATTAAAAGGTCTTCCTTTAAATCAGTTGAATCTTTCTTGATAATGCCCTAGATCCAGAGCTGTCTTGTGTGGACACAAGGACACTTTTATACAAGATAGCCCTATAGATGTCTCCTGACTTCCCCTTCACTGTAGCTTTTTGTTCCTCATAACACACCATTCCTGCTTTTGACGGGTTGGCTCTGCTCAGGAGCTGCCAAGGGGAGCTGGTCCCTGCTAGGCTTGCAGAGGAAAAATTGGGGAAAATTGCAGCCACTGCTTTACCTGGCTTACACCTGATGTCATACGACATCAGTTGCGGGTCAGGTGAGCATGGCTGGAAGATGGGAGAAGACACCATCTCACCAGCCAAATATCAGCCACAGAATGTATTGGTTAGAAGTGGACAAAATGACAAATAACTAAATAAAGTACAGTGGTACCTCGGGTTACAGATACTTTAGGTTACAGACTCCACTAACCCAGAAATAGTACCTCAAGTTAAGAACTTTGCTTCGGGATGAGAACAGAAATCGTGCAGCGGCAGCGGGAGGCCCTATTAGCTAAAGTGGTACATTGGGTTAAGAACAGTTTCAGCTTAAGAACGGACCTCCAGAAAGAATTAAGTTCTTAACCAGAGGTACCACTGTACCAAAAACAAGCCAGCCCTAGGGAATTTAAAAGTACTTGCCAGATAAACTATGTCTTTAAAGAGTGGTGAAATACCACTGAAAAAGCAGAACATCCGAAACAAAGAGTTCCCTAAATGACAACTGACCAGTGGTGCTTGTGGATGTGTGCACCGTTGCCTAAAATCTGACAGTAAGCAACTATAGACTGTTGAAATTAATTCAGACTTCTTCTTTTTTAGGATTCCACAGTCTTTGAACTACTGGACATTTGGCAATTACACACCTGAAGACATCAGCCACCGCTAAAGTCAGAAGTGGTTCTAGATGCTGTGTAGATGCAAAGCAGCACAAGTCTATATCTAAACTTACCTTTTCCAGTCCTCCTCCACTCAGTCTGGTCTCCTCTGAGAAATTGACTAGGAATTCACTGAGTCCAGCTAGAAGAAATTCAGTCTGTCCTTCACTGCAATGCAAGACCCAAAGCTTCATGAGTAAATTGCCCATATACACTGAACTGATGGCTTGTTTTTCCAGGAGTAAATCAGATGTCAAGGAAGGACTTGGCCTAATTTATATTTGCTTTGCACTTTTATCTGACTCTGAAGAAGAAAAACATTCTCAGTGAAATGTGGGTGCCAAACATACCCAGAATGTACAGGGCTTTGCTCTCAAAGCCACCCTCCTCCTGTAGACTTTACGTTCCACGACTGATGCGGATCCTCTTCTGTGGGCTAGGAGTATCAATTGGACTGATAGAGATATTTCTGAATGGATCAGTAATATTTTGGATGATTGTTTACTTATTTCTGCAACAGTAATTTGCTTTAATTTAACGATTGTAAATTGGGCTAGAGTATCTAAACTAGGTGTACAGCACTGTCCTTTCTTTTAATTGTGCTTTGTACTACAGCCGTCCTCCTCCTCCTCCTCCTCCTCCTCCTCCTCCTCCTCCTCCTCCTCCTCCTCCTCCTCCTCCTCCTCCTCATGTTTGGTATAGTCGAATCCTTCATGTGTGCTTGCCTCATAATTTCCAATACCGTAACTGTATAAGCATGTAGATATATTGTACATAAACATTGTAACCTCCAAGTGCTGGGAGTCAGGGTCTCCTGATACTGTATGCAGATTTCAAGGAATAAGTTTTTAAGCATCAAGGCATTCTTAACTACTGGCACCATAATGGGGTTGGGATGAATTGCTTTAGAAATATTTCTCTGTGAATAGGAGGATTTTGGTATCCATTGGGATTTTTAAAAAAAAAGAAAAAGAAGAAGAAAAAACGAGGCGAAACATCTTAATGTTAAGCGTCAATAACGTTTTTTTTTTTAATTTAAGAAAAAAAAATAAAGTTAAAAGTGGTTCTGATTTTCCATGCTGCAATATTTGCAAACCATCTTAAGCCGTTGGCCAAAGTTGCATACCTGGAAACAACTTTTACAATCCATTCAGATAGTCCTTGATCTTACCATGCTTATGTGTTGAACTGAAGCAGAAACTGCAATTCCACTGTGATCTTGTAAGAGAGATGGTCTGTGTTCCTTAACAGTTCTGTTGAGAAACCCGGCGGATTACGGCAGCGTGTCATTGGAACGTCTTCTCTTTTAAAAGTATGACTGGTGGTGGCAGTTAGTCATATGCTTCCTTGTACAAAAGCAAACTTCCTAGTCTCTCTCTCATCTTTTTAAGTTATTGCTGGGCAATATTGTTTAGTGGCTTCTTCTTAATGCTAGTTTTGAAAATTATTAACTAATAAAATATAATACTGGATGGTCTAAGAACTGTGTAGTTGGCATGGATATGGATACTGTCATTCCTTAGTCATATGGTTTTGTATTTGTTTTTCCTTTGCCGCCACTCCTGATTTCTCTTTCCCTCTCCTTTTTTTCTTTTGGTTGAGGGGTCAAGGAATGTTGATAACCAATATTAAAAAAAAGACCAATGAATGAATATCGCTTATTTTAGTGGAACAGCTGCGGCTGGATATTTCACTTGCACACACCTGCCAACTTGTCAGTCAAAAGAAAGCACACGTGAGATGTGAACAAAAGGCGCAACTTTTTGATCTGCTTCTGGTATTCCACTCTTTGCCTTCCTAGATGTTACAAATCAACTGCTTTTTGCATTCATGAATTTCCCCCCTCGGAGCACTGCTTCAAAGACTTAAGACATGGATATGATCAAATCCATCAGAGGATGCCTTTCCCGTGTTCTCGGTTTTTAATATGGTTGACAGTCACACAACTGTCTTATGATAGCTGTAATATGAATGGAACCCCCCCCCCCATTGTCATTGAATGGCTGTCATGTGAAAGACTTTCTATTGCAGCCCAGAAGAAAAAGGTATTTATGGAAAACTATCCTTTTTTAATGCATGTGTAAGATGAAATTCATGTTTTTTTTCCATGGGAAATAATGGTATTTGAAGATGCAGCCTAAACTACTTTTGATTGTGCTTGGTGTAACATAGCTGTGGAGTTTGTGACTGGCACCCAGGGGAGCTTGGCTCCTGGGATTTAATGATAGTGATCCTGGCTGTACTCTGGACTTTGTTTCGCTAATCATTACTGAGCAGCTGTATGTTACTGCTAGATTAATGTTTCAAAGCACTGGGATAGTCTTATTCTAACTTGTAATTATGTTTGCCAGTTACCTGTTTGGAAAGTTTGTGTATGAACAGCTTATTGGACAACTGTTGAATTGTACAGATATTGTTCATGATATAAGGCTTTGTACTGTGGAATGTGCTTAATAAAAAAATTCTAAACACCTTTTTGTCCATATTACTAACCCAACATTATTATACTTCAATCAAGTTCTGATTCTGAATGGCTGAAATTTGTGTTTCCTGTGTAGTTTTGAATGGGCTTCTGTCATCAATCCTACCATCTCCAATATACACAAATGATAGTAAAAGTAGAGTTATGTCTTGATAAAACATTGGTAGATCTGAGCCAAATGGCAGCTTCACAATCCCACATGAACTGAGGCATTGCTAAAACCTTAGAGACCCACTAAGTTTGTTCTGGGTATAAGCTTTCATGTGCATGCACACTTCTTCAGATACACTGAAACAGAAGTCACCAGACCTTTATATATAGTGGGAGGGTGGGGTTGGGTTTTTCTCAGAAGAGTAGTAGGGGTTGGTGATTGACTCAATGGGTATGGTAAACCTGTTGACGACTGTTAACGACTGCAATTAGTCCTACAGGAAAAAGTAAGGGGTAGTATGCAGATGACAAAGAATAGCTTTAGCATATGTAATGAGACAAGAATCCAATCTCTATTCAGACCAGGTCTCCCCATAGTTTTCAGTTTAGTAAGACCATGGGTAGGCAAACTAAGGCCCAGGGGCCGGATCCAGCCCAGTTGCCTTCTCAGTCCGGCCCACGGATGGTCCGGGAATCAGCTTGTTTTTACATGAGCAGAATGTGTGCTTTATTTAAGATGCATCTCTGGGTTATTTGTGGGGCCTGCCTGGTGTTTTTACATCAGTAGAATATGTGTTTTTATTTAAAATGCATCTCTGGGTTAAATGTGGGGAATAGGAATTCACCCCCCCCCCAGAATATAGTCTGCCCCCCCACAAGGTCTGAGGGACAGTGGACCGGCCCCCTGCTGAAAAAGTTTGCTGACCCCTGAGTAAGACCATGATAGACACTGGACTTCCTGGTCCTCGGGGGGGGGGGATTAATGAGGGCCCCTGACATTTGCCCCCAAAGTCTTGCCCTGATGGCACCACTGAGAACCTGGGTGCCAGGCAGGAGCTGAGGAGATCTAGGCTCAAAACCCAATTTTGCAAAAAAAAAATTGATCGGGTGAGCTTGAGTCAATCACTATAGGCTAGGCATAGGCAAACACAGCCCTCCAGATGTTTTGGGACTACAATTCCCATTATCCCTGACCACTGGTCCTGTTAGCTAGGGATGATGGGGGTTGTAGTCCCAAAACATCTGGAGGGCCGAGTGCCTGCTATAGACCTGACCTAATAATAATAATAACAATAACAACAATAATAATTTTTTATTTATACCCCACCCTTCCCAGTTCGGAAGACCGGGCTCAGGGCAACTAACAACAAATTTAAAACAATTGATGCAACAAAAAAAGCAGAAAATACAGTATAAAACGTGAATAACAGTAAATTCAGAAATCAAAAATCAATTTAGGGGGGAAATCCATCCATTAAACATTAGAAGATCACCAGGGCTAGCTGGCTAAGTCCTTTTGGGCCAGCGAGGAGACCAGGGGAGAATTAACTGTGGGATCCCAGAGCGGGTAATCTTCATAAAAATGGGAGGGGGAGGGAAGGAAGGGGAATAAAAGATCATTCTAAGTTCAGATTGAAAGCCAGGCGGAATAGCTTCCTGTGGAAGGAAGTTAAATCCTGCAGGGCCCTGGTCTCCTGGGACAAAGCATTCCACCAGGTCGGAGCCATCACTGAGAAGGCCTTGGCCCTGGTGGAGGATAATCTGACTTCCTTAGGGCCCGGGACCTCTAAACTATGATTATTCATGGACCTTAAGGTCCTCTGCAGGGCATAAAGTGAGTACAGGAGAAGTGTGGCTTACTGGCCAAAGGGGCGGCGGCTATCAAGGTAATACAGGACAAGAGTTGGACTTGAGGAACCTCAAAACCTAAGAAACTTTGCGTTCATGTAATGCTCCCATCGCATCCTGTTGGTTCCTTCCACCAGCACCCACGTAGTACATAGTTTAATGATTCCTGCTCCAGTGACAAATGGACAGCCAGAAAGAAAAGAAAAGAAAAAGCGAGCCTCACATTTCGACTCCCTCCTGCCAAAAACCTTGTCGTTTGGCTCTGTCTTGGGGTGTTTCCCCTCCATCTGCACAAACAGAAATGGGCTAGCTTTGCACCTCAGGAATGAGAAGATAAAAAGGGAGATTATTTATTTTTCCACCAAAGTTAGAAATATTTTATAGAGTTTGCAAAAAGTTTTTTGTTTCAGGAAATTTCATCATGTCTCCAGGAAAAAGAACCCCTAATTGGCCTCAGATTTACTAACAACCTTTTCATTTTTGTAATCTGAGGAGTTGTAGGTCATCTCGAGGTGACTGTAGTTAAGGTTGGTTTAGTTCCTCTGTGAATACCTAGTCTCTGTAGCAGTTCCCCCACTTTAAAGAGAGAGAACCACTCTGGCCTGCTGTTCTAATAGCCAGTTTTTTTGGCAAAAGCTTGCATACCTTTAGCATATGGAAATATTTTCAAGAACACATACCAGGCTTTCAGTCTTAAAAGTGAAACGCTCCAACAAATGAACAAATGCATATATAGGAGTTAAACAAAATGTTCACAATCCCCCCCTCTTTCAATTTTGTTTTAAAGCGTCCCAAAGATTTAGCCTTTTATAAGAAATGGTGGCCTTTTATAAAGTGTTAATATGCAAAAAAATTAGTAAAAAATCACGAATGAACGGAAGAACATAAGCAAATCCTTGCTAGATCAGACAAAGGGCCTATCTGGTCTCGTATCCCGTTTCCAGCACAGGTTAAAGGTAAAGGGACCTCTGACCATTAGGTCCAGTCGTGGCCGACTCTGGGGTTGCGGCGCTCATCTCGCTTTATTGGACGAGGGAGCCGGCGTGCAGCTTCTGGGTCATGTGGCCAGCATGACTAAGCCACTTCTGGTGAACCAGAGCAGCGCATGGAAACGCCATTTACCTTCCCGCTGGTGCGGTACCTATTTATCTACTTGCACTTTGTTGTGCTTTCGAACTGCTAGGTTGGCAGGAGCAGGGACCGAGCAACGGGAGCTCACCCCGTTGCGGGGATTCGAACCACCGACCTTCTGATCGGCAAGTCCTAGGCTCTGTGATTTAACCCACAGCGCCACCCGTGTCCCAACATAGGTTAGTCAGATGTTTATAGGAATCACACAAGTAGGATGTGTAGGCAATAGTGTTCTCCTGCTACCAGATATTCAGGGCGA